>NC_079312.1:39396820-39704320 GCF_029931775.1 Euleptes europaea | reverse complement strand
AACTGTATTAAAAATACTTATCTTCTGAATGAAACATCCACATGAAACATCCACAGATTTTCTATGCTAATGAATGAATTCCACCATTTATTCCTTCTTGTAATATGTATAAGGCAAGTGGCAACTGTTGAGGGTTGACGTGTTCTTTCAGACTGTGGGACTCAAACAACCGACCTCTGTTGGCAACTCTCAGGGGACCCCTTGGGAAAGGAGATGGGCAGCCCAATCCTAAGGGGAGGATAGTTTCACCACGGCGCAGCCATGGCTCCGAGGCAAGCAAGCCACACAGGGAAATACCCCGAAGCCCCATGAAACTGCTGTATGCAGTTCCATGGGGCTGTGCCACCATTTTTGCTAGCATAAGTGCATGCCGGCAAAAATGAGCTTTCCCGGGACAAAAGCGCTTAGACAGGACAGCAGCAGCAGCAGCAGACAACGACAAAGAAGAGTTGTTTTTTATATGCCGAGTTTCTCTACCACTTAAAGGAGACTCAAACCAGCTTACAATCACCTTCCCTCCCCCCCCACAACAGTCACCCTGTGAGGTAGGTGGGGCTGAGAGAGCTCTAACAGAGCTGTAACTTTCCCAAGGTTACCAAGCTGGCTTTGTGCGTAGGAGTGAGGAAACAAATCCACTTCACCAGATTAGCCTCCGCCACTCATGTGGAGGAGCAGGGAATCAAACCCGGTTCTCCAGATCAGAGTCCACCGCTCCAAACCACCGCTCTTAACCACTACACCATGCTGGCGACAGGGATGCTTTAGCACATTCCTCCAAAAACTCTATTGTTTCCATAGAGATTTTGAAGGAATGTGCTAGAGAGCCTCGGTCACTTCCAGGGTAAACCCAGAAGTGACATTAATCCCCCCCTTCAGTTGACCTGCTTTTGCCCGCCAGCCAGCTGAGGGGCAGCAGGCAGCCCCCTTAATTCACAGGCAACCCAAAATATGGAGAGGGGCATCCACCACCATGCCATAGTTGCTCCCACACAGTCCCAGCACCTTCCACTAATGTGGTTAAGGAATATTCTGTGGTTGTAGACAATGCTAGCAATTCACTCCTTACTGGGGCGGGTGCCGCCAGCATGGTCCAGCATCACTCAGCCACGCTCTGTCAGCCAAGTAACGCATAAATAGTGCTTTCCACTTATATAAGAATAAATATCTTTAGGATTGTTGCCATCGGCTTTCTCGTTCATTGAAGCAGTGCATTAAATTTACTTGTCCAAAGAGAACATTCCACACACACACCATGAGGTTTCACATTTCACTGCAACTTAAAACCACTCTCTACCTTTCCCTACGCACAGGTTTTGTTTTCGAGAGTTAACGTTTGTGAACAGAACAGCACATTCCAGGGGCATAATCTCAGTTTTATAATGCTGAATTTTATTCCCTTTATATAATTATAAGACAACTGCTGAGATCTAATGACCAAAAATAGATCTGTTACACACAGCCTGGCAGTTATTTAGGATAAAGATATAATCAATACACAAGAGAGAGTTGGAGGAATCCAAGTAGTACTGGAAGAGTTTGTATAGAATTGATGTTTCGCCATACATCCATTAGCCTCAACTCACTAATTAGAAGATTTAAAGTGTCTGATTTCTCTGGTTTTTTTCCCCTTTCAAAGGTCACTCCAGAGGCTCTATGCGCAGTGGGTGGGGGGAGCTCAGTGCTAATTAAATTCTGGCCAACATTGTTTTACTAGGTTGATAACTGCACACATCTTATATGGGAGACATATATAAACCATCATAACAACTTGAGTCAATCTTACCAGATGTTTGTGTAATTGGTAATATATTATACAACCTATATACATGCCTCGTTTGATTTAAACTGTCTGTGGCGCAGAGTGGTAAGCTGCAGTACTGCAGTCCAAGCTCTGCTCACGACCTGAGTTCGATCCCAATGGAAGTTGGTTTCAGGTAGCCGGCTCAAGGTTGACTCAGCCTTCCATCCTTCCAAGGTTGGTGAAATGAGTACCCAGCTTGCTGGGAGTAAAAGGAAGATGACTGGGGAAGGCACTGGCAAACCACCCCGTAAACACAGTCTGCCTAGGAAATGTCGGGATGGGACGTCACCCCATGGGTCAGGAATGACCTGGTGCTTGCACAGGGGACCTTTACCTTTACCTTTTTATATGTATATATATCTGTAAATGTGTGTATGTTTTACATGGGTTTCAACTGACCACTGAGGAAGGCCAAATAGGCCAAAACGCATCTGGCAGGTGGTTATAGATATCAACCTTAAGGAATGCCATTGTGCTGTTTTAATGTTTTTAAATAATTTTTATCTAGACATAGAACTGCCAAAAAATTATATATTCTTTCTTTTTTATTTTTATATTTCATTTATCCCACCCATCCTTGGGTACCCAGCTGCCTTAAACTTAGTCAGACTATTGGTCTATCAAGGTCATTATTGTCTATTCTGACTGGTGGCAGCTTTCCAGGTCTTTAACATCACCTACAACTTGATTCTTTCAAATGGAGATGCTGGTGATGATAAGGGTGCCAGATCCCACCTGGCAACCAGAGGGAGACTGGTTGGGGTGGGGACCTGAGGAATCCTTGGAAGAGACATCTGTCCTCTATAGGAATCACCAAAAACTCTGTGGGTTTTCCGGGTTTTCCCATGAGTGAAGTTATGCTGTCCCTGACAGTGTTTTTTTTTCTTTCTCCCACCAGCTGTTGGTGTGCCAATTGATAAGGTCCACTGGGGACAGGCGATATCCAGCTCCCAGCAGGCATATGGCAAGCCTAAGGTTAGCATTCCTGTTTACCACCTTAGCCTGCAGATCGCCAGCTCCTCCTTCTACCTGCAGAGCTGAAACTCTGCCCCTGCCTAGAGATAACATAAAGACCTGGGACTGGGAAAGGAGAGGTTGCTTACCCCCTTGTCCTGCGGACTGTCACCATCTGTATGAGAGCCAATGTGGTGTAGTGGTTAAGAGCAATGGTTTGGAGCGGTGGACTCTAATTTGGAGAACCAGGTTTGATTCCCCATTCCTCCACATGAGTGGCGGACGCTAATCTGGTGAACCAGGTTGGTTTCCCCACTCCTACACATGGAGCCAGCTGGGTGACCTTGGCCTAGTCACAGCTCTCTTAGAGCTCTCTCAGCCCCACACCTACCTCACAGGGTGTCTGTTGTGGGGAGGGGAAGGGGAGGTGATTGTAAGCCAGTTTGATTCTTCCTTAAATGGTAGAGAAAGTTGACATATAAAAACCAACTCTTCTTCTTTTGTTTCCCTGTTCTTAACTTTTGCCTTTCATAGCTGTTTTTGTGTGTGTCTCTGTGGGGGGTTTCTTGCTGGTGTAGTGTTTTCTTCCCCATTCAAATTTTAATGGTAACAAGGGGTGTAAGCAACATATGTTTTGATGTATTAGAATTTTAAATTATTACACTCAGATTTTTTATGCTTTTGATGTTTGTAAGCCACTTTGAGCCCTGTGTTAGAGGAGAAAAGCAGCATGTAGATATGCTAAATCAATAGTCCTAGTTATTATAAAAGTAGCCATCTCTCCCACATTGCTAGAAGTGGTACATGACAAGCTATTCAGCAGTTATGTGGTGATACTTCTCAGCCATCTGTATATACTTTATGACAGAATTTGCTCCCTTCCCCACAATAATCACCTTAGCTGATGTGGTACAAACCACAGTTTCCTCTGGAGACAAACAGAGCCCTTGAATAGGCTTAGGCATTTGTTTACAAGCCATTGAACACAAATAATGGGTTGGATCCATCCAGCATTTCCACCGATGAAAAAGTGAGGGGAGAGTCCTTCTTTGACCACCAAACAGGTTGTGCTGGAGCTCATGAATCTGTATGGACAAAAGTCATGTGGAACAGACTGTAATAAGGAAGGAGATTGGTCAAAATTGAGCAAAAGAGCTGGCAGGATCCCACCCAATATGAAAGGTCAAGGTCTACTACCCCTATAAAGGGAATAAACCCATTCCTCCCCCCTCAAAAGAACAACAACACAATATGGTATCATGGGGAGATAATCAAATAACCCATAATCCATTTGATATTTCATAGTGTTTTTTCAGATTTCCCCCCCAAAAAATTCAATTTTCCTTCTCTACCAAGTGAACAATACATGGGAGTCGGCAAAGTTATAATTAGTATTAATTTAGCTGATTGTACATTCAGATAAGCTGTACATAAATGACTCCAGTGTCTCTAGGGGAAAGTAACAAAAGTTCCCAATCAGCTATACACACCAATTACTTTTAAACAAAAATTAAAAGACCTGGAGATAAGTAATTAACTAGCAGAGCCTGCACAGGAAAGAAAAAACCTCACCAGCAGAATGACTCCAGGAGCTAAGCAGACTAAGTGTGAGCCCATTGTTTCACAGAAGCAAGGTTGATAAGCAAGAAGAGTGGTTTACCATGAAGTATGGAGAATCACTGGTTAAGCAATACCAGCCCAGAACATCATTGTGTGGCATAAGTGATGTAGCTCTTTACGTATGTATGTGCTATCAAGTCGCAACCAACTTATAGCAACCCCAGCAAGGGGCTTTCAAGGCAAGTGAGAAGCAGAGGTGGTTTGCCATTACCTTCCTCTGCAGAGACTTCCGTGGTGGTCTTCCACCAAGGGACCCTACTTACAGCGCAATCCACAGGGGAGGGCAGTTTGACGGCGGCTGAAAGCAGGGCAGCCACCCCACTGCCACAGAGGATTCCTGGCCACAAAAAGAAAATTTAAAAAATGAAAAATAACACTTACCTGAAAATCTCCCATTATCATCAACCACCAAAAAAAGTGGCGTAGCCGCACCGCAGCAAGAAGGGGCGTTCATGGGGCAAAGGGGGCTAGGAAGCTGACTAACACCAGCTCTGCCCCAGGAAAGCCTGGGAATGCCCCCCCCACGCCAGCGTAGGCTTTCCCTTCTGGAAATTCCCTGATGCCGTGGCTGCACTGGCAGTGGAGGCCAGCACAGCTCCACAGCTCCCCAGTGCCTGTGTGTTTTCCCCAGTGCCGGCGTAGATGCTGCTTTGCGCCATAGTAAAGTGGCATGTACTCCAGAGCAGGGTCACACTGGCTCCTAAGGAGTTTCCCTCCCCCCCTCAGGTTTGCAGCCTTAGCGTCCAAGATCTGACAAGATCGGTCTACACCATATCATTCCACTCCACATCCCCCATGTGGCTCTTTACAGCCTAAGTTAATAAAAACAAAGCAGTAAAAAATAAATTATATCCTAAAAATCAGTGTAATGTTCAAAACACAGCAGGATGCAAGTCCGCAAAAGAATTCAGTATTAACCGTATAATAATGATCCAGCAATTGAACTCTTCGGCTTACCTAGCAAATTCTTGTAAAAGTAAATAAATGATGTCCCCTAACAACCCAGAAAAGAAGAATACAGGCATATGTTCTAAGGAAAACTAGAAGAAGAAATTCCAAAGTGGAGATTTCTTTAATGCAACCAGTGTAGAGCTGATTCTGATCCTGTTGTAGCCAACTGCACTAACCACAGTTGTGAGACTCCAACCTGGCTCCATACTGTGGTGAAAAAGTACATGATAAACAAGAATATGTGGGGGCATGCAATAACAGAAAACACCAGCTCCAATCAGTCTAATTCCTTGAAGAGATGGGACCCATAGTAAAGTCCTGCAGCTTACACTGCCATCCTAAGCCTATTGACTTCAGTGGATGTAGAGTTACCTCAGTTTAGGATTGATGTTAATCTTCATTCTGTCTGATAAAAGGCTCTATATAACTAAAAGGTTGGCCTACCCTGATGGCCTATGCTATCAATGTTTAACCAATAGAACAGGCCACCTGGCCTATTTCACCTCACCGGTCCGCAACCAATGTGAATAACCAGATATTATGAACAACATATTTCTTACACTCCAAAACCATGTTATGGCTTTGTATATAGTTATTAATAAAGTAAAATACAAAAGCAATTTGTGTGGTGATAGGGTGGCCAGATGCCAGGTAATGGTCGGCAACTGCCCACCAATTAAGGGGGCTGCCTACTGCCCCTCAGCTGGCCAGTGGGCAGAAGCAGGCCAGCTGAAGGGGGTGGAATTAACATCACTTCCGCCACCGGCAGGAGCTTTGTTGTGGTGGGGCCGGGGCGGGGGAGAGGGGTGATCGGCACAATAACATAACTTCCAGGGTAAACCCGGAAGTGAGGGGGGGCACTCTAGCACATTCCTCTAAAAACTCTTTGGTTTCCATAGAGTTTTTGGAGGAATGAGCTAGAGCAGGGGTCTCAAAACTGCGGCTCTTTGGCCCGTTGAGTGCGGCTCTCCGAACTTGGTTCGGAGCCCCTGCTCTTGCGCCCGCTCAACTGTTGGGCGGTGCGGGCTTCCTTTGGTAGACCTGGCCTCCAGCTGAGTCCTATTGGGAGGCCATGTCTACCCACTGGCTTTCTTGGCAGTAGACCTGGACTCCGAGGAGGGGAAAAAGTCCCCCTTCAGAGGCCAGGTCTACCAATTGGCTTCTATGGGCCTCGGAGGCCAGGTCTACTGCCAAGAAAGCCAATGGGTAGACCTGGCCTCCCAATGGGACTCAGCCGGAGGCCAGGTCTACCAATAGGCTTTTATGGCGGTAGACCAGGCCTCCAGACGAGGACTCCGGACGGGGAGGGGAAAATGGCAGGGACTTACAATTTAATTTTTATCAATAAATAAGATCACTATTAAGTATGATATCAAGTTGTATTCAGTGTACCTATAGTTTAATTAAGACTTAAAACTTTAATTAAAGTTTATTAAGTTAATAAACAGTGTACCTACCTATATAGTTTAAGTTTAAGAAATTTGGCTCTCAAAAGAAATCTCAATCGTTGTACTGTTGATATTTGGCTCTTTTGACTAATGAGTTTGCCGACCCCTGAGCTAGAGCATCCCCTTTGCCCCATGAACGCCCCTTCTTGCAGTGGTGATTATGAATGACATGAGGATGGCTGCTGAGATAACCTTTCTGTCAAACCATTGCATAAACCATTATCTACATCAAACTACATTTTATTCATAAGTTGGTTGCTAGCAAATAATGGTACTGATGTATTTGTGGCCTGAAATGAAACCAAATCAGGGGGATAGAAGTTTTCCTCTTTCCTCAGTCATCCAGACTGAATAATGCAGATGAATAAAACAACAAACAGAAAACTACATCAAAAGAAATAAGTGTCATGCAAGCACTTTTTTTTACAAAAGTAGTTAATATTTGAACATTATTTGAACAATATTAGACCATTATCTGAAGAAAACAGCATTGCTCATTACTGAAATCCAAAATACCTGAAGAAGAAGAAGAGTTGGTTTTTATACTCTACTTTTACTCTACTTTTTAAGGAATCTCAAACTGACTTACTAACGCCTCCCCCCCCCCACAACAAGCACCTGGTGAGGTAGGTGAGGCTGAGAGAGTTCTGAGAGAGATGTGACTAGCCCAGCTGGCTCCATGCGTAGGGGTGGGGAAACCAACCCAGTTCACCAGATTAGAGTCCAACGCTCATGTGGAGGAGTGGGGAATCAAACTCGGTTCCCCAGATTGGAGTCCACTGCTTCTAACCACTACACCACACTGGCTCTCAAATGAAATCAAATGCTTCAGAAGGCATAAGTGAACATAATAAGAAAATAAGAAAGGCCCTGCTGGATCAGACCAAGGCCCATCAAGTCCAGCAGTCTGTTCACACAGTGGCCAACCAGGTGCCTCTAGGAAGCCACTAACAAGACGAGTGCAGCAGCACCATCCTGCCTGTGTTCCACCGCACCCAAAGTAATAGGCATGCTCCTCTGATACTAGAGAGAATAGGTATGCAGCATGACTAGTATCCATTCTAACTAACAGCCATGAGTATACCCCTCTCCTCCATGAATATGTCCACGCCCCTCTTAAAGCCCTCCAAGCTGGCAGCCATCACCACATCCTGGGGCAGGGAGTTCCACAATTTAACTATGCGTTGTGTGAAAAAAAACTTCCTTTTATCTGTTTTGAATCTCTCACCCTCCAGCTTTAGCAGATGACCCCGTGTTCTAGTATTATGGGAGAGGGAGAAAAACTTCTCCCTGTCCACTCTCTCCAAACCATGCATAATTTTATAGACCTCTATCATGTCTCCCCTTAGCCGCCTTCTTTCCAAGCTAAACAGCCCTAAGCGTCCTAACCGCTCCCCATAGGACAGTTGCTCTAGTCCCCTAATCATTTTGGTTGCTCTTTTCTGCACCTTCTCAAGCTCTGTAATATCCTTTTTTAGGTGTGGTGACCAGAACTGTACACAATATTCCAAGTGTGGTCTCACCATAGATTTGTACAAGGGCACTATGATATCAGCAGTTTTATTCTCTATTCCTCGTCTAATTATGGCCAGCATGGAATTTGCCTTTTTTACAGCAGCCGCACACTGGGTTGACATCTTCATTGAGCTATCCACTACCACCCCAAGATCCCTTTCTTGGTCTGTTGCTGCCAGCACAGATCCCATCAGTGTATATGTGAAGTTGGGATTTTTTGTCCCAATGTTCATCACTTTACACTTACTCACATTGAATCTCATTTGCCATTTTAATGCCCATTCTTCCATTATGCAGAGATCCTTCTGGAGCTCTTCACCGTCCGATTTTGTTTTAACCACCCTAAATAATTTGGTGTCATCTGCAAACTTGGCTACTTCACTGTTTAACCCCAAGTCCAGGTCATTGATGAACAGGTTGAAAAGCACCGGTCCCAACACAGATCCCTGAGGCACCCCACTGCTCACATCCCGCCATTGGGAGAACTGACCATTGATTCCTACTCTCTGCTTCCTATTTTTCAGCCAGCTCTCAATCCATAAGAGGACTTGTCCTCTTATCCCGTGACTATGAAGTTTGCTTAGCAGTCTTTGCTGGGGGACTTTGTCAAAAGCTTTTTCGAAATCCAAATACACAATATCCACAGGCTCATTCCTGTCCACATGCTTATTGACACTTTCAAAAAACTCTAATAGGTTAGTGAGACAGGACCTAGCCTTACAGAAGCCATGTTGGGTTTTGCCCAGCAGACTTTGCCCTTCTATATGCTTGACAATTCTATCCTTAATAGATGGGTGCGTCTTTAAAGAAAAAAGATCAGTTCACTAACAGAATCAGCAACTTATATGAATCACTTCATGAAAGAAACAGAAAGGCTTTGGCCACCTTGTGGAACTCTCCATCACAGTGTGGATCTCCCCAATGATGAAATGCTTCCAAAGCCTTCCAAATGTTCCCAACACACCCCTCCCTAACAAAGTCTCATACTGGGAAAGAGAAGGTGTGTACTGATTCCATCTAACTTGCCCAGCACTGGGAAATAGGACCTTATGGAGATCTCTCCTTGACCCGTATTCCCCCCCCCCACACCTATTTCAACTGCTCTCCCCACCTCAACTATGGTTCTTGAGCACCTTGTGGTAATCCCACTCCTTGAAATCAAGAGCCTAACTATTCATCTTGAGGTACCACCTGTCCTAGTCATCACATCATGCTCAGCTCTCTATATGATTGTGAGTTTCTCCCTGTCCTAGGGTCACTCTCATCTCGGCATATACAGATCAGAGGTGTTTCTGGTGGAATCCACTGACATCCTTACAGGTAACACCACCTAAAAACCACCTGATACTTTGAACATTTGATTTAATGTGTGATGAGGATACAATTCATACCTTCCACCCCCATTCTGAAATCATAAGCACATGTCTGAAGTTGCCCAACATTTATTTAGTACATTTTTATCCCACCCTTCCTCCAAGGCACTCAGGGTGGCATCGATGATTTCCTCCTCCTTTATTTTACCCCCTTGACAACCCTTTGGGGTAGGATAGGCTTAGACAGAATGTGATTGGTCTAAGGTCACCCAGTAACCGTCATGGCAAGTGAGCAGGGTTGCCAGCTCCGGGTTGGGAAATATCTGGAGATTTGGGGGGTAGAGCCTAAGGAGGGTGGGGTTTGGGGCAGGGAGGGAGTTCAATGGGGTATAATGCCATAGAGTCCACCTTCCAAGGTGGCCATTTTCTCCAGGTGAACTGATCTCTTTTGACTGGAGATCAGTTGCAATCCTAGGAGATCTCCATCCACCACTTGGAAGCTGGCAACCCTACAACTGAGGGAATTTGAATTTATGTCTCCCTGGTCCTAGTTCAAACTCTAACCACTACACCACAATGGTACAGAACAACATAAACAAAACATTTCATGAATTAGGTAGAAGCATTTATTCATCGTGCTTGCACGTTATTTATGTACTCAGTGAATTAAGCCATTTTATACATTTGGCGTAACACAATCCTTCTTGTCCATGCATGCCTGAATCCTCATTTATTCATAAATTGCCTTTTGGCTCTCCTTACCCATTCTTCTAGAACATTTGGTGCTAGTCACTGGTGGAAGCAAAGATTGGCATGACAGACTCTGTATGTGACTCACAGAACTTATGCTTTTACAGTAGTGTGTTCCAAAATCCAATGTGTCAACAAAGCATAGCCATATGATCTTTCTGGAACATTGGCACCGGTGGTAACCCAATAGTTTCCGAGGTGATATCATGACCTTGTTCTTGTTCCCTGCACATTGTGATGTCCTAGAGCCAGCCAGATGACATGCTTCCTCTGATTAGGACCAGGATTCTAGCTGTGGAATTTAAACAAAAAAGGATGGGGAGGACTCTCCCAATCTTGATTAAATTCAGAGGACAAAAAATAATAATACATAAAATCTTCCATGGCTGGCAAGCAGAAAAAGCCAAATAACTATTTAAATGCTTTATTCTGTGGTAATGAAGACAGTGGTGAAGATTGGGTCAGGGCGTCCAATTTAATGGGGTCCCGAAGGGGTTGCCCCCTCTCCTCCATAGAAAAGCATGGTAAAGTTTACAATGCTTTCCTATGGAGGAGGGGGTCGACATAAAATTGGACCCCCTGACCCAAACTTTACTAAACTTTGGGGTTTGTGCAAGGAGAGTCCCTTGCAGCTACGCTGCGAATTTGGTGACTCTACTTCAAAAAATGCACCTCCAGGAGAATTTAAGTATTTAAAACTTTAAAAATTTAAAACTCAGTTACCCATGAATGCTTGCTTTACCATGCTTTTCTATGGAGGAGGGACAACCCCATAAAATTGGACTCCCTGACGCAATCTTCACCAAACTTCAGGGTTCATGCAAGGTGAGTCCCTTGAAGCTACCCTGAAAATTTGGGAACTCTAACTCAAAAAATTCCCCCACAGGAGCTTCGAAGAAAATCCCCATAGACTAAAATGGGCACAGATTTTTTCAGTAAACTCAGAAATAAAGCCGAATACCTCTTTACCGGTATGGGTATTCAGCTTTTTCCGGGTTTTCCAGGAAAAAAAATGGGCCCAATAAATCCGAACCCGAAATTTACCTTTCCCCCTCCATCTCTCCCCTCCCCCGAACCTTGTAATGAGATATTACTCTTGTTACCCTTGTCTTTGCTTCAGGATTTATAATTATAGTTCCCATGCCCCTATGAATATCATTGTTAGTATTTCTTGCTGATGTGTCTTATCTATTCCTTGACAATAGATCTTTGTACTTAAGACAAAATAATCCCCTGTTCAACCCAAAACAAACACGTCGATCAGTTATAATCAGATTTCTTCTCTTCTAGTATTGTTTTAGCTACATTCCATTCTCTCACCAATAATACTGCATTGTTCTGCTAACTCTGTTAATTTTAGACATGTGGTTTTCTGTTCTTCCTTTGACAATGTCAGTGCCTATGGGCTTTGATCATATTCTCTGGTTACCGATTCCCTTGCTTCAATGCCAAATACTTCAGTGTTAGCAGAGATATGAGTGGGGGCATTGTTGTATCCAACACAGCAGGAGGAGAACTCGGTGAAGGGTCAATCAAACCCATATTTTGATTAATATTAATGACAGCATGATCAACAAATCCTTGAGAAAACTTAACCCAAGTAAAGCCATAGGCCTTCATTCATACGTCATGTAAAGGTGCAGAGTTAGTTCTAAATTTATTTTGTGATTTATAGCCCGCCCTGCCCGGCCAAAGCCGGCTCAGGGTGGGTAATATCATATAAAAGCATTAATAAATCAGTAATAAAAATCTACATTTAAAACAGTAAAATCCGAATTAAAGCTTAAAAATACAAAATTACAGACGGTGCCTAACCACAACTCGTATTGCTGGATATTTGCAGCAGATTACCCCTCCGTTGACATTAATAATATAACAGGGGGGATAATAGGGAGGCTAGCAGATGATATTTGCAGCTGCCCTCAACTATAGGTCTGGCAGAATAGCTCTGTCTTGCAGGCCCTGCGGAACTCTTTAAGGTCCCGCAGGGCCCTGATGTCACCAGACAGAGCATGCCACCAGGCCGGTGCCAAGATCCCTTCATTGTACTCTTTAGAAGAAGGAAAGAGGGAAGAATGGGATGTACGTGCATGCCCAGCAACAACTCAGGTTCATGTACTTTTGGGATTAATGTTGGCTTGATATGATCTCTAGCCATCTGAATTAAGATAGATCATGATGGGTAGCCATATTAGTCTGTCTGTAGCAGTAGAAAACAGCAAGAGTCCAGTAGCATCTTAAAGACTAACAAAATTTCTGGCAGGGTTTGAGCTTTCGTGAGCCACAGCTCACCTCTTCAGATACAGCTAGAATGTGAGTCCATCTATCTTTAAATAGAGAAGAGTGAATTAGACAGTTGCCATTGGGTGATGGAATTCACTCTTCTCCACTTAAGGATATATGGACTCACATTCTAGCTGCATCTGAAGAAGTGAGCTGTGGCTCACGAAAGCTCATACCCCATCTGAATGAAGTTCAGGACAGCAGAGAAAATGTGGACTTGTTTTGTATTATACCCAGTTACTTGCAAGGGTTTTGTTTAAAAAAACAACATCTGGATCTTACAAAATACAGATAAAATGACTATATATACTATACCTCAGGCTCAATTGCCTAAAACTTGGACGAAGAACAGATTACTAGGATTTTGACTAACTAAAGTGCATTAGGAAACAACTAGAGGGGAAACTGTGCCCACCTTAGGGGGTTGGTTCTATATATTATGTGGTGTTGTGATAATACTAAAGTGAAGGAATACAACTGAATGATACATTTTTGAGGAAATTGGAGCCTGTGTACCAAACTGTTCATCCGTTGCTGTTGTTTTGTTTTTGTTTTGTTATGATCGAAGAATGGAAACTACAGAAATGGAAACTACAGAAAATGTTTGTTGGCAATCCTCTATGCCAGTTCTAGATCTGGCAGCTAAACAAGCGAAAGGAAACTCCCATCTTTTGCACCCTACCCCATCCCCTTAATTTAATAGGATTGCAGAGGTTGTAAATTAAGCAAGAATTTGGCCTATAATGAATATGCATATCACATATATGGCTCCCTATAAATCCAATCTGCTGGGTAAGCATCATTTTTGTTTACAGCAGGAGTTTTGCATCCGTTGGAATTAAGCATTTTCACCATAAAGCAGCACATTGCAGTCGTATAATATTTGGGGAATGGGTCTTATTTTCTCTACTTTGCTTTGATATATAGCTTAAATTCTGCTTCAGCACTTGCCATTAAAATATAGGACCAAATCATCCAATTAGGAGAACGTTTATAAAATAGAAGCAGCAAACAGAATGCTACCTATAATCCTGCCAACTTTCATATGTTTAGAGGCCATTTCTTCTGATTGTAAGTACCTCACTAAAAGTGGAGGACTACCCTTTAATCTTTATTTGTGCTCCGCAATGCAAATGCCTTGTAAAACGCGGAATCTGAAGAACAAAACTTCGCGTTGAGGCAAAATTCAAACAGTTAAGAAAATTAAAACGCATAAAATCCAGGGCAAAGAAATTCTGAAGTTTGAGAGTATGAAAGTTTAGAAGGGGATTGGATATGGATGTGCTATCTATATGCAATAGGGTTGCCAGCTCTGGGTTGGAAAATACCTGGAGGTTTTTGGGCCTGAGCCTGAGGAGGGCAGGGTTTGGGGAGGGGAGGGACTTCAATGCCATAGAGTCCAATGGCCAAAACGGCCATTTTCTCCAGGTGATTTCTATCAGCTGGAGGTCGGTTGTAATAGCAGGAGATTTCCAGGAAGTACCTGAAGGTTGGCAACCCTAATTTGCAATCACATTTATTCCACGGTGGTCCTATATCTACCCCAGGCATTCTATCTAGGTAATATGCAAGATCAAGCGTGTCACTGAGTATGTAAAGTATGAGTCCAACTAAAACTACTGCCCACTCTTGCAGCTTACTGCACAAATTTCCATCCAGAAGCACCTTCACCTTTAATGGAAAGCAACAACAGTTTAGAGGGTTGCCAATAATGGCCTGATAACCAGCAGGAGATCAGGGAGCAGGAGCATGCGGGGTGCCAGAGGCACTGGTGTGATGACACTTCTGGGAAATAACACCTCTGTAGGAATTGTCAGAAACTCTATGGAAAAACATAGAGTTTCTGGCTATTCCTAGAGAGGACTGATGTGATTTCCAGGTTTTCATCACCCGACGGCCCTTTTTTTAGATTAATTTTCTCCTGCTCACCACAGCAGTGGAAGTGGAATATGGAATCTCAGGGTCGGGTTTTGGCAACCCTAGCCAGTCAAGATTGAACGGGCAACAGAGAATGGGATCTAATTTAGTGAGAATTTAATTCACCATAGAGGAGTTCTGTAAAGAAAGGCTTGTTGTGGAGAAAACAGGAGGATTTTATAATGCCTCAAGGTCTGCACAACAATGCTTTCATTATAGATCGCGTAGCAGCTTGAAACCATCTACAGAAGGGGTAAAAACAGATGCATGAGCAATTTATAAATTTACTTGGAATTCGCTTGGCATAATGACTAGCCAGCTAGCCAACAGACGCTGGGCCTGGGAGGCTGGCTCATGCACCATACTGTGGAACAGATGGACAAATTCCACCAATGGATATCATACCAGAAGCATTGGCCATAATGTCTGAAGATGTTATGCAAGTTGTGTGGGTTGGTTAGCAGAAGGACAATTCTGAAGTTCTGCAAGGTCTAACTCAAGCCTTGCCACTTTGACGACTGGTTGAATTGATACAGTTTGGTTGACGCTGCATAGGAATGGGGCAGGAAGAAAAATAAACAGAGAAAAAGAGTGTGAGTTCATGACATTTTCATTTGATAAACCTGGTTTTATACCTCCATGTTTATTTTCACATTGTAGAACTGAATCAGACACATTTTGTTTTCAGCTAGGACAAAACGGCACCTTATTTTACAAGAATGACAACTCCTCTATCAGATCCAATGGACCTTCCTCCAGCATTGCTAAGTGAAGTCATATCCTTTCTGGTTTATCTGTCTTACAATATTTGTCTCTTCCTTTTTACAAGGACATCAGAGCGGTATACACATGGTCTCCCCTGATTAGTCCTCGCAACAAATATGTGAAATAGGTTAGGCTGAGAATATATGACTGGCCCGAAGTCACCCAGGAAGTGTCCACGGCAGACTAGGGATTTGAACCTGGGTTTCCCAGATCCTAGTCTGGCCCTCTAACTACTACACAACAATGTGGCTTTAGAAATCTGTTGGTTGATTGCTAGAGTAGCATCACCATGAGATCATTGTGCCGTATACTGTAGTTGTCAGCTCTGGGTTGGGAAATACCTGAAGATTTGAGGAGGGGGTGGCGCTGGAGGAGGACAGATTTGGGGGAGAGGAGGGACTTCAATGGGGTATAATGCCGTAGAGTCTACCTTCCAAAGCAGCCATTTTCTCCAGGTGAACTGATCTCTGATGCCTGGAGATCAGTGGTAATCCCAGGATATCTCCTGGAGGTTGGAAACCCTAACTATAGTGCATTTCTCCCTAGGGAGAAGAAAACATACCATTTGTCACTTCTTGTTGCAGTGGAGCTACTGAAAACATCCAGGAATCTTGGGATTAAAAACAAAATTAATAGTGTTTTACCACAGATCAAGAAAGAATGGTACTTTCCCATCCCATTCTCTTCTGTAACTTCTGTGTAGAGTCAGAAGAATATCGAGTTTTTATCGTTCCTCTGACCTACATGGTTCTTCTGATGTCCATTCTTTGCTCTGCCTCACAGAGAATTCAGCTTTTGAGCTGATTAAGAACAGGCTTTTGGATATAGATCTGCAGGAGCTTATTGGAGCAGCCTGCAGTAGATGCTCCCTTATACACTGGAAGCCCGGGACATACAATCAGTCCTTAGCATACTACCTCTCATGCTTAACTGATCCCCAACAGAGAAGGGCTTACATGCTCGCTAGATTTAATGCCCTTCCTTCCGCCTTGCTCTACGGAAGATTCAATAAGATCTCATATACGGTTAGGGCCTGTCCTTGCGGGCAGGGCAAAATAGAATCAGTTTCCCATGTCCTCCTTAACTGCTCATTTTATTCTAGGGGCCGTTCTCAATTTATGGACCCGTTATTTGTGGCAGGTTACTGTCGTGCACAGCGTGTCTGGACTTCAGGAGTTTACCTGGTAGCAACTTCACACCACGCAGTTCTGCTATGTACAGTTTATTTACAATATATACACAGAGTCCTTTAGCTGTTATCATTCACAGCTCTGAGCAACAAAATGCTTCGCCAGCACGTATATTTCAAGCAAGACAAACCTACATTCAATACACAGACTTATATACACATCCATGACCAATCACAGTTCACCTGAGGTGAGTCATTCTGGAAATCCCCATTCCTGGCTGTACAAACTGGATCAGACCAGCATACTCACATGACTTAGCTGTCACTCTGATCAGTATGATCTGTTTAGCAAACTGCAGACTAGCCAGAACTTATACATATGTTGACAGTTACCCGCCAAAATTAAGGTGTCTTTCCTCATGACCACCCAGGACCCCATGAAAATTAAATTGGTGGCAAGATTCTTACAGTTCGCGATTCAAGAACGTGAGCGCTTGTGCACCAAATAATGCTGGCCTAGTACTGTTAAATTGTCTAATGCACCTTGATTTTACTATAAAAACTATGGAGTTTCTTGCACTGTACGGATTTTATGTATTTGCTTTTATACACTTTATCTTATGCCAATAAAGGCTACTTGACTTGACTTGACTCATGTCCATGTTATCTTCAAAACAACCCTTTGAGGTTGTTTAGCTGAGAAAGGATGACTGGCTCAAGAATACCAAGTGAGCTTCATGCAGAGAGGAGATTTGAACCTAGCATTTCTTATCCCACAAAGCTTCAAGAGCAGGGGTGGAAGTTCACATTACTCCTACCTTCAAGATACATTCAGACAGGGAAATGCAATCTAGCAAACAGACCATTCAGGCATCTGTTCCTGAATCTCTGGCTGTCATTTCCAGATGTGACAAATGTCAGCAAGTGGGACAGACGCAGCACCTCTTTTAAGCATGACACTCAGCGCAACTAGAAGAGTCAGCTTTAGCAGTTGAAAAACTCTTTGCATTTCACCTTCCATCACAACCTAGCAAGATTATGGACAGCCCAATAAAGCTTGTGACTATTTCAATAATGCTGCACCAGCTGGTCATTTGGCACAAATTGTTTCCTACTTACTGGTAAGCTATTAGGCTAACTCTCTTGTGTTTTCTCCAAAGGAATGCTTTTAGGTACTTGGCAAGTTACTAGAGTAAATGAAGGCTAACCAATCTGGCACAGCCAAATGAGAAAAGAGCTACTGACCTGAACGTCTCCCGTTTTCACCAGTCAGGTTAATGTGAAGATCAATGTATGGCTGGTTTTTGTTTTTTGTTTTTTTGTTTTTTGTTTTGCATTTCTCTACATTACCCTCTCATAACATATGTGCCCCTGTGGCTTTTAGAGGGTAACAGGATGCATTCATTTAACATACTGTAGCTCTATATGCCAAACACAGCATGCATGCTCAGCTGGTATTAATAGTTATGCTTGATCACATACCAATTCAGCATGCTTCCAGCTTACTGGCTGTGATCAGGAAGCCTATTATTCACTGGGCTCTTCAGATGCATTCCAACAATTTTAGATGTGCTCAATCACATAATTGCAGTCTGCATTTCTGCAGCTGCCACCTCCAATAGTTCACTATGTACCTTTTAAAAGAAAAAAAATAAGTTCCAAGGCATTTTGAGTGGAAGCATATCTCTTAGATGTTTTTATGTACCTTCAGTGACTGCCCATGAACCTAGATAGTCTTGTAGTCTTTTCCTAAATGGATGCCACTGACTGCAGATGCAAAAAAAGCACTGCAGTGTACCCAGTATTAGGAATTTAAAGAATTCATAACTGCAGAGGTGCAATGAGGGAAAGAACTGAGAGTGATTCCATGCTAACAAGTAGGTCACTTTAAATCCTGGCCACAAGCTTTGTGCCGCTTCTCTGGTAGTCAAAAAATATTTAATTTGCGGACTGCTCAAGAGCAAAAGCAGCTGCAAGCTGCAACATATTTGTTAACAATTGCTTTATTTTAAAAGTATTTTACCTAGGCTTGCCAACCTCCAGGGAGTGGCTGGAGATCTCCTGCTATTACAACTGATCTCCAGCTGATAGAGATCAGCTCCCCTGGAGAAAATGGCCGCTTTGGCAATTGGACTCTACGGCACTGAAGTCCCTCCCTCCTCCAAACCCTGCCCTCCTCAGGCTCTGCCCCCCAAATCTCCATGTATTTCTCAACCTGGAGCTGGCAACCCTAATTTTACCCCACTTCTCTTTTGCAGAGGAGGACTCAAAGAAGCTAACAAATCTAAAAAAAAAAAAAAAAAAAACCATCTAAAACCTCAGCACCACAGTGAGACAAAAATAGCCCTTCTACCACCACATAATATCTCCAGGCCAGATGTCACAAAGCAGGGGAAACAGGCTGTCAAATGTTTGCTTGTACAATTTGTCCTTACACAACTTCCTAAACCTCTGTATGGTGGGTAGGAAGGCTCCTGAGGCTTGGGGCAAGGCACACAGCATTAGGCAGCAGCTCCTTTTCAGGTCTGAGCAGCCAAGGGGGTGGGGCTAAGCAGGTGGGAAAGCTCCATGCTTGGTGCAAAATGCTCTCCCTTGGCAAACAAGCAACAGTCGCTTATTACCAAGAACATGACCTGGCCCTGCAGAACGCACAGCTACAGCACTGGAACAAAACGGCTTAAGAAGAATGCTGAGAGAAAACGTCACCGTGACCTGCTCCAGAGCCCACCTCCTGTGTAACTGAGGAACTTCAATCAAGATAAGTTCATCTGCAAGTAGGGTTGCCAACTTCCAGGTATTGAGTAAGAAAGACTCACAAAAACTGTAAGCTTGGTTAGAAATAAGGAACAGTAGTAGGCTCAGCACTCATGGGTAATAAGCAAAACTCAATAAGAATAAATACTTATATAAATACAATATATTCAAACAATGCTCCAAAGGAGCCAAATTCACTAAGCAAGGACAGTGCAATACAAAGATGCAATGTAAACATTACTATAAACAAGCGTAAAGAATAGCTGACAGCCAACAATAGCTCAAAACAATGTTAAGGAGCTGAGAATCTCACTCCAAAAACAAACGACTTGGCTTTTCGCAGATCGCTTTGTTGCAGATCACTTAGATGGTCAAAGGAAACGCCCTAATATAGAACCATTGTATCCTGAAGTGATCTGTTAATGTGTGAAATCCAAAGCTAATCCGCATGGCTATTGTGGACTGTAGTCTTTGTTAGTCTGGAGGTTTTCAGGACAGGAAGCATATTAACATACCACACCCTCATTAGCACATTATCTTGATACTTACAGGACAATGATTAGCACATTACCTTTGATACTTTTTGCAGGACAATGATTCAGCTCAAACCGAACCCCTTTCTGACTATATATTACTCTTCCTACACACTTGACACTGAGAGACACTGTCCTTCAGTGTTACTCCTCTGAAGATGCCTGCCACAGCTGCTGGCGAAACGTCAGGAAAGAAAATACTAAGACCACAGTCACCTACAAGAACCAATAACCTACAAGAACCAATGAATAGGGTCTATTTCAAACCAATGTGTCTAATTTTTAGTCAAACAGAGCATCCTTTCTTTCTTTCGCTACTCCTCTGACTTACAGGTCTTGAGTAGCATCCTTAAGTGAATGATGTAGACTGAGCTGGCGTCTCAAAAATTTTCTGAAACTAAGATGGGATGCTGGTACTCTTTAGACAAGGTAAGCGAATGAAGAAACTCTTCTACAGTTGTATTTATTCAAGAGCCCTGACCTGGATGGCCCAGGCTAGCCTGATCTCATCAGATCTCAGAAGCTAAGCAGGGTCAGCCCTGGTTAGTATTTGGATGGGGGACCACCAAGGAATACCAGGGTTGTTGTGCAGAGGAAGGCACTGGCAAACCACCTCTGTTAGTCTCTTGCCATGAAAACCCCACAAGGGGTCGCCATAAATCGGCTGCGACTTGACGGCACTTCACACACACACATTTATTCAAGAAGGACTTGGATTGGTTTTCTGACACTGGTAACTACATTCCTCCTTTGAAGAGTAAAATTGCCTCACTCAATTAGAGTTGGTGTTAAGATGCCTGTAAAGTTAGCTCAATAACACACATCCATCTCTGCCAAAATCAAACCTCCATTTACTGATGATTCATTGGTCTTTTGTGCATGGCTGTTTCACTTGCCTTCACCCCTCCAACGACTTCGGGTCTTTGATTTGATTATGCATACCATTTCCCACCAAAAGAAGTCACCTCGCTTTCCCCCTGTGTGTTCCCATGCTTGCCCACATTTTCAAATTCAAGATAAATGGGGTTGTCAACCTCCAGGTACTAGATGGAGATCTGCTATTACAACAGATCTCCAGCCCATAAAAATCAGTTCACCTGGAGAAAATGGCCACTTTGGCCATTGGACTCTATGGCATTGAAGTCCCTCCCCTCCCCAAACCCCACCCTCCTCAGGCTCTGCCCCAAAAACCTCCCGCCAGTGGCGAAGAGGGACCCAGCAACCCTAAAGATAAAACAGGTCACCGAAAACCCGGGCAAAATGCGAGAAAATGCAGGGAGAGAGCAAGCTGAGCTCTGACGGTCAGAAACAGCATGCATAATCAACACAAAGGTCTAAACGCATGGTCGCTGAACCTCCTTTATTCCCCGTTTCAGCCAGAATCAAAGTAACCCAGGCTGGGGGGTGGGGGGACTGGACGCGTTACCTTGAATGAGCAGGGACGAAAATGTGTGCTAATCGATCCATGAAAACAGAAAATGCGGGAGATGTGAAGTTCCTGTTTAGTTTGCCATGCCCCACACCCCCGGTGATTGGTTGTTTCAAATTGACCAATGATGAGCCAGGAAGAACGGTTTGACTAGGGCCAGAAGAGGAATGGGAAAAGCCAGGTTCATTTTGCGTTGAAACAGGGCTGAACCAACAATCAATAAGGTAACGTCCGTTCGCAAAAATTTGATCCTGGCTGAAACAGGGAATAAAGGAGGCTACAGCAACCATGCGTTTTTGACCAAAGTCATCGGAGGGGTGATGGCAAGTGAAACAGCCATGCATAAAAGACCATTATTTCACATTAGTAGGGTTCCAGCTCCGGGCTGAGTAATACCCGGATATTTTGAGGGTGGAGCCTGGGCAGGGAGGGGTTTGGGAAGGGGCAGGATCTTAGTGGGGTATAATGCCATTGAGTCTACCCCCCAAAACAGCCATTTTCTCCAGGGGAACTGATCTCTATCATCAGGAGATCAGTTCTAATTCCAGGAGATCTCCAGGCCCCACCTGGAGGTTGGCAACCCTAATTATATGTGTGGGGAAATGCTTTTTTAGAATCAAAAGGTACAAAAGGACACTGGTAAGAATGGCAGAGAGAAAGAGATGTAGAAAATTTTGAACACCATTAATGAAATTCGCACATGAACTACTATAGCTGACGCACACCCTTCTTCCTCATTTCAAATTCACAGGAAAAAAATGTCACTGTGAAGAAAAATATTCCAACTTTCCAGAAAAGCCAAAAAAGAACTGATAGAAAATTCAATGCATAATGTACACTGTTTTATATTTTTCATGCAATGGATCAGCTGTTTCTTCTGAAGCAAGAGAGAAAACATCAAAAGAGGTTTTCCCAGTGGATAAAACTCTTTCAAATATTACACACCTAATGTTTTTTTACACTGCTGTTAAGACCTTTTTAAAATGGATGTTTGTTCTCACTCTTTTAGGGCTCTGTTTCGGAAGGCTTCAGCTTGATTTGTTCCTTTGTAGTTGCTGTTGTTTATTTGTTAATTACTGTCAGCAACCCAGTCCACTACCCCCCTCGCTGGAAAAGCAAAGTAAGCTCCTTGGGAAAGTCCCTAGAGACACAAATATTCACACAGGGAAAGCAAAATGGTAATCACAGCTAAGGATGCCAGCCTCCTGTTGGTGGCTGGAGATCTCCCTCTTTTACAACTCGTCTCCTGGTAGCAGAGATCAGCTCCACTGGAGAAAATGGCTGCTTTAGAAGGTGGCCTCCGTGGCATTATACTCCACTGAAGTCCCTTCCTTTCCCAAACCCCATGCTCCCCAGACTCCATCCCCCAAACCTCCAGGAGTTTCCCAACCTAGAGCTGGCAATCCTAGACATAGGGTTGCCAACCTCCAGGTACTAGCTGGAGAACTCCTGCTATGACAACTGATCTCCAGCCGATAGAGATCAGTTCACCTGGAGAAAATGGCCGCTTTGGCAATTGGACTCTAAGGCACTGAAGTCCCTCCCCTCTCCAAACCCTGCCTTTCTCAGGCTCCACCCCAAAAACCTCCTGCCGGTGGCAAAGAGGGACCTGGCAGCCCTACCTAGAGAGCTCATGGGTAAGGTTGCTAGGTCCCTCTTTGCCACCGGTGGGAGGTTTTTTGGGCAGAGCCTGAGGAGGGCGGGGTTTGGGGAGGGGAAGGACTTCAATGCCATAGAGTCCAATGGCCAGAGTGGCCATTTTCTCCAGGTGAACTGTTTTTTATGGGCTGGAGATCTGTTGTAATAGCAGATCTCCAGCTAGTACCTGGAGGTTGACAGCCCTACTCATGGGCCCCACTGTTACTGCATGACATGAAGTAAACCAACACATTCCATGCATACAATCACAGTGATGATGTTGCACGTGTGCAAAGTCCTCTTGTCTTCTACCACACTTTCCCTCCCAATAGGGTCACTTGATAGGTAAAATCTTTTCATGTGCAGATTGTAGCTAACATGTACTTGTGAAATTGGTGGTTATTCATGGAGTAAAGCAAGCCCTGCCACTTTGTAGGTACAGTAACGGAGGCAATCTTTGGTGTATTAGATACCTCCACTGTGGGTAGGGTTGCCAGCTCCAGGTTGGAAAATGCCAGGAGATTTGGGGGGTGGAGTCTGAGGAGGGCGGGGTTTGGGGTATAATGCCATAGAGTCCACATTCCAAGGTGGCTAATTTCTCCAGGTGAACTGATCTCTGTTGGCTGGAGATTAGTTGTAATCCCAGGTGTCCAGCCACCACCTGAAGGATGGCAACCCTAGCCGTAGGCCACATATGGGGAAGAGTAATTCAGGCTTCCATTTCAATGTTGTACAATCTGTCAGATACATGATATGCTTTTTAGAAATGGACCATGAGAGAAGCCAAATCCAAGACAGATCGGCGTAAAGGGTTCCCTTCCTCCCTGGTGTTTGGCTCCAAATACAACTCCTTTGCAGTTCCTTCATCACATTAATATCTCTCACTATAGGGTGGTCCTATTCAAAGGGCTGGATAAAGTGGTCCACTCAGGCAAGGGTCACAGTTCTTCCTGGCTTTCACCTGCTCCCTGCAGTCCATTATGACACTGGACAATTTGATTGTTGAGTTTGCAGAACTCACATGGAGTAATAGCCACGCAGGTCAGTGAGATGCGCTAAGGAGCAAGAAGTAGGAAAATCCCTACACATGGGTCCTGTGACCCCCTGGGAACCAACTTTCTCAGGGTCAAAAAAGGATGGCTGGGGGAAAGAGAAAGCAGGGATGATTTGCAACTATCAGTATCTTCTTCTGAAGGATCACTGGCTCCAAACCAAGGATTTTCCAAATGGTCCAAATGGGGAAACTTATGGAAGTTTGTCGTATCTGTTTTGAAGTGATGGTTCAAGGAATTCCCCAATATTTATTGTTCAACACTTTCTTTTGTTATCTCTATACTAATTTCGCTTTCGTAGGGTAGGTGTGGGGATATTAGAAACTTAAACACACATTCAGTGCCCTGTGGCTAAAAGTAAACTCAGCACAGAGAAACCATTCCCATTATGGGGCTGCAAACAGTATATTATTTCCTTTAGCTGATGAAGATCTTCACCAACAAATGGTCCATCAAAACCGCATCTCCCTATCCTAATGGAAATGGTAATGCGAACAGATCAGGCTGCAAGCAGAAGAAATCATATTATTTTATCCCCCCCCCCTTGATTTATAAAAGGTCACAATTTATAACACTTGATGGTATGTGGCTGAAAGTGGTCTTAAAGCACATTTGAGATAATAGCATCCTGTTAACAAGATCTGCTAGTCAGACACATTATTAAGCTCTGCTCTGAGTTAAGTAGAATCTACTGTTATGCTGTCCATCAAAGCTAAAGTTGCCAGGTCCCCCCTCTCCTCTGGCAGGAGATTTTGGGGATGGGGATTACATTCACGCAGCCGGGAGCAACGCGATCCCATCACTTCCAGTTTACTTCCAGAAGCACCACAGCACAAGGGGATGATTTACCACTCAAACCCCCATTTGAGTGGTCAGTTGTCCCGTCACGCTGCAGCTTTCCAGAAGTAAACCAGAAGGGACGGGATTGTGTTATTTTCGGCTGCACGTGCACATGATCCTTGCTGTCAGCCAGAAGAGGGATTGGTGGGCAATTGTCCCCCATTCCAAGTCACCTGGCAACCCTAATCAAAGCATGCATATTAAGAATCCAGGCACAAAAGGACACCTTCAAAGAAAATAGGGTTGCCAATTTTAGGTTGAGAAACTCCTGGGGAAGTTGGGGTTTAGGGAGGGACCTCCCTAGGGTTGCCAATCTCCAGCTGGTTACAAATAAACAGCATAAGCCAAAAAGGTGCAATGTATGTAGATATCAAAAAGAATCAGAACAACAAAGTATATGTCAATAACACATATTCACAGACAGAACAATACACAAATATACATCACATACTACAGAAATATTAAGACTGACACATAGTATTTTCTTAATCTCTTGCAGGAGATATGAACAATGAATACATCACAGAAGGAAGGCGAATGGAAAAATAGTAGTCCATATGGCGTGAAGCTTGTATTTTATTCTTTTCCTTTTTCCAAAGGAGAAAGCTTCAAAGAAGAGAAGAGAAGATGGCCTGGCTGCCTCTTTTAAAGACCATTTAGCATTGCTCAGAATAAGACAAGCTTTTTCAATTCTCCAACATAATATTCTTATAGATTCATCATATAGTCAGTGTCATATTCCTATTGCTTCCATCCTGGTGACATAAATCACTTATCTGCTGCTATTACAACCGATCTCCAGTGGCAAAGATCAGTTCACCTGGAGAAAGTTACTGCTTTGGAAGGTGAACTCTATGGCACTGAAGTCCCTCCCCTCCCCAAACTCTGCCCTCCTCAGGCTCCACCTCCAAAATCTCCAGGTATTTCCCAACCCGGAGCTGGCAACCCTAGACCTCACCCTGGTATAATGCCATAGAATCCACCCTCCAAAGCAGCCATTTTCTCCAAAGAGACTTCGGAGAACTCTGTAGTCTGGAGATCAGTTGTTATTGTGGGAGATCTTCAGTCCATACCTGGAGGTTGGCAACCCTCTGTGTGTGTGTTAAGTGCCGTCAAGTCGCTTCTGACTCATGGCATCTTTATGAATCAATGTCCTCCAAAGCCTAGGACACTTATAAAGAAAGGGCCTTATGCTAAGAAACAAGCGGAATGTGTTTGCTGCTAGAAGAAAGCAATTAGGCAGATAAAGATTATTTTGGTACGCCTGATGATCCCGAATAGGCTTTTACATAATGAGATTGGATTCATTTAAATTCTGATTGCTGCCTCACTATTAGGCTTTGGCCCAGGCAGGTGTACACTGAAAGAGAGTGATTGTATGTTCAAACAGCTTGTGAAAAATATAAAATCTAAAGGCCTGCTGCAGGTCACAGACACTTCCTTTCCTTAATGATCTTAGCTGCTGCATTTTCTTCTTTCCCCAGTACGCACAGCAGGTACATCTTCTAAAATGTCCCTTCTCCCTTCTGCAGGAGGCACACAACAGTCATTGTTGCATCTATTGATCTGTCAGTTTGGTGGACTCGCCTTGCGCATCTCTTACCTTATGTCAGCAGACAGAAGAAGAAGAAGAGTTGGTTTTTATATGCCGACTTTCTCTACCACTCAAGGAAGAATCAAACCGGCTTACAAACACCTTCCCTTCCCCTCCCCACAACAGACACCCTGTAAGGTAGGTGAGGCTGAGAGAACTCTAAGAGACTTGTGACTAGCCCAAGGTCACCCAGCTGGCTTCATGTGTAAGAGTGGGGAAACCAACCCAGTTCACTAGATTAGCCTCTGCCACTCATGTGGAGGAGTGGGAAATCAAACCCGGATTTCCAGATCAGAGTCCACTGCTCCAAACCGCCGCTGTTAACCACTACACCACGCTGGCTCTCAGTTGGCTCAAATAGAGTATCCCGCGCAATACCAGCACTTCTGAGGGTTTGGGGAGGGGAGGGACTTCAATACCATAGAGTCCAATTGCCAAAGCAGCCATTTTCTCCAGGTGAACTGATCTCTATCGGCTGGAGATCAGTCGTAATAGCAGGAGATCTCCAGCTACTACCTGGAGGTAGTATCCCCTCCCCAAACCCCACCCTCCTCAGGCTCCACCCCAAAAACCTCCTGCTGGTTCCAAAGAGGGACCTGGCAACCCTATTAAGACGGCAGGCCTTTATGTTCCTGAAATTTCTCATGGTTCAGGGTTGAATGTAAGTTCTAGGCCTGCCTGTATTTAAAATGCTTTTTATCTTTGGTATTGAAGTGTTCCAATTTAATCACAGGAACAACACAACTTAAACCTCTACGACTTGTGCCTTGCCAAGCCAAACACTGGTAACCATTTTGTGACTTGACAGGGTACCTCGCATTAAGCCACCTGCTTTTGAAATTGTATCCAATACATGGGCCACCGTACCTAGCTCTGATGAACTGTATTATACTCAGTCAGCACAAAAGGGTGCATTCCTGTGCTAGTCCGTTCATCATTCTAGCCACTTTTCCTCCAGGATTTGCCAGCTTTAATAATACTCCCTATTTACTAGGGCCCTCCTTTTGTCAGCCATCTTTCCTCATTTTATCCTGCAGTGAAGATGGGGTGCTGAATTGCTCCCGCACCAGCAAAGCCTACTTCAGTGGATAGTAATAATGCCACACTTCACAATAACATTATAATCTCTCAACAGGATCAAAGTGCAGGAGAAACTGGAAAATAAAAAGCAACGCTCTTACTCATGCACAACCAGATAATTGCAAAGGTTAATCCAATAATGATGGAAGGATAATTGCTTTTGTATACAGCCAGAACTCTCCGATGGGGTTCGGCTTTCATTTATCAAAAGGCGCCGTCACCTCACCAAAACCTGGATGGAAGATACACACAATAGGAACAGTCGGATATTCTCTGTGTTTGAAATCAGCCCTTTTTAATCTCTGGTGGCAGCTAAGCTTTTTTTTTAAATAACCAGTTCTGAACTGGGATGTCAATCACTCCAAAAAATGGCTTAGAAAGGTGTCTTTGGAGGCCCAACCCTTGGCCTGAACTTTGAGCTCCCATTGAATTCAAAGGTAAAGTTCACCAGCTTCATACTCCAAGTGCACTTTTTATAAATATGGATGTAGACAGAGTAGAAGAAGCCCAGTTTCAGGAACTGATGGGGAATAGATCACTTGCCTGTGGCTTCTCTTATACTTCCTTCTGGTGAAAGCTTGTCAGACTATACAGGATGTGCCAGGCCATTAATCTAACCTTAGTATACTGTGGTCCTTTTAGAAGGCCTGGCCTTTGCAATAAACATGTGTCTCTCAAAACATATTGAAAGGAACAGCTGCCTGACATCCTGGAAAAAGGTGCTTAACAGCTATGTGCTACAAGGGTTGCCAGCTCCGGGTTGGGAAATACCTGGAGATTTTGGGGGTGGAACCTGAAGAGGATGGGGTTTCGAGACAGGGTTGCCAGGTCCCTCTTCGCCACCAACAGGAGTTTTTTTGGGTGGAGCCTGAGGAGGGCAGGGTTTGGGGGGGAGGGACTTCAATGTCATAGAGTCCTATTGCCAAAGTGGCCATGTTCTCCATGTGAACTGATCACTATCGGCTGGAGATCAGTTGAATTAGCAGATCTCCAGCTAGTACCTGTAGGTTGGCAACCTTATTTGGAGAGGGGAGGGACTTCAATGCCATAGAGCTCAATTGCCAAGGGGCCATTTTCTCCAGGGATCTCTCTCGCCTGGAGATCAGTTGTACTAGCAGGAGATCTCCAGCCACCACCTGGAGGTTGGCGACACTAGTCATTAAGCTCACTGGGTGTCTAACTCTCTCTTCCTCAGCCATATCCCCCAATGGTTGCATTGAAGAAATGAGATCACCCCAAATACACCACTTTGAGCTTCTTGGAAGACAGAAAAGATACAGACACGATGAAATAATTAATAGTATTTGACCATGTCTAGAACCTTAGGATGAGGCAAATTATATCTTAGTTAGAAAATTTCTATGCCTTCTTTCCAGACAACCTCCCTGAGGCAGTTTGCAACGTTAACACATGATAAAAACACATCATAAAAACGGTTTAAAATTTACAAACTAAAGCCCAAGCATTAAAAACTCAGCCAAACCATGAAAACAGTATAAATTGAGTCTCATAAAACTGTTCTCCCAAGCTGGAAACAACTATAAAACAATTTTTTAAATAAAATCAACCCCTTATTTATCCATGTCTGATCGATTTTTGCCTCCATTTAGTTAATGCTGTAGAATTTTAGTTAAATTGTACCACAGAATTGAGGCCTCCCCAGGTCCTCTGACACTGTGGAGTGACAGGCTTTTCAGATGACAGAGAAAAGACTCGTGTTGTGGTCAACGAGGTGGTGCATTTATCATAAGAGCTGGGGTGTTTTTTAATAAAGTTTTTATTGTTTTCTCATTTTATACATCATAAATCATTTCCCATTAATACTTAACAATATAAAGTTGAATCTATAAAAATTTCTAATCTAAGAAATAATAAAACATAATTGACTTCCCCTTCACTCTCTTCTGTCCATAATTAAATTGTATATACTTTTGCTAACAGTATAACCCCCCTGCTCAGTTACTTTATAAGTATCTTACTTAATCTAATTAATATGCCTGTAATCATCCTAATATTTTCACTATACCAAATAAATGTGAGGGATTAAATCAAAGAGTATCCTTTAAAATGACCCATTGAAAAATATTTTTCACAATAAGTTCTCCACACCTCCCACTCCCCCAAAAATTGTACATTATCGGTCATCATAAGAGCTGGGTTTTGTTTTATTTTTGTTGGATTCCATAGCTAACCGAGGAGAATGGCAAGATATACCACAAACTGAGACATGCCCATATAGAAGCATTGGTGAAGGTTATTACAGATGTCTTTCAACAGGCACTGATATCCTTCCCTAATTATTTCTAAGGGCCAAACATGAAGCTGCATTTTTTTATCTGTCTGGATCTCCAGATGCATTAATTGGGCCTTAACCACAGCCAAGGGGGAGAGATTAAGACAGGGTCCATAGCACTGAAGAAGGATGGGGAAGTCTCATCCTCCCTACCCCCATTTTCCCAAACACAAATGACCCTTCGGCTGTTTGAAGCCCAAGTAGACAGATATGTATTATGCCTGTCTTTTTTCCTCTTTAGGGGCTTAAAACAGCAGCAAGGGAAGGGATCAGCCATGTCCTTGATCCATAACTCACCACACTCCCTTCACAGCCACTTTTAAATTCCAGATTTCACACTGGATGTTCAGTCTAAGGAACTCCAGTAGTACTAGGGTTGCCAACTCTGGATTGGGAAATACCTGGAGATTTTGGGGGTAGGGGCTGAAGAGGGCAGGGTTTGGGAAAGGGAGTGACCTCAGCAGGATATAATGCTATAGAGTCTACCTTCCAAAGCAGGTGAACTGATCTCTGTCGCCTGGAGACTATTTGTTATACCAGAGATTTCCAGCCAACATATGGAAGTTGGTGACCCTAAGTAGTACAGAGAAGGTAGCAATAAGGTTGCCAGTACCAGGTTGAGAAATTCCTGGAGATCTGGGGGTGGATCTTGGAGAGAGCAGTGTCTGGGGAGGAGAGGGATAGGTTTGCCAACCTCCAGATACTAGCTGGAGATCTCCTGCTATTACAACTGATCTCCAGCCAATAGAGTTCAGTTCACCTGGAGAAAATGGCCACTTTGGCAATTGGACTCTATGGCATTGAAGGCCCTCCCCTCCCCAAACCCTGCCCTCCTCAGGCTCTGCCCCCAAAATCTCCCACCGGTGGCAAAGAGGAACCTGGCAACCCTAGGGAGGGACCTCAGCAGGATATAATGCCCTAGAATCAAGCCTTCAGAGAAGCTATTTTCTCCAGGGAAAATGATCTCTGTCATCTGGAGATCAGTTACAATTCAAAGAGATCTCCAGGCCCTGTCTGGAATTTAGCAACCCTACGAAGGAAGGTGCTTAATGCACCTTACCTCCTTTCTCCCCCACTCTAGAAATCACTCTAATTTTTAGTGAAACATAATACAGAAGAAGAAGTGAGACGGATTTGCTTGTTCATATGTTTTTAAGGAAACCTATTAATTATTAGTGGGCTGTATTTCCACCCTGTAGAAAAGGTGATGGGTATGGTTTTGTATTATCGTTATTTCCAACTCGGCACCCAGTTCCGTATATAACTTTTGTCTCCTGGTGCCATCAAGAGAAATGCCATAATCCATGACAAATGGTTTTCTTTGATCTATAACTGATATCTCTGCCTGCCAACTTGAAACACAAAACAGAGCGAGGAGGGAGGAAGCAGTAAAGAACAAAAGGGTGTATCTAGGGTTTTTTTTTTAAAGAAATTAAACAGAAAGAGAAAGAGGTAGGAAATGTTACAAACGTTAACAAGAACAATATCTGTTTAGATGCCTTCTCAGAGGAAGTGACGGCTTTTAACCCAAGGGAAGGCAATTTCCAGCACACCAGGGAGACAAGCCGCATTCTCAAACCAGCACCACTCATGTAATATGAATGGAGAGGCTGAGAATGGAGGAAAGGGGTTGTTTGGCAGAAATGATGCCAAAGGCAGGCCCCTCACTACCTGACTGCTCAATATCATACTAAAACAAGCCTTCCCAGGCGTTCAGACTGTCCAGTCCGTTCCCCTCATAAATAATCGTAGATGCCATCTGCAGAGCCTTTATCACAATCTACCTGCCCAAGATAAGGTCTGCATCGTATTTGATCAGGCCGTGAATTTTGAAATCTATGTTCCAGTGACAAATCCGGCAAAAACAATTTCTTCTTGCTGTTGTTGTTAAGAAAAGTGGCCTTCGGTACATCTTGGGAGCTCTGACTACAGGGATTGGAAGCATGATTTTTGCGGATTGAATACTCAGTGCCCCGATATATGGGATGACGGGTGGAATAACTTGGGAACCACATACCAGAAGAAAGGTCTCTCCTGATATGAATATGTGTTACCCCCTCAGATCCTGTTAAAGACCCTCCTTGAAAGCTATAAGAGCTGCATGAGGAGGAAAAAAAATATTTACAGAGCTCATTTCAGTTGTTAGGATTTTGGTGCCCAGAAAGCACACAGAAAGAAGATCTCACTATCTGTGATCTTCCCAATACACAAAGCCATTATTTTGTGTGTGTGTGTATGAATAAGGCTTCACACCAGCTTTGGCACGTGTGAACCCATACATTGAACAAAACTGGAATCCTAACAACACATAAGGAAGCTGGAAAATACTCACTGTTATAGTCAGACAAAATGATGACTATGCCTATCAGGAGGTTCGTGGGCAGTGCGATTTTCCCCTTGCCTGTAGTTTGTGCACTAAGATTGTAGGAACTGAAAAGGGCTTTGGTTCTACCACCATATACATCTCAGCCCCCCCCCTCCTTTTGCCGCCAGTGGCCAGGGAGAACCTGGAAACCCTAGGAAATTTTGTAGACAAGAAAAGATTGGCCCCTCATCTCTGAGGGCTGTGTCACACAGTCAGCCATATAGAAATATTTATGTGCACTCCGAGAGTGTTGTGCCTACTATTACAACTGATCTCCAGCTGATATAGATCAGTGTACCAGGAGAAAATGGCCGCTTTGGCAATTGGACTCTATGCAATTAGGAAACCCTAATTCATCTGGAGAATTTTAATTGTATGATTTTATTATTCTCAAAACAACTCCACCAGGGAAGTTAGGCTAAGATGCTGTGATCTGTTGAATTTTAATTGTATGATTTTATTATACCCTAATTCACTTTGAGAGCCCATTTCAGACAGGATAAAACAATTTGGAAACATTATAAATATTATAAATAGTGACTCGTAGACCCCCAAATGCTGTTGAGGTAATATTTCTCTACTTGGTTTCAACATTTTGTTTTTATGTTTGTAATTGTTTTAAATGGTATTTGATTGCAGTTGAGGTAAGCTGGGCCAAGGTCTCTTTTTATGAAAAACGGAATGAGTAATAACACACCGTGAAATACTATTCAAACGCTCTATGCCTGTTCCAAATTTGTGAAACTGTTTGCTGTTTCCATTTGAATTTTGAACATGTTTGCAGTGTCTGAACATACAACTTGGCAGTTCAATAGACATGCGTCAAATGACACTATTAAGTGACATTTGAGTAAGACACAGGTCTTTCAGTAGAAAAACCAACAGTCTGAAAGCCAACAAAGACATCATGAAGTACTAAGAAAGTGTGTGAGTTCATCCGAATTACTGTCAGGCCTAGGGTTGCCAGCCTCCAGGTGGCACCTGGAGATATCCCGCTATTACAATTGCTCTCCAGACTACAGAGATTAGTTCCTCTGGAGAAAATGGCTGCTTTGGAGGGTGGACTCTATGGCATTATATCCTGCTGATGTCCCTCCCTTCCCCAAACCCGACCCTCCCCTGGCTCCACCACAAAATCTCCAGGTATTTCCCAACTCAGAGCTGGCAACCTACTCAGGCTGGATATGAAATCAGCAAAATAACAATAAAGGGATGATCCATTCCCCTGGAGAAAATGACTGCTTTGTAGGGTGGACTCTTAAGACATTATGTCCTTCTGAGGTCCCTCCCCGGCTCCACCCCAAAATCTCCAGGAATTTCCCAACCCAAAAACTGGCAACCCTAGACTGGGATTCTAAATTCCTAAAGGAAAGCAACAAAAGATAACCCCATACCAAAACACAGCTGCTCATTTATCAGCAAGGTATTCCCAATGCAAGCACTTTTGAACACAAAGAGACATTAAAACCCTCCAACTGCTTTAACGCTGCCTATTTGTCTTTTGGGAAGACGTGCCTGCTGGCACGTCTATGTATTGCTGCACAAGATGTTTCGCTCACAAGGGATAAATCTCTCACCATTTCTTTTATACGGCTCCATGGTATTACAGAAATGGAAGGAACGGAGGAAGATCAAGTTGAGCTCCTAGACTGTAAGCAGCAGCTCCACAAACTCTGAGCTGTCAACATGAAGGATAGCAGAACTCCTCAGCCTACAAACCAGCCTTCAAACAGCTTCTCAACACCTCAGTGAAGAGTAGGGTTGCCACCTCTGGGTTGGGAACTACCTGAAGATTTTGCAGATGGAGCCTAGGAAGGGTGGGGTTTGGGGAGGGGAGGGACTTCACAGGATACAATGCCACAGACTCCACCCTCCAAAGCAGCCATTTTTTTCCAGGGGAATAGATCTTGGTCATCTGGAGATCAATTGTAATAATGGGAGATCTTCAGCCACCACCTGGAAGTTGGCAACCCTAGTGGAGAAGTCTTGAAGTTGGCATCTCTATCCTTGACTGAGTCAGGAAAGAGGTTGCCTGGAGCAATTTATCACAGGTTGATGTACACACATCTGGAAACATTGATAGTTCTACACCAGATTGGTAGGGTTGCCAGGTCCCTCTTTGCCACCGATGGGAGGTTTTTGGGGTGGAGCCTGAGGAGAGCGAGGTTTGGGGAGGGGAGGGACTTCAACGCCATAGAGTCCAATTGCCAAAGCGGCCATTTTCTCCTGGTACACTGATCTATATCAGCTGGAGATAAGTTGTAATAGCAGGAGATCTCCAGCTAGTACCTGGAGGTTGGCAACCCTACAGATTGGTGTGTGAACAATTTTCCATGTGTCAAGACTCAAGGTTTGGGTTAAGAGCTGACATCAGGCCACATAAGATATAAGATAAAAAATACCTCATAAGGTTCATTTCCAGATGTGTTTTTAATACTCATGTTGTATATTTATCATCACAGAAGAAGGCCTATTCAGGCCAAAGTGCACATTGTCCTGTATTGGTCATTTATATTGAATGTATATCAACTGTGTATGAGATTTTTGTAACTGATGTTTTTTATACGTAGCCTGTATTCCAGGTCCTGTGTTTTAAGGAAACGTACAGTGTTAAAAAGGGAAAGTTCCCCTGTGCAAGCACCGGGTCATTCCTGACCCATGGGGTGATGTCACATCCCGACGTTTCCAAGGCAGACTTTGTTTACGGGGTGGTTTGCCAGTGCCTTCCCCAGTCATCTTCCCTTTACCCCCAGCAAGCTGGGTACTCATTTTACCGACCTCGGAAGGATGGAAAGCTGAGACAACATTGAGCCGGCTACCTGAAACCAACTTCCGTTGGGATCGAACTCAGGTCGTGACCAGAGCTCGGACTGCAGTACTGCAGCTTACCACTCTGCGCCACAGGGCTCCTTGCAAGACTGTCTCTCCTACAGGAATGGCAAAATCCTAGGCCTTAGGTTGCGCTTTTGCAGAGATGTGGGCTTGGGAATCCAGCCAGCTTCATGGCAGAGTGAGGATTCAAACCTGGGTCTCCCAGATCCAAGTTTTATTCCACGCCATTCAAGTTAGTCAGAGACACAACTAATAAAGCTGTTGTCTTTAGTTAGTTTTTTTAGAGGGAACTGATAAAGTTTTTACCAACCCACAGCGATAAACCTTGGGTGAAATAATCCAGAGTCACTCTGTGGTCAGTCAGTGAAAAAGATGACTAGCTCTTGCTTTTTATTCAGTGGCACGCTCGCTTTTCCCAAATAACAAGATGTTCCCCCTCCCCCCCCATTTTTTTTTAAGAAGGCAGAGAGGCAAGACGCTGATCTCATTTAATTCTCCCTAACTTCAAAAGAAGGCCTAAAGATCTTTCTTTCGTCCAATTTAGACTCAAGATACAGGAGACATCTATTGAAACCACAAAGCCAAAAAACCCCCAAAAAACCTTGGACTGATGTGAAGTGAACAAGACTGCACACACATTTCAAAAGGATTGGCACCTTCCCCACTTGACACCATCTTTGTCAACATTGTTAAGATACTTCCATGAGCCATAAAGAGCTGGAAAATTGATAGCATGCACCAGCATAAGCTGAGTATTAAAAATAGTTTCTGGAAAGGAGACTTCCCCCATGGATTTATCTCTAGGGCCACCATGAAAGAGGGACTAAGGGGGAATTTGGTCACTGCAGAGGCCCATGATGCTGGGCAAGTCATATGAGTTGTTTCCATACAGTGCATGAGTTGAACTGAGTGGGGTGAGCAGGCCCAGAGGAGATCAGAAGGAGAGCTTGATGGCTCTTGGAAGTTCTGGATAGGTATGCCAGCTTCCAGGGGGTAGCTGGAGATCTCCCACTATTACCACTGATCTCCAGGCGAAAGGGATCAGTTCTTCTGGAGATATGGTTGCCAGGTCCCCCCCTCTCCTCCAGCTGGAAGTTTTTGGGGTGGAGCTGGGGCAAACACCACTCCCAGCCACACCAACACAATTATGTCACTTCCCGTTTACACCCGGAAGTGCCACATCACAACGGACCGCTTTATCACTGAACCGCCCTAGCATGTTGGGGTTTTGAGGGGTAAAGCAGCCCATCGTGATGCAGCACTTCCGGGTGTAAACTGAAAGTGATGTAATTGCATCAGTGCAGCCCACAACCCCTGCTCCTGAGCCGGCCAATTGATTTGCTGGCAACCCTACCTGGAGAAAATGGCCGATTTGGAAGGGGGACTCTATGGCATTATACCCCATTGTGGTCCCTCCACTCAACAAACCCCATCCTCCTCAGGCTCCACCCTCAAAATCTCCAGGTATTTCCCAACATGGAGCTGGAACCCTATTGAGGAGGGACCTGGGAATCCCCCAGAATTACAGCTCATCTCGAGACTATAGAGATCTTCTCCAGATGACTGGAGAAAGTGGCTGCTTTGGTGGATTCTATGACATTGTACCACTGTCCCAGGCTCCTTCCCCAAATCTGCAGGAGTTTCCCAACCAGGATCTGGCAACCCTATCCCCCACATCCCCCACTGGAGGCCAGAAGGGGCCTGGCAATCCTCGTTCTGGGGTTAATTTATGGAATAGTTTGCTGAAAAACTACTAGTTCTGCTAGCAAGTGCTGTGAAAGATGAGGTGGACAGCCTCACAGGTGTTTGTCAAGATGCAGCAGAGGCGGCTCTGGGCATGCTATCAAAGCACACCACTGCTGAAGGTAGGGTTGTCAGCTCTGCATTGGGAAATACCTGGAGTTGTTTGGAGCAGAGCCTTGAGAGGACAGGGTTTGGGGAGGGGAAGGACCCAAGCATGGTACAATGCCATAGAGTTCACCCTCCAAAATAGCCATTTTCTCCAGGAGAACTGATCTCTGTAGCCTGGGGATCAGTTGTAAAAGCAGGAGATCTCCAGGCCCCACCTGAAAGTTGGCAGCCCTAGCTGAAGGGCTAGCAGTGTCCAGCACATAGGGTTGCCAACCTCCAGGTACTAGCTGGAGATATCCTGCTATTACAACTGATCTCCAGCAAACAGAGATCAGATCCCCTGGAAAAAATGGCCGCTTTGGCAATTGGACCCTATGGCATTGAAGTCCCTCCCCTCCCCAAACCCCACCCTCCTCAGGCTCTGCCCCAAAAACCTCCCACCGGTAATGAAGAGGGATTTGGCAACCTTACCTTTGGAAGCGTACACCCCATAAATCTTGTTTGTCTCTAAGGTGCTACTGGACTTGAATCTAACTGCACTATATCCTCACTTGACACTACAAAACCATTTTGATTTCATGGATTGTTTATTTCATTTTATCATACTGTGTGAGGTTTGAGATTAATGCATAGTTTGAACTCTGTGACTCTTCAGAGGTTAAGGTAAATCTAAGGGTAGGCCAAAGATTAAAGATCAAGGTCATCTCCTAACTTTCCAGAAGTCAGACCAGTGGGAGACCAGTTTACATGTTGGTATGACATAGCCAACAGTGGTAGAAAACAGTAATATTTCCGGTGACAGCTGGCCTATATGTGAACAGTGTGGTATCAAGAAGAATGGAAGGGGCTGGAAGGAAGAACTCTGCCCTTTCTTAGAGATATTCTTTAAGATATTGGAGTGGGGGATGGGAAAAACACTTGGGATGGAGCTAGAATGCAAGAGAGGAGCCGACTGCCACGGCTGAGGTGGGCTGAAACTCTTTGAAGGCAGGATATTATTATCCTCTATAATAATAAAAAAATCAATCATTGCAATGTCCCCTACTACAAAAAAAACTTTGTACTTGTTTTGGTCAAATTAATTAAATGTAGTTTACGCTAGTTTGTGTTGGCAAGCCCATTAATGTAACAATCACATATAAACTGATGCCGCATGACCAACATAATTAATACCTTCTAGACAATGATATAAATTTATGTGCATGCTATACTTCCTAAAAACATTTCATATTTAATTCCACTGATGTGAGCACTACCAAAATTAAAATTTAGCAAGAAATATAGAGCTGCTTGTTAAGGGTTTCTTCCCCTTCTCTGTTCACCATCAACATGGATCTGTAGCAGAGCTTGGCCAGATCTACTCACACAGTTTTTATGGATGGGGGGCAGGGGATACTAAAAAGACCTTGCCTTCAGGTCTATACTTCCCTTGAAAAAGTGTTCACTATTCATTTCCTCTGCACTCCCTTTCCTTCACTCGCGGTTGCCCTGGCTATCTCTAAGAGGAGCCAGCATGGTGTAGTGGTTAAGAGTGGTGGTTTGGAGCGGTGGACTCTAATATGGAGAACCAGGTGTGATTCCCTACTCCGCCACATGAGTAGCAGACTCTAATCTAGTGAACCGGGTTGGTTTCCCCACTCCTCCACATGAAGCCTGCTGGATGACCTTGGGCTAGTCACAACTCTCTCAGCCCCACCTACCTCACAGGGTGTCTGTTTTGGGGAGGGGAAGGGAAGGTGATTGTAAGCCGTTTTGATTTATCCTTAAGTGGTAGAGAAGGTCGGCATATAAAAACCAACTCTTCTTCTAAGTTGCCCCCATCCTCCTCCATAGAAATGCATTGGCAAAGTGGCTGTGTTCAGACTCTTTAATCTGATCTCTTCAATGTATTCAATGGAGAAGCTGGGCTTTAAATGGTAGGAAAGTTCCTTCCACATCTTCATAGAGACAAAGTGTATCAAATTGTATCTCTATGGAGGCACGGGGTGAACTTTCCCACCCACAGTTTAAAGCCCGGCTTCTCCATTGAGATCATATTAGAGTCTGACCACAGCCACAATACAGTTATATGGAGGAGGACGGGGGCGACAGACCCCATAACTCCGGACCCCCTGACCCAATCTTTACCAAACTTGGGGGTTCTTGCAAGGAGAGTTCCTTCTAGCTACCCTGAAATGTTGGGACCTCTAACTGCAAAAATGCCTCCCAGGAGCCACGAAAAGCGGCAAATGGGTTTAAATGGCCAAATTATTAGGGAAACCCGAATTTAAAGCCGAATTCCTACCTTTACTGGTATAGGGGAATTCGGCATATGGGTTTTCCTGAATAAAAAAATGGCCAATAAACCCGAACTTTAACAATTTTTTTTATTTCAACAGTCCTACTCTGTAGCACTATTCCCCGCAGGTCTCTCCTCTCTCCAAATCCCGCCCTCTCCAGGATCCACCCCCCACACACACACAACCGAAATCTTTAGGAATTATTCAGCCTGGAGATGGCAAGCCTACTTTCTCTCCATTCTAAGAATTGCCGTGAACTGAACAAAAATGGGATTGGTTTTGCCAAATATGCAAACCCATTCAAACTCTATCACTTTGAGAAGTACAAGCAAGCCACTCTACCCATTTGAATCTTATCTGTGATTGGGCAGATTTCCTTTTGGCAGCTTAATATCCAATGGGACCATGTTTGGAGGCAGTATGCCTCTGAGTGCCAGGCACCAGGGGGCAGCAGCAAGAGACAGCTTTGGCATCTTCCATGGCACTTGGTAGGCCACTGAGGGAAACACAATGCTGGACTAGACAGACCACTGGTGTGATTCAGCAGAGGTTCTTATGTGGCTAAAATACCCCCTTTTTAAAAAAATAAGCAGTTCCACACCAGGGCCATTCTCTGCAAACAAGCCATTGCTGTTCTGAAATAAGCTACATGCAGAATTACAACAGTGAATCTGTACATCATTTGCTTCTTGTAGTTTCCTATCTACAAGATATTTTGTTTTGTTATATTACCTCCATATTTTTTGCCTCCGCAATGAGTGCTATTATATCATAGCATATCGGCGTGGTGTAGTGGTTAGGAGCCAGCGTGGTGTAGTGGTTAGGAATGGTGGACTCTAATCTGGAGAACCGGGTTGGTTTCCCCACTCCTCCACATGAAGCCATCTGGGTGACCTTGGGCAAGTCACAGCTCTCTTCGAGCTCTCTCAACCTCACCTACCTCAGAAGGTGTCTGTTGTGGGGAGAAGAAGGGAAGGCAATTGTAAGCCGGTGTGATTCTCCTTAAAAGGTAGAGAAAATCGGCATATAAAAACCAACTCTTCTTCTATTCCACCATCCCCACCTGGGTTTTTTTTCCCCCACTGAGAAACTGCATAGTGTTGTCACAGATTCCACAAAGCTTTTTACAACTCTGGGGTATCTATTTACATTCAACTGTACTCCAAATGCAGCTCTTTAGCTTTGGTTCAGCACTCCATAGCAGTCCTTATTTGACCTTGGGCACATATGTTCTCACAGATATATTGAAAAAGTATATACACAAGTGACAGCTTCAGAGTTACTACTGGATTTCATCCTCTCCCCAAATGTCAAGGAGACCCCAAACTTCTTTATGCGGTCAGGACAAGTGCTGTGCTCCCCTCAAGAGCCATCTCACAGGAATATCACCTAACAGCAGAAGTCAACATGGCACAAATTCTCAGTGGTATAATCACACCAATTTTTTTTAATGGCCATTGGGGCAAGCAATTTGAAACTGTGCTTTTTTTGTCACACCAAACTACATGCCGGATGAAAGACACACAAAAAAACAACTGCACAAAGACCATCCGTACACTACAGAGCCTGTCTCTCTCTTTCCCACAATAGCAAAAGCATTATGGCAGATCAGCTCCATGAACAAACAAGACCGTAATGGGAAAAGAACAGACAATGGCAGATTGATGGCGTAATCTAGAACTCCCATTATAACCATGGGTAGAAATGATGGTAACTGTGCTTCATTTGCCTGGTGTGGCACCAGCCAAAGTTTCCTAAGCATGATGGCAACTAACAAGAGATTCTGGTTGTTTCAGACAGCTCAATTTCTACATCATTGTTCTGTGAGAATTCAGCTCCTCTACAGATAGGAATGGGGAGACAAGAGTAGGGTTGCCAGGACCCTCTTCACCACTGGTGGGAGGTTTTGGGGGCAGAGCCTGAGGAGGGCAGGGTTTGGGGAGGGGAGGGACTTCAATGCCAAAGAGTCCAATGGCCAAAGCAGCCATTTGCTCCAGGGGAACTGATCTCTATCGGCTGGAGATCAGTTGTAATAGCAGGAGATATCCAGCTAGTACCTGGAGGTTGGCCACCCTAGACAAGAGGAATAATTTGTGTTCAATATATGTCAACATCAAACATCATAATGTTTTAGGGTCTATAACAGGAATGAAATCAGCATTAACAATGACTCGGAATGCAGATATAAGACTGCATGCAGATGTCACAAACTCTGGTTTGTGTGTGATGAAAATCAGGATGATTTATTCTCAGGGTCATCTGCTCCCTCCCTCCTCCCCTCGTGTGCAGGGGCCAAGGTTGAAGGTTTCCTTTGACACAAGTACACTTCATTATAGGGATATCAGCATCCAGGTGGGACTTGTGGATCCCCGGAATGACACCTCATCTCCAGACTACAGAGATCAGTTCCCTTGGAGAAAATGGATGCTTTGAAGGGTGGACTCTAAGGCGTTGTACCCCATTGAGGTCGCTGTCCTCTCCAGGCTCCACCCCCAAATCTCTAGCAGTTTCCCAACATGGATCTGGCAACCATATTCCTCCCATCCTCCAACAGTGGCCAGAGGGGACCTGGCAACCCTACTTCATTATGATTTCTCTGTCTAAATGCTTTAACAAATTAAGGATTGTTTCATGCCGACAAACAGGAATTCTATTCATTTATTAAAAACACTTAATTGCCACCTTTCTCCCTTGCACAGCTCAAGGTGGCTAACTATATAAATAAAATGCTTACCAAAAAAACCCACAATAAACAACATAAATAAAACAATGGATGAAAACGCATGGTCACTTTATCCTCCTTTGATCCCTGTTTTAGCCAGGATCGAACGCACATTAGGTGAAACACATGTGTTTGATCCTGACTGAATCCTGGCTGAAACAAGGATTAAAGGAGGATAAAGCGACCATTCGTTTTCGCCCAATGATTATAAAAACCACATAAAAGGTCACAATTGGAAAACTCCAATTAGGACTGACAATAAATAAAAACTAAATCAGTCAAATGCAGTTCTAAATAAAACAGCCTTAATTGGCTGCCTGAAGATCAACAGTTAGGGTTGCCAGGTCCCTCTTTGCCACCGGCCTCAGGATGGAGCCTGAGGAGGGGCGGTTGGAGAGAGGAGGGACTTCAATGCTATAGAGTCCAATTGCCAAAGTAGCCAATTTCTTCTTCAGATTCAAGTTTATTTCGATACAATATCAGCTCTGAATAAAATCAAAGTAGGGTTTAAAACAATAAAATAAAATAATAAAAGTTGATGAATCTGGGAAGGATGATTTGAAGAGGAGGAGGAGGAAAGATCTTCTATGGGGAAGGGTTTTCAATTAGCCGTTTACGAATCCTACTAGACCGGAGGCAAAATCTGGCTACATGAATGGTTATCTCCCGAGAGGAGTCTGCTAAGAGAAGGAGTCTGCTAAGAGAAGGGAAACTTTAGCTTCTTCCGATCTCCCAGGAAAGGATGGCAATATGGGGAGAATGTACTGCAATTTCTTCTTCTTCTTTGCTCTCCTTCATAGCTGAGGTCCCTCTGGCCAAGAGCAATATACTGAGATCCACTGCACACTGCAGCTGAAGCAGCTGCCATCCTCGAGAGTATAAAGAATCCCAGCTCTGTTTTAATGCTAACGTAAGTTTGGCTCCAGAGAGCAACTCGGTTTATAGCACGAGAAGTCAGTGAAAAAATGTCAAATCCCAGTACGATGTAAAACTCTGCTCTTAGCAATTTCAGCTTCGCGACAAAGTGGAAAGGAAAACACTAAAGACGGGGGGTGGGGGAATTAAAAAGACAAATACAAACACCAAACTTGCATGAGGAGAGAAGGCAAAAAAAAAATCACTACGAAAATAGAAGGCGGAGATCAATTCATGTCTGAAGAGGAAACGCAGCCAGCATCCTTTCTGTAGCATAAAGTTGGTCTATGTGTTTTAGATATAATTAAAGGCAAGAATCGAAACAATCAGGACGCAGAGCATGTCTCTCACCTCTGGGGCTGCATGGGTAGGAGCCCAACTTTCCCAAGGCCTCAGCCATCAATGCAGGCCTTCCTGCAGTACCATGACTGCCATGTACAAACTGCTCTGAGTGTTGAAAGGTCTCGGTTGACCCACACGGGCTTCCACGTTTGTATTTCTAGATGGCGAGGCTCGCTGTCTCTGTGTGGGAGAGGGTAACCACTAGGGATTTTCACCCAACATCGCTAATGAGAGGCAAAGCGAGAACAGGCCAGGCCACAGGAGGTTAAAAAAAACCTGATTTTTTTAAAAGCAGAAAGAAATGTTCAAGGATGATGCTTGCCACGGTTTGCAAAATATTGCCGTGGTATTATATTTGGGGCTGAAGTTAAGCATTTTGTCCTCCCTCCAGCTTACCCATTTCTTAGTGAACGCCAGGCCCACATTCTCCTTCGTGTTCCTAGCCTTTATTTCAAACATTCCTCGACAGTTGTCGCTCCTTCTTGTAGATTTGACTTTGTTTTGTTGATGGTGGCTTTACGTGCTTGTTGTGTCGCTTTGTATCTCTCTGCAGTGATGTCATTTTTATTTCATTTCCTGCATCTTTCTCTATTTAAAAAAAGCCTTTAGGCTGCCACAGTGGTTTCATCATTTTGGGGGAAGTCATAGTCGGGTTGCCAAGATTTTTTGACCACTCCCTGCGCAATTGGACTCTATACCATTGAAGTCCCTCCCCTTCCCAAACCCCGCCATCCTCAGGCTCCGCCCCAAAAATCTCCAGGTATTTCCCAACCCGGAGCTGGCAACCCTACCCCAAACACAGGAGCAGCCACTGCTTCTTGGCCACGCGCATGCCCACACCAGAACCAGGCTGTCAACACAGAGTGACAACCTCCTACGTGCACTGTACAGAAGCACCCAACTGCGGTGAATCAGCCCCTTTACACATTGCCACATGAGGACACCTGAACCACCACAGAGGTTGCAAGATAAATACAGATCCTTTCCATACTGAGCAGTTCTCATTTTCTTCTCTGCAACAAAAGCTGACAAGACCTTTTCAAAAAATGAAACAATATCACAGATAAAAGTATTTCCCCCACATTCCCACCCTGATCCTCAATGTTTGCAGGCCAGGGTGCCTTCCCACAAATCAGTGCCGGCTTCCTGCCTTCACAGAATCAAGTCATTACTGTCAGTCAGGTATCCCTAGCCATCTAACAGCACAGAACAACAAGCTCCAGCTTGGCCTTTCATTAGTTTATCCAGGAGACTACTATCCTCTCTTAAAGGGCAACCAAACTCTTAGCAGCTCATCTACTAAACAGTTGCCTCTTTTGGAATCCCTTCCGATGAACTCCACAGACTGATGGCATAAGACGTTTGCAGCCAAAACATCAATGCGTCTAGTCCTAAAGCTCTCAAAATTTATTGTGGCATAATCTTTTGTGAGCCAGAACCTATTTGGTCAGATATATGATGAAGTATGCTCTAGCCCATGAAACCTTATGCTACCATAACTTTGTTAGTATATAAGATGCCACAACACACTTTGTTTTCCTTCCTATGAATGTTTCCTTACTCTTGTGTGTGTGTGTGTGAAGTGCCATCAAGTCGCAGCTGACTTATGGCGACCCCTTTTGGGGTTTTCATGGCAAGAGACTAACAGAGGTGGTTTGCCAGTGCCTTCCTCTGCACAGCAACCCTGGTATTCCTTGGTGGTCTCCCATCCAAATACTAACCAGGGCTGACCCTGCTTAGCTTCTGACGAGATCAGGCTAGCCTGGGCCATCCAGGTCAAGGCCTTCCTTACTCTTACTTGTGTGTAATTAGATTTTCTTGTCCGTGTGTTGTCATGAAGAAATACAAATTCAGTTAAAGAGTGTCTAAATATTGTTTATGCCATATATTGTATACTCTGCATATAATAAAGGGTATGTTTTCAAGATAAATTTGGCAAAAATACCATTCCTGTAAAATCATGTTCTGGTTAATTTTCACATTATTAACTAATTAAATTAAAAGTAACATGAAATGTCATGACTAATTCTAGTTTTTTCCCCTCCCGGTAGAACAAAGGAAACTTTATCAGGCGCATATGCAGTAAGTGCATTATCCATACAGATATGTCCCATTCATAGCACATGGGTATTAACTATTCCCTGTTCTTAAAGAGAAGCCTGGCACATCCTGATAATGATATTCTCTTCTACAACCAAGGAAACAATCTTTGCTCAAAGTTTTTCCCTTTACAGAAGAGGAAGCCTGCCCGTGCGCGTATTTAAAGGGTGCTGCTGGCACAAAGTGGTTTGAAACTGGAAAAACAAAGTCACATCCCATAGCAAGGTCTCGCCTGCACTATAAGATATTACATCATTGTGGTTGCATTGCTTACACTAGGGATCCAAAATGTGCCACTCATGGGTCCCATGGCACCTGCCAATGAGTTTCCTGGAGCCCATTTGCTGCACCACTTCCTGACTCCTTCCACATTTCTTCCTTGTGCCTTTTCAGGTTCCATTCTTCTTTTTGTCCACCTTGGGCCAATTTCTGTATTTTCTTTCTCCACTCTTTTCTTTGTCACCTTTCACATTCCTTGCTCCCCTGATCTCCACTCCCCCTTTTCTCTTGAGTCTTGCCTTATGCCACTTCTTCAGCCTTTGAGCTGTGCTAAAGTCAATGGGGGGAAGAGCAGATTGTGGCGGTGCTGAAGGGACAGGCAAAAGGGGAGAGCCAAAGCTCTAGCTGCCACCATGAAGTCGAAGCACTGGCTGCAACGTGAAGAGTAATGGGCACCTAACCTCTGTTTGTCACAACTGGGAATGTACATTTGCTCAAAACGACTCTTTCACTTTGACTCCACAACCAACAGAAAAGAAGGAAGAGGGTGCCACACTATGAGAAGTGAAAGTCAATACAAGAAGAGATAAGAGAATAAAAGGTATACCCAACCCATTCCCAACTAAGGAATCTCAGCCAACCCACCCAGAATCTACCACCTTTTCTCTCTCTCTCTCTCTCACACACACACACACACAGAGAGATGGGTACAGCACACCCCAAGAACAGCACACAAGCTTATAGACTCCCAAAATATTGGTTTCAGTTGGTTTCCCCTGTAAGAATCCCTGACTCCATGAAGACTTGCAGATAGTTTAAGCCCACCCATCACAATTTATTTCGCTTGGATAAATATCGATAAGTTCAGACAGCTACATTATTACTGAAAGTTTTTTTCTCAGTCTCCTTCAAAAACTGAAATCTTCTGTATCCCCCTCTGAATACTTCATTTCAATGAAACTTTATTAAACAATAGGGAAGGGGAAGGGAATATTCAAACACCTCCCTCCCAAATGTAAGCTCAAATGTATGGGAGATTACTCCCTCTCTTGAGGAATGCCCCTCATGTTGGGGGGAGGTAGTTGTGAATTTCCTGCATTGTGCAGGGGGGTTGGAGTAGATGACCCTGGTGGTCCCTTCCAACTCTATGATTCTATTATTCATAGCAACTAGTTAATGTTGCCTACTACCTCTTCTCAGTTCCAGAAGTATCTGCAGAATTAGGTTTGGGGTCCGGTGACTTACACCAGGTTGTGAATAAACTATTTGTGGTTAGCTGCTGTGGCTACCAGGAATCTCTTAACAGATGCTGAGACATTTCGTGTAGATAATCTTCATGACCACAGTGTCACCATTTGTGGACATACCATCAGTGCTGGTTCACAAAGAACAGAAGACAAAGGCGGTTTATGCTTGGTAATTAGCAGCTCTTTCCAGGCTGAAGTGCCCCGCATCTTTTAAAAAAAATTCTTCATGCTGGACCATCATTTCAGACATCACTGCGAAGCTGGCGCGTACCTGCTTCGCATTTCTTAACAGCCCCTTTAACGCGACCTTTTGTATTTGCTCCACCCCCCGCATCGAAGCATTCACTGAAGGAATCATGCAGAATCACAGCCATGGTTTAACTATGCATACAGCTATTGTTAATGGCTATGCAAACAAAGGAATGAAGGATCAGGCAAGTGGGGGGGGGCTGGAATTTGTTTGACTTTCTCCTCTTGCATTGGGACCGTGAATAGTCATTTTAAACATCACATTTAAAAAATCAGCATTGGGCGAGGAGCAGAATCGACCCTGCATAAATGGCCAAAGTGTCTGCTAGTCCCCAGCCAGTTTCTCTCAAGCAGGGAATGAAACCAACAGCCATGACCCCATTTTTTGATGTCAGCACACATTGGATGGCATTACAGTAATTGGTTGTTGTCAGGATGCTTGGGAAAGGGTTTGCCTTTCGTATCATTCCTGCAAATGGTCCTTTATTATGTCCTTAATCTTTCGCAGTACTTACTTATTAATGTGATTCAGAAATGGCACAGTTGTGCAAGAGCAGGAGACAAGAGAAAGCATCACAGTTAGGTGGATAACAAAGAGCCAATAACACAAGGTCCAAACATGTTACCCTTTTCAGATCAGTACACCAGGAACTCCCAAATATTTTAATAATGATGGTAGGTGGCGGATTTGCATTACAGGCGAAGAAAAAGGTGAGTGGTAAACAATCAGTGTCCAATGATGACTCTCTCATTCAGAGAAAGCAATCCATAACTGGAAAGAGGTTTCTGCATATGGGTCAACTGGCATGAACTAGAGAGGAGTGAGGGAAAACAAGAATACATCTATGACTCATCCCCCCCCCCTTTCAACCACTTCAATATCCCACTCTCTCAGCCCGCCTGTTTCCCTCAACCTGAGGGAAAAGCGTTGGCCTGAGTATATTTGTGAGGAGATTATTTTCCTTCTCCTCCAGTTCCACACCAGTATTTACCTCAGAGAGAAATAGGACACAAGAGGCTTTTTTTACTTAAACAGACAAAACAGGGATGTTTATTGAACAGAACTCACAGAGATTGATTTTCAAGGAAAAGGCAGAAATTGGAGGGAAAACTCAGTCAGATTTATCTACATGAGACTCTCAGACTCTGTCCCCAGCCTAGCTCACAGGAGTGAAGGAAGTCTGAGTTCCTTTCCCTCCTCAGAAGAACTCACAGAAGTTTGGGGAAATATCCAAAATCCTTCTTCCAGTTCTCTCTGATTACCCCACACCAGTGGCTGTAATCCTCCACACCTCCCTGCTACCGGAATAGCTCTACCTCAGAGACTAATTCCCCTTTGTGACCTGAGAATGGGTCCTCTCTAACCCAATTTTCACTCCTGTCACTACCACAAGTTGTGTGTGTCAATAGCTTCGGCTTTAACAGAACCCCTCAGGTTCACATACTACAGTCTGGCTTCTGCTCAGTCTCGCTACCAAGCTTCCAATCTATCACAGTCCTCTCAGGCTGGGTCCCAAGCTTCGACTACTTTCACAGCCTCCTCTCAGGCTGGGTCCCAAGCTTCGACTACTTTCACAGCCTTCTATCCAGGCTGGGTTCCAAGCTTCGACTACTTTCACAGCCTCCTCTCAGGCTGGGTCCCAAGCTTCGACTACTTTCACAGCCTCCTATCCAGGCTGGGTCCCAAGCTTCAAATCCTTTTCTGTCTCTCAGAGCTCAGAGTGTCAGCTCTCCGTCTCCACTCACTCTTGCTCTGTCAGCTCTTGCTGCAGATTAACCCCTTATCCGTCACAACATCCCACACTGGAACTAATGGATATGGAAACACACAAGTCCCGGCATATCAATTATGTGTGCAGTGACTAGGGTTGCCACCTCTGGTTTCAGAAATTCCTGGAGATTTGGGGGGTGGAGCCTGGGCAGGGTGGGGGGAAGGGAGAGAACTCATTGGGAATGCAATTCCATAGTCCACCCCCCAAAGCAGACATTTTCTCCAGGGCAACTGATCTCTGACATCTGGAGATCAGTTGTAATTTCGGGAGATCTCCAGGACCAACCTGGAGGATGGAAACCTTAGCAGTGTCCAATGGCCATGCACCATTTTGTGGCACATTGGTCCTTTGGTTAATCTTTAGACATACAAATCTAACAAATAATTCCGAAGGTTTACCATTACCATTCTCCTTCTCTTTCCCTCCTTTCCCTTGTCCTCCCTTCCCTTTTCCTTTTCCTCCTGCCCATCCAGTTACTTCCCTTCTTTCCCCTTATGTTTTCCCTTTTCCTGTGTCCTTCTGTCTCCATCGCCCTGAAGGAATGACATCAATCTTGTAATCTTCTATTTTATTCTTCAGTTTTGTAATCTGCAGTTTATGTAATCTTCTATTTATGTATTGTAATATTCTATTGTAATCTTCAGTTTATGGCCACATTGTTGAAATATCCTCCCCAAGGTGGATAGTTGATTATGGTGCCATCTATAGATAATATGTATTATTTTAGTTATGATAGCAATAGTATTTTGAATATTATACTATATTATGTATATATGTATGATGTCAGTCGCCCTGAGCCTGGCTAGCTAGGGGAGGGAGGGGCATAAATAAAAATTATCATCATCATCAGGGCTTGACCTTAGTTCCAAAGTAGGATGCCAGCCTCCAGGTGGGACCTGGAGATCCCCTGGAATTACAGCTCATCTCCAGACTACAGAAATCAGTTCCCCTGGAGAAAATGGATGCTTTGGAGGGTGGATTCTGTGGCATTGTTCCCCACTGGGGTTGCCAGGTGGGTAATATGGGCAGGCAATTGCCCGCCAATCCACCCAGCTGCTCCAGAGCTGGGGCTGCATGTGCAGGAGCGCGCACACACATGAATGACAGCACTTGCGGCTTTACTTCCGGAAACGTGCATCGCTGCGGCTGTTTTAACCCTCAAAATCCTGAAATGTGGGGGTTTGAGTGTTAAATCGGCTGCAGCGATGCGGTGCTTCCAGAAGTATAACCGGAAGTGCCATTATCACGTGTGTGAGCCCGCCTACACACACGGCCACTGCAGCCCCACCCTCTAAAACTTCCCACCGATTGAGAGGGGGGACCTGGCAACCCTATACCCCATTGATGTCCCTGTCCTCCCCAGGATCCATCCCGAAATCTCCAGCAGTTTCCCAACCTGGATCTGGCAGCCCTACCCCCCCCATCCCCAACTGGTGGCCGGGGGAGAACCGGCAACCCCATTCCAAAATCATCATGCTAACCATCTAGTTTCTTCACACTGTTCTATTTTCAATTAAAATCAAAAGCCATACATTAAAACCACTAAATTTAAAAATGCTGTGTGTTGATCTTTAAAGAAGGTCTTCTATTTATCAAGCTAAGGAGGCAAATGATAGAGTGAACCATGTCTTATTTAACTACCTTAATCTACAGTAGCTACACCACTGAGGATTCTTATTGTTTGGAGGACCTCTTGTCTCTTACAAATTAAGGATCTCATCTACGATTGTGGACTGCCATCAAATGTTGGGAGTGAGAAATCATGATGGTTTGGGTGGATTTATGCTAGGTAGGCTGTTAATTACAGCAGTATATATTTTTTACAGTCTTCCAATACGGAAGTATTACATTATTAAAATTATGCATCAATTCATCTTCCTCTTTTTAAATTCATTTTTGCCTTTGATGCTACGTTTTTAATCTGTCTTAAATAGAGGCTAACTTGAAGTGGTAAACGCAAAGTAAATGACGCGTTCCTAATAATATCAATATGAAAAATAGCAATTGCTTGGGGACCATCACTGAAAGACACTCCAAACTTCATTAACACATTTCCAGCTTTCTTATGTTCAAGCCCTCCTCGCAGTCTCAAACTGGATCCCAAATTCAGGATGGTTTTCGTATTATGACAGCGGAAATCTTCTCAAAACCTCTAACTGCGTCTCCCTAAAGACCCTCGATGTCTTGTCCTCTCCATATGTGGAGCCACCTGACTCCATGGTGAACATCCCAATCAGATGATCTGTCAATGCGGAGGATTATTTCTTGAGAGACTGAAATTGGCTGCCTGGGACGAGAACGCCATCAATCTTACTCATGGAGGGTCCAGGCTGGCTGCAAGTCTTGCAAGAGGAAAAGCGCTGCCGTGCCTAAGCAGGTGATGAGGCAGCTGTAAAACCTTCCCTCTGTCTGTCTCCCATCCCTGCGCAAGATTTGTCATATTTCCCATTTCCTCCATGCTTTGTATGCGCCCAGCGTCCTACTCTTCGAGCTTCATAAAGGAGCCGATTTTTCAAGCTTAGGCAAATGCTGCAAAGCACCAGAGTGTCTATCCCTCATTTTTTCTCATCATGTCACTTGTTTCAACTGATTGTGCAAAAATGAGATTACATTTCCCTTTTGACTATTTATTTATTTAGTGGCTTGTTTATTCCGTGTGCCATCCGTGGCTGCCATCATACCAACTGGCGGCAATTCTACTCCCATTCGCTTGCTAGCAGTGCTTTGTTTACTACTTCCAGAGATGACATCCAATGGAAGACATCCAAAGGGGCTGTTCTACCTCCTGACTATTAAAATGACACGTATTGTAGGAAGAAGACAGGCAGGAGAAATCAAAGTCTGAGACTCACAGTATGGGGCCTAGACTACAATCCACGAGGTTTCTTTCCCCCCATAAGTACTGAGGGGTATGTAAGGATACACTAAGAGCACAGCTGTGGTCCATGGCTCACCCCTGAGAAGTTCTTAGAACATCATTACTACAGGATCCTTTTCAATCACCAACCCATATAGTTCATGACAAGTCAAAGCATGCAGCTGAAGAACATGTAAAGTCACATGGTTCTTAAACTATTCCTTTCTGGCCTAGAGAACAGTTGGGTGGGTGGGTGGGTGGGGGGGGCGGCATTTGACAGTTCTTGTCATATCCAACAAAGACTAGAGGTTGCACGCTATATCTTTTGGAGTCTTAGTGATATTCTCATAGACCTGAGCATAAAATCCCATGATTTTCTCAATCCGCCATTGCTGATTTAAACAGCTTTTAAAAATGAAACTAAACATATGAGTATTTTGTACCTTTGAAACTCTAACACACACAAAAGATATCAGGAAGGGATACTTCTTTTTTTCTGAGCAAAGTGAACAGTACTGCCACCTTCTATAGATTTTAAAAGCATTTTACAAGCTGTTGGATACTTTCTCCCTCTTGGCCAACTGTACAGAACACTTCATGTGTCTGGTGCAGCCAGCGCAGGCTCCCAAAACTTGTGCTGCGATGAATTATGCACAGCTTGAAGGTGCCATGACACTCTCCTGCATTTACCCCTCTGGCATGCATCCAGAGCATTGATCACTTCCTTGAGAGCGAACCTATGGAGCAAGTTTCAAACAACTCATGAAATATTACTGCGTTGATTCCCCACTTGGGGAATGGCAATGTAATGAAATGTCTCGGGCTCAATTTTACCTTAATCAATTGCGATTACCGACACCAACCAAAAAATAAATGCTTTTTGCGCATTCAGCCATCAAGCATCGTATTGTACAATTGATCATAGGAAACGTTGTTCACCTTATCGCCCACAATGGCCACAAACAACAATCTAGGACCAATGCAGGCAGAATCTTGCCATCCCCAGTAATTCTGTACACACACAAAAATAGGCAGCTAACACTCAAACAGGAGGTCTGCCGAAAGGGCAGCTCACTTTTACTTCTGCAAGTCGTACAGAAAATATACCAGAGAAAAACAAATCTGCTCCTATCTCCACATTTCCCTTCAGCTCCCCTAATGCAAGAACATGGCAGATCCACTTGCAAGGACTAGACCTTTTTAATGTTTTGCACGTGGAACTTGGCGCCTCAATCGGCAAAAGCCCAGCAAATAAAAAAAGTCCTCCTGGCCCGACGATTTCTCCCCAGGAGGAAACGAGTCTTGTTCTCTTCGCACTCACACAAACACAGAAGGGTCTTAAGAGAAAACCTTCATGACAATCAAAGGGATTTCCCAGCATGGTTCTTCTGTGTTGTTTGAAAAAACTGAGAGCTGAAAAACACATACCACCACCACCACCACAACAACAACCGCTAAACAAGAAGCATATTTCAATAACAGGATGGCAAACGCCCAGCTGGTGACCTGGTCCTAGCAGAAAGTGACCCATAGAACTTCACACATCAGACAGACTTATCCAAAACACATCATACAAATCTGCGTGCAACTGTGCACTTCCGTTCCAAAGGAGGCAAGCGCCCAAAGCGGCTGCAATAGGCAGCATCCCCCATGTGATGATTGGTCCTACCTGGTCTGTGCAGGTGATGCTGCTGGAAAGTGTGATGGAAGGATCCCTGGCAGAGCAGGACAGCGCAGGCACTTATCCACAAATACAGGACCCAGGACATTGCCGAAACCACTGCCATTCTCTAAGGGGAACAGGAGGCAAGAATGAGCATCTGCAGCCCGCCAGCTCACAGGCAGCCTCCATTCAGAGGCTGAGCCACATCCGAAACCACACTGAAACAAGTCTGGGGCGAGTCCCCCCCTGCCTTCCTTCCTATTCCTTCCAGTTGCCTGAAGATCCCATCTGAAAGAAGGCAGGGAAGGTATCTGCTTCCAAAGATTAACTTTGAATAATTCAGGGCTCAAATGAAAGTGTGGCTAAAAGAAGCTTGGGGTTAATAGAAGCCAAGATGCCGGGCTGAGCCTCCGAAAGCTCATCAGAATCTCTTAGCTAGTCTTCAAAGTGCCCCAAAGACTCCCTGACAGAGGCAATCCGGGTCCCATTCCCTCCTTTTTTCATGACTGCTTCCCATCGAGTGTGCAGAAAAGCTAAACATTGTGGCATTTGAAGCACAGCTTTGTTTCCTTCTGATGTGGGGGGGGGGTGAATCATCTAGATACGGTTTCCCGAGGACTGGCAGGCAAAAACTGTTAGAGGCTGCCCTATAGTTAGTTGCCAGCCTGTAGACTGGAATAACCCTCCTATCGATACAGGCTATGGTATGTGTGTGTGTGGGGGGGATTCTCCCAGGCCATTCCTATTTTATAACCTTCTGTTGTCCTGCAGCACCAGTAGATGGGGAGCATCCTTTGTTTTGAATGGTTTCATGGCAACATTATGGTGCATATTTAACACAGAGAGAGAGACAGAGAGACTGACTTAGATGGATCACAGCAGAACTCCCTCCAGCACAGCCGCAAAACTGTTAACTCTCCCTGAAGTGCCAGGATCCTTTTTAACCCCGGCTCTCCCCCTTCCGAAGAACCCAGGAAGTTTACCACTGTCTCTGGCAGGGAACTGCATTTTTTTTAACTTCAAAAGGCCATTAATTTTTCATCACAAGGCTGTCTGCTAAGCAAAGTCATTGTTTTTGTCAGAACGGCGTTCCTGTAATTCCCCAATTTTTTTAATTAAAAAAAATCATCTCCCTTTGCTTTGTTGGAGCCTTGTCTAAGGAACACTTTGTAAGTCCAGATGGAATTTCACAGGTAATTAAAAAGGAAGGGGTTCTTTAGTGAATTGCACAGATCAGATTTCACAGGTAATAAATGGGGGGTCTTTAGTGAAGGCAGGGGGTGTCCCCAAAGCAAGAGCTCTCTCTCCCTCTTGGCCAAGTCTGCTTTCCATCACTGGTTCCCATCCCTGCTCAAGGCCCCTCTCGAGGTGGGCATTTTCGTTTCCTGAGATGTCTCACAGAGTAGATGGCTGAATATGAACACATGAAGCTGCCTTATACCGAATCAGACCCTTGGTCCATCAAAGTCAGTACTGTCTACTCAGACTGGCAGGGGCTCTCCAGGGTCTCAGGCAGAGGCCTTTCACATCACCTGCTTGCCTCGTCCCTTTAACTGGAGATGCCGGGGATTGAACCTGGGACCTTCGGCACGCCAAGCAGAGGCTCCACCAATGAGCAACAACCGCCCTCCCCCCAAAGTCATTTCCAACCCCCGGATTTGAAACCCTTCAGAGCTGGAGATCGAACCTGGGACCTTCCACATGCCAAGCAGACGCTCTACCACTAAGCCGTGGATTTCCAAAGTCATGAATGTATCCCCCTCGTTGGACCCTCTCTCCCCAAAGCCCTGCCCGGATGGCCCCGATCGCCAAGGGCCGGCGGCGCCTGGACGGGCAGCCCAGCCCCTTTCGCCCTGACCACCCCTCCTGCCCCCTTTCGCGCTGCCAGATTCATCAAACTTCGCCAGCCAATGACGAGGCGGCCTTTGCTCGCTCGGAGCCCCATCAGCGGCACCCCAGGGAGGAAAGCTGGACCACATCTCCTTCTCTTCCTTGGGTGAAACACAGCCAGCCTCTCTACCCCTCTCTCTGGTTTGGAGGGGGGGGGGAGTTCACGGGGTGGGGCTTCAGCTCATTGTCAAGGCGTGTCACATGAACACCCATGAAGCTGCCTAATACTGAGTCAGCCCCTTGGTCCATCAAAGTCAGCATTGTCTACTCAGAGCGGCAGAGTCTCAGGCGGAGGTCTTTCACATCGCCTACTTGCCTAGCCCCTTTAACTGGAGATGCCGGGGATTGAACCTGGGGCCTTCTGCACGCCAAGCAGACGTGTCCATGGAGAACACACACACACACCCAGCTCAGATCAATAGCTGTTTGGAAGTGTCAAGCCCAGACAAAGAGGCCCAGGGGGTTGGGGAACGGCAGGATTCGAACCCGGATCTTTTTGTCCGGTGGAGGGGGGGGGGAGAGCCGAAAGGTGCATCAACCACCAGAACTTTTCCCCTGCAACTGGTAACGAGCTGCGAAACCGCGTGCGGTAATTTGCAGCTGCGGGACAGCCCTTTCAAGCCCTGCTCCGTCTCTCCGGCGGTAGAAACAGTTTCCCTCCCGGCGGCTGGCTTTTGCAACCGTCTCCCTACCTCTCGCCCTCCCTTCCTTTTGCTTTCGGGGAGGGGCCGGGGCTCAGTGGTCAGAGCCTCTGCTTGAGCATGCTAGAAGGTCCCCGGTTCAATTCCCGGCGTCTCCAGTTAAAGAGACTAGGCAAGGAGGTGATGTTTTAGACCTCCGCCCGAGACCCTGGAGAGCCGCTGCCGGTCTGAGCAGACAATACTGACTGCGACGGACCCAGGGGCTGATTCGGTAGAAGGCAGCTCAGTGGTAGAGCCTCTGCTTGGCATGCCAGAAGGTCCCAGGTTCAAACCCCGGTGTCTCCAGTTAAAGGGACCAGGCGAGTAGGTGATGCGAAAGACCCCTGCCTGAGACCCTGGAGAGCCGCTGCCGGTCTGAGTAGACAATACTGACTTTGAGGGACCAAGGGTCTGATTCAGTATAAGGCAGCTTCATGTGTTTCCCCAAACCTCGGCAGCAAAAAAGCAACATCAATGAAGCACTCCTGGTTGCTGATTTTTTTTTTAAAGGTACCTCGCCTCCAGGTGCTTTCCGTCTCTCTCTCTCTCCCCCCCCCTTTCTATTTTTGGCACTCTCGCCCTAGAAAGGTGAAAAGGGAAAGCTCGGTCTTGGGAGGCGGGCGGTGTCCCGATTTCACCCGAACTTTTCCCAAAGAAAAGAAGCCAGCCAGGCTGAGGCAGAAACTTCCCACCGGCTCTCCTACGCTGCTCCCCGCATCCGCTCCCCTCCCGGGCACGGGGCTTTGCCTTCCCCAGGCTCCGAGCCAGGACTTTTCAGCCCACCCCCCTGGCTGGCCGTCTCTTTCTCTCCCACCCCCCCATCCATCTCCGAACAGCCCCCTGGTTGGCTTTTCTCCCCGGGGTTTGTCGATCAATCAATCGACCTTTATTGGCATATACTCGGAAACATGACTTAAGCAGCACAGAAAATTCACTGCCCGTACATTTCCGATTTAAATACGATTTAGACTTTAGTCCTAGGGCGAAAACGCACGGGAGGTTTTGCCTTGGATCTGCCGCTCCCTAGATGCCCATTTCCCCCATCTGAATTCTCCAAACTCTGCATGGGGGCTGATGGTTGAGTTTCGAGAATTTGGCTGGGGGAAATGTGCATTTAGAGAGCGGCAAATCCCAGGCCAAACCTCCCGTGCGTTTCTGCCCCTCGTATTGACAACTTCCATCCCAAATCCCGCCACCTTGAAAATGACTTGCCCGGGGTTTGTCCCTCGGGTCTCCCTGGACCTTTCTCTGCCAAACCCGGTCTTCCCCCACTCCCTCCCTCCACGCCTTCCCAGTAGAAAAAAAGAGGCTCGGGGACCAGGAGAATCCCCCCCCCCCGGCCCTCCTCCTCCTCCTCCGAGGATGCTTCGCGCATCTCCTTACCTGAGTAATCCGACCCAAAGCAGAGGGCTCGGGAAGCGTTCATTGGAAAAGCTTTAGCACTTTTTCAAATCCATCGGCACCACAATCGGGGATGAAATGGGGGTGGGGGTGGGGAGGGCAAAGCCGGCAACCTCCTTGATCCGGATCGCTTCGATCTAAGGCGGGGGGACCCAACGGAGAGAGAGAGAGGGAGAGCAAGGAAGGGAGGAAGCGATCCCGCCTCTCCTCCCTCGGTGGTGGCCAGTCCTCTCCCCAGAGCCGAGGCTAGACGCAGCCAGGCTCTCCGCGGTCAGAAAAGTCGCTCCGCTTCCCAGCCGGTCACCGTCCCCTGGCCGTCATCTCGGCGGAGCCCCGGGCGGCGATCGGGAGCTCCTCGGCGGCTTCAGCGGCGCCCTTAAGTCCCGCTCGGCTCCTTCCAGGCAAAAGCTCCGGCTCGGGCGCCGAGGATGGCACGCCTTAAAGGGGCATCCCTTCCCCACCGCCCGCCCCGCGATCGGCGCGGGCTGGAGCGGCCTCGCACCTGCCCAGGTGTTCCCCCTTCCCACCGACGGGGGGCTGCTTCGAGATCGCGGCGAAGAGGGGGCCGTTTGATGCCAGGCGAGCCCACCCGCGTGCCAGCATCTATGGGGAGGGAAGGGCGGGGGTGCGCTTGGCAGGCAGCCGGAGCCGAGAGTGGGAAGAGAACTTTTCTTTGGGGGTGGGGGTGGGGGGGCAGGGGGAGAAGCGCGTTAGTCAGCGGAGAAAGGCAGCTTCCCCACGTGGATGCTTTGGGGTATGTTGCCACGCCTGTCCAAAATCGAGCCACCTCCCCCATAGATGCTGCCGCGCTCCCAGAGGAATTGGAAACCCCTCCCCCCCCCATAAAGTCTAGCGAATGCCTCCAAGACATGAACACATGAAGCTGCCTTCTACTGAATCAGACCCTTGGTCCATCGAAGTCAGTATTGTCGACTGAGACCGGCAGCGGCTCTCCAGGGTCTCAGGCAGGGGTCTTTCACATCACCTCCTTGCCCAGTCCCTTTAACTGGAGATGGCAGGGATTGAACCTGGGACCTTCTGCATGCGAAGCAGATGCTCTACCACTGAGCCACGGCCCCTCCCCAACCAAGTGACCATCCACAGTCACGTGTGAATGCTGGCAAACCCAAACTTTGCTGATGGTCTGGAAATTAAGTATGGTCTCAGGTAGAGAGCTGTGTTGGTTTGCCATACAGGAGCAAGATTCAAGGCCAGTGGCTTCTTCCAGACCGACAAGTCTGCCAAGTTTGACACTTTCTGCAGTCAAACCTGCCTTCAGATACCAGTAGAAACAGAGATCCATTCCTACTTACATCTGAATGTTATACCTTGAAAATTTTGTTCGTCTTTAAGGTGCTGCTGGACTGTCCAGATCACTGTCCAGGAGAGGGGCTGTGGCTCAGTGGTGGAGTACCTGCTTGGAATGCAGAAGGTCCCAGGTTCAATCCCCAGCATCTCCAGTTAAAGGGAAGTAGGTGATATGAAAGCCCTCCACCTGAGACCCTGGACAGTTGCTGCCGGTCTGAGTAGACAATACTGACTTTGATGGACCAAGGGTCTGATTCAGTATAAGGCAGCTTCATGAGCTCATGTGACTGAACCTTGGAAATAATGAGAGGCCCCCCATTTTCAATCAAAGGTTGGACGCTCAATGTTTACAGTCACCTTTGTGTGTCCGAAGGGTGGGGAGATCATATAAATATTGCCAACAATCCCAGATGACTGCCCCCCCCACCATAAAGAGATGTCTACTTTATGAATGTATACAGATGGATGCTAAAAAATATTGGCTTTGGGGTCCTTGGCAACCTTTCCTCCTGAGCTTTGGTAGATTAAAAGTTCACTGGGACTGGCCACAGTTCCATTTGAATGAAGGCCTTCAAACTGGCTCAGAGGAAAAGGCAATTGGATGTCCTTGAAGTTTGACCAGTGGAAAAATGAAGGCTACTAGCAAAAATGGATACTAGTCATGATGCATACCTATTCTCTCCAGGATCAGATGAGCATGCCTATTATAGTAGGTGATGCTTTGGAGCACAGGCAGGATAATGCTGCTGAAGTTGTCTTGTTTGTGGGCTTCCTAGAGGCATCTGGTTGGCCACTGTGTGAACAGACTGCTGGACTTGATGGACCCTTGGTCTGATCCAGCATGGCCTTTCTTATGTTCTGAAGAAGAAGAAGAGTTTGTTTTTATATCCCACTTTTCTCTATCTTTTAAGGAGTCTCAAAGTGGCTTATAATCATCTTCCCAGGCGCCTTGTGAGATAGGTGGGGCTGAGGGAGTTGAGAGAACTGTGACTAGCCCAAGGTCACCCAGGTGGCTTTATGTGGAGGAGTGGGGAAACCACTCATGAGTTCGCTGCTCATGTGGAAGAGTGGGGAATCAAACCCGGTTCTCCAGATTAGAGTCTGCTGCTCCTAACCACTACACCACACTGGTTCTAGAAAAGAGAAGGGGCAAGGGAGAGAAAGGACTCTCCTGGAATATATTGTCAAAAAGCTTCCCTGTACTCATAGGCATAATGCAACTTCGATTACTCGCCTTTGCATTGGAAGACTGATATAAACTCTTATTTCAATGAATAGGATTCAAAAAGCCTTATTCTCCCCCCCAAATCAGGCCCTAATCCTGAGACTGCAGGAGTTGATGAAAAGGAACAAAGTGTCTCCCCTTCCCTGAGCTTCTTACTCTCCCTTTAGGGTTTGACATGAAGAACAATGTATTTCAGTCATTTATTTGATGGAAACAAAGTCACTGACAAAAATGTATTGGTTTATGTCTCCCCTTGCGAGATACATGCTTTTCAGACAGTGATGAGGTGAAGGCTGCTCTCCTTTGTGCATTTACCTGGGAGTAAGCCCCACTGAACCCTATAGGACATCCTTCCAAGTAGGCGCACACAACATCAGACAAGCACTGCTTGATCCTTAGCCTGCTTTCTTTGAACGTCGGTGGGGTTTATTTCTCAGTGGGACTGGGGTGTGTAATATACTATACAATGTTCAAGGGTTAGTTCTGCAGGCTACAAAATAAAAAGAAGGAAGTTGGCTGTGATCCATGAACGTTTTTGTCCGCAGTATTCCTTCCACAATCTCACTGAATCTGGGGAACTCCTCTAGAAAGGGGGGTTTATGAATGGCAGGGTTTAGCAATCTGAGAGAGAGAGAGAGAGAGAGAGAGAGAGAGATGCAGTTTACTCTACTTGCCAGATCAAAAACAAACAAGTGGAATAATTACCCTCATGCCAATAACCTCCTTTGCTAAGATTCAGAGATGTCAAGTAACACAGAGAGGAGTGTAAAGAGGATATAATGAAACCTCTTGAACGACTTTTAATGCCTCCTTTGGCACCATTATATTTTATTGTGTAATATATATATGAAGAGGCTGAGACTGGGTTTTTTTCCTCCCCTGAGACTGACTTTGGTCTTTGATGCAGTGCTTCTTGCAAAGTTTAGTATCGCAGCCATGGATACGAAGAAGATATCCACTGAACTCCAGTCCAGCAGCTTCAGCAGGAACATGCACGTGCGCGACAGAGACCCACCCTCTACAATTTTCTTCAACGTCAGGGAGTGGGCCAGGCCCTATTCACTGATTTGAAAGATCAAAAGGGTTCACCATGGTACTGGATTTAAAACCAGATGACAACTCTCTGTAAGAAATTTGTATGGATTGAATCTGGGATGTGTTCAAGCTAGGGTTGTGCAAAAAAAATTTTTTGGTAATTTTTGGGTTTGGGTTTATTGGGCCTGATTTTTTTCGGTAAACCCAGAATAAGCCGAATTGTGGCATTCGTTTAAACATTCCCATAGGAAAATGCCAGGGGAAAGCCGAAGCTGAAAAAACCCAAATACATTTGGGTGATTCGGCGATTGGCTATCCGGCTTTGGCTTCATTCCCAGGTTTTGGTATTCAGTAAAACCAAAACCCAGATATTGCTGAAACGGCTAATTTCGAGTTTATTTTTGGTTCAGGTTAATCGATATGCACAACCCTACCCCAAGCCAAATTCCAATGTATCTCAGGTTGGTCAAATGTCCTACGATGTGCTTCACAACAGTGTGTTTCCCAATTCCCCGAGCTTGTTTCCAACACCCAAGGGTGGGACTTCATCTCTCCAGAACCCTTAATAATGCTTCCCTGTATCAGTAATTTGAGGAAAATCTCATGGGGCTTTTTTTTTTTTTTTTTACACCAATGGCAAGGGTATCAAACATAAGGCCCACAGGCCGGATCCGGCCCCTTGAGAGCTCTTATCTGGCCTACGATCCAGCTGAGGCAGCCACTTCCCCACTCTCTATCTGGGCTGGTGAGACATGGCCCGGCCCAACCAAGTGCCAATTATGTCATATCTGGCCCTCATAACAATTGAGTTTGACACCTGAACATTACGTTGTCAAATATACAAAACAGCCCAATCACCAGATTAGTTCATTTCCCTCTGGCTGGTTGTATGCCCCAGAAGTTTTCCCCTTTACCAGAAGAAAACCGTGAGAGGTCAGTAGCTGTATTTTGCAACACAGTTTACTAATGTGCTGGTGACAATGTCCAGAAAGGAAAACGATTGCCATTGTTCAGCGAAGCATTGCTGCCCCAGTGCACACAGAAGCCGGTTCCGTTGTAACCCCTGACAGATGCTGCCATCACACAAGGCAACCTGCAGAAACAGATTCCTGTGACTAATGGGAAGGGAATATTACATAGACGGGTTGCTTTTAATCTCTTTGCTGACCCGGCTCTTGACCTCACGGGGACAAACAGAGGAGACCTCGGCTAATATTGTCGTGTCTGTTCTCGTGCACCTGCTTCAGGATTGCTTCTGCCAATTTGAGCAACCAGTGGAGACTACAAAGCAAAGGAAGGCCACAGCTCCCCAGGATCCCACTTCGATGCTGCTTGACAGTCCCCCGCAGTTGCAAACAAGCTCTGAGCAGCACCTTGATGGGCTCTCTCGGATACATGTCGGCAGTGTGTACAAACAGTAAAGCCATACGGCAAATTGAAAACCCCCCCCCATGCCAGGGATCAATTTGAACGAGGAAAAAAATGGTAGGTATGTGCAGGGGGAGAGAGTCTCTCTTCAAGTGCATCCAGCTGCCAACTGTGGTTGTTTATGCATGGGAGTTTTAACTGAGGTTTGTTGCTCGCTGGACCCACACTTTCCTGCTGGGAGTCTATGCACCAGCGGTCTCCAAGCTCAAATCAGGAAGTATTTGAATTCCCGCCCCCCCCCTTGAAATGCTGCCTCATAATTGGCTGTAGTAAGAGAAAATTCCCTCCCCCCAAACCCAATTGCCACATTAAAAAGCATTTTAAGAACAAAAAACAAAAAATGGAGCAATCTGAAAAGCAGGGGGAGAAGAAATCCATGCCTTAGTTTTAAAAAGCCTTTCTTCTTCCCCAAAAGAGCTCTGAGGAAGCAGGAAGTACTTGAATCCCTGCCTCTGGACATGCTGCTTTGTAACTGGCTGTGAGCAAAACTAAGCTTGCGTGTCCTGAACCTTGCCTTATGCATGGTGATTTCACCTCGGCTGAGCTCAGGGGAGAGGGAAGAATCGGGTTAACGGGAGAAACGGGAAGGTCGGGGATTTGTGAGGGCTGGCAGCGAGGTCATGCATAACTCCAAGGAACAACTGAGACAGATGGGTGTGTGTGTGTGTGTGTGTGTGTGAACATGAGTGAAAGTACCCATGCATAAATGGCCTGTTTAAAAAAATAACCTTTGTCACGAGATTGAAAAATAATGATCTTATTTTGAAAATGCCAAGAATGCTACCTTGGAGATGATTCAAGAAGCATGCCAGGTGTTAGGTCACTTGCTAAGGTTTCCAGGTCTGGGTTGGAAAATACCTGGAGTTTTTTGGGGTGGAGCCAGGGGAGGGCGGGGTTTGGGGAGGGGAGAAATCTCATCAGGATACAATGCCATAGAGTCCATTCTCCAAAGCAGCCATTTTCTCCAGGGAAACTGATCTTTATCATCCTGAAATCAATTGAAATATGGGGAGATCTTCAGGACCTACCTGGAGATTGGCAACCCTAGGTCAGCAGTGGAGAGAAATGGTGGGGGAGGCTCAATTGCCCAGAAGAGAAGGCTTGTTCTGCAGCATGCACACCCATTCCCCTGATTAGGCTGCTGCTAGGAAGTGGGGGGGGGGGGGTCAATTGCATGAGATGGCACATTCTGCAGCGAGCACATCCCCTTCTTCCAATTAAGTTGCTGCTAGGAGGTGGGGGAGGCTCAGTTGCACAAAAGAGATGGCTCTTTGTGCAGTGTGCATGTCCCGTTCCCCCAGTTAGGCTGCTGCTACAAGGTGAGGGTGCTAGGATAACTCGTTCCTAGCATTATTGTCTTTTCCAGTGGCAAAAGTACAGTAGCTTCAGTTTAGTCATTTTAGCTTCTAAGAGCATAATTACCAGATAAAACTTTTCTTGTACTGTATTTTATCAGGCTGCGAAGGAGAGTGAGGTGTATTTAGTGTTTCCCATATCAAAATTATATGTGCTGTATTTTTAAAAATGTCTGGCAAAAGGCTAGGCTGAAAAACTTTCTCTTTGGGTTAGGTTTTTATGTGTGCAAAGGGGCTGAGGGAATATTCAAACATTATAGACAGAGAAAATAAGGTAAAAGTGTAATTATTTATTAACAGTTCATTTATTTATTCTATCATTTAAAAGAGTTGTTGATTATATACATATATATAGAGAAAAATATATGTATATATATGAGGGGTGTCATTTTGTACTTTTGCTCTCCCCCCCCACTTAAAAATGTAGATCCATTCCTGATACCTGGAGATCTCCAGCCACCACCTAGGGGTTAGCAAGTGGTGTAGTGGCTAAGAGTGGCGGACTCTAATCTGGAGAACTGGGTTTGATTCCCCACTCCTTCACATGAAGCCAGCTGGATGACTTTGGGCTATTCACAATTCTCTTCGAACTCTCTCAGCCTCATCTACCTCACAAGGTGTCTGTTGTGGGGAGAGGAAGGGAAGGAGTTTGTAAGCCAGTTTGAGACTCCTAAAAGGTAGAGAAAATGGGCATATAAAAACCAACTTTTCCTCTTCTTCCTTTCAAAAGGAACTGAGGAGTCTACATCAAGCCCTTGTGGCCTGCTGTGTGTTTGTATGTCTGCTTGGGAGTGTCAAATGCTTCTTCGGTATCTAAGTGCAGCTGGCTCGATTGCTCTCTGGGGATATCCCCAGGCAGCCTTTACGCTGGCAGGCATGTCAGGGCTAGTCTCTCTTCAGTTTAAGATCCATGGCACAAGCTCAGGCCAGCAAGAAGCCCAACAAATATGGATTAAAACTCTTATTGGTACACAGTACGGTAATGGCGCTATCAAATGGCCAGACCCTGTGAGGCTAGGCAATCAAAAGAGACACCAGAAAAACTTAGTGCAACCAAAACTTAGGTTTTGCCATGATTGGAATGGATGATTGCCATGGATGGATTGCCTTGATTGCCATGGATGGAAAAAGCATGAATTGTGAGGGCAACCACAGGGCAGAGTCAAACTCAGAGAAAAACAGAACCTTCAGAGCACTGGTTGGTGGTCTATTGGTGGAGTCGGGCTTGCCAGAGGCAAGCTGCAAGACCCCTACCTAGCCCCAAGGGGGACAACTTGTTCAAACAGATTCTAGAGCAAAACAGAGCTCTTAAAAGCGGGAGCAGGCTCACACCAATTTAGCCAGGTCCCAGTCTCCTAAGGCAAAAAGACTCCAAGCTGTCACAGTTCAACCAAGGGGGCTGGTTGATGGTGTTTACTCTTGGACATTGTTGGGAAGGCAAGTCTTCTGGGGACTTTGGATGTGCACTTGAAGAGGGGGATGGGCTACTGCCTCGGATTTTCAGGTCTAGACATGCTGCTCCACCTGTTAGGGTTGCCAGGTCCCTCTTCGCCACCGGTGGGAGGTTTTGGGGGTGGAGCCTGAGAAGGGTGAGGTTTGGAGAGGGAAGGGGCTTCAATGCTATAGAGTCCAATTGCTAAAGCAACCATTTTCTCCAGGTGAACTGATCTCTATTGGCTGGAGATCAGTTGTAATAGCAGGAGATCTCCAGCTACTACCTGGAGGTTGGCAACCCTACCACCTGTCCTTATCTAGGCTCGCTGGTGTGACCAGGCCATGGGGCACTGTTTCAAAGAAGGATTGGGATGGCTGGGTTGGAACATGACACGCTGGCTGCCCTGCTTGATATCAAGGAAAGCCGTCATGCTTTGCTGCTAACGGCAAGAATGAAACACAACAGTTTCTTCTCATCCGTCCAGTGCATTAAGCCACTGATAGGCAAAGCAGAAGTGGGGTGGATGGGCTACCAGTCACAGAGGCAAAATGGTACCTCTGCCTATGTGTCGTGATATAACGTGGGAATAGCTATGTCTGCAATATTAAATAACTAGTGGGGTGTGCACCTACTTTGCTAGCCAACTCGGTTAACTTGCTGCCCTTGTGATATTTAACAGTTGTTTGAATACCAAAGGAGTGGTTCTGCTTCCTGCCAAAAGAGAAGCAGCAGTACTGGATGAAACCACAGCAAGAGAGACAATTTTTTTTTTTTTGCAAACTGTATCCAAAATTAGATTTATGACAAATGTCATACCCTGCCTTTCTTCCCAGGGGGGATCCAAAGCAGCTTAAATTTCTCCTCCCTTCCATGCTATCTTCACATCGGCCCTGTGAAGTAGGTTAGGCTGAGAATGAGGGATGACCCAAAGCCACCCAGGAACGTTCTGTGACAGTGTGAGGATTCGAACCGGGATCTCCTTGATCCCCGGCTGTCAAACTAACCATTATACCACATAAGCTCTGGGAGCTCAGGTTGGTTCTTAAACTGCCTGTTTGTGCTGCCTTTCTCCTCAGCATGGACCCAAAGTGGCTCACGTCGTTGTTCCACCCTCCACTGTATCCTTACTACAACAACCTGTGAAGTACGTTCGGCTGAGATTGTGTGCCTGGCCCAAGGTCACCCAGCAGGCTTCCATGGCAGAGTGAGTATTTGATCCTAGGGTCTCTTAGATCCTAGTCAGACATTAGAACCACTACACCACATTGACTCTGATAGGTCAGGGAAGTTGCTAAGCATTCATTGTTTTGTAACAACAGGGATATTTCCCACTTTCGCTGTTTATGCTTCTCATGAGTTAACCTTTGCTTCTCATGAGTTAACCGTTGCTTCCAAATACCAAATGTATATTTGGGAGCTAAACTGTGTCAGGAGGTTCCAGTTCCCTTTGTTTTTTTGACCCTGCACCAGCTTCACAAAGGCGGGTCGTTAAAACTTCTTGCCCTTGACCTAGCTTAACTTTGTTTAAAAAAACAAAATTGAGATCCAACCATGAGTCACCTAATCCAGATCCAAACATATTATTCTTTTTTGAGAACCTGGAGAACAAGAAGTATAAAAGGAAGTTCTTGATTTATTTGTCAAGAAGTTTACCTAAAGTTTATTTTTAAACAATGAACAGCCCTGTATAGCACAGGCCATAAATAACTTGCCTACACTGAGCAATGACATATAGCCATGTCCTTACAAAAGCTAGAAGGAATGACTAGAAAAGGTGACCAGCCTCGGAGTGAAAGAGCAAAGGGTTCCCGAGGATGGGATTCAGATCCTCTGTCCCCTTGATGGATTGTCATGGAGCACAAGAATATTCAGTACTTTATGTATTTCCTAAGAATATAAAAAGAGTTGTGCTGGATCAGACCAAGAGATGGACCTAGTCCTGCAACCTTTTTCTGTCAGATGCCTCTGGGAAACCACAAGCAGGAATTGAAGGACCACCCCCCTTCCTGAGGTTCCTTCCCCAGCAGCTGGTGCTGAGACCCTTCACTGCTTCTCAACATGGGCATTTCATTCAGTTAACCCTACAGGGTCGCCATAAGTCAGCTGTGACTTGATGGCGCGCACACACAGAAATCATAGCGAATACCGGTTGATAGGCATATAATCTGTGAAGTCATCTCATTCCCCTTTCAAGCCAACTAAGGTAGCAGTAAACCCGACACTTTGAGCCAGGATATAATTATGTGTTGCTTGAAGTGTGTACTGTTGACTGTCCTGAATCTGCTGCCCAACAACTTCACAGGGTGATCCCTGTAATATGGGAGTGGGGGACATTCTCCACCCAATGCAGAATTCTTTCCCACCCCATCCACAATTTTGTAAACCTCTGCCATGCTCCCCACTCAACTGCCTTATCCCTAAACCTGTGAGCAGATGGACCTCTACTGCTAATGGATGCCATAACGGCACGACCAAGGCTGATACAGAGCAGGACACTGCTCCATGTAAGATGGAAAGCCTCTCAGAGAAGTCTGGAATCCCTCTTGGGTGTTTTGCTTGGGCAGGAAGATGGTTAACTGCATTGTGTTTTCTCATGGCCCAAGGTGTGAATGACCAAACAATGGGGATGGCTAGCTTCCCCTTACCTTGCCAAAAGGTGATTTAATTCGCACTCCCGGTCATCCATCAACCATCTTGACTACCTCATTCTGGGCAGTCAAGACATCAATCAAAGGATCACAAAAACATTAATCTGCATCCTGACAAGCACCTTAAGCATCTCTTGTTTCTTTGGTTGGACCCTAGAAGAGCAATAAAAATTCTTTGTCCCTGGTAGATTTCCACTGCCAGTTATCCCATACTGCCTCAGGACTCATTTTGGGGTATAAATATTAGTCCTTTGGCATTCATAGAGAGTGTGTGTGTGTCTTGACCCCACTTGTGTGTGACTCTCCTTTTGCTCCCAGAAATGCTGGCCAATTTCCTCTTCAGTGCTTCTTTCCCTGGATGTCCCTTCTTCTGGAACAGTAAATATCACCCATCCCTAATGCTATCCATCCAATTTCCCCCCTTATTTTCTTAGTTCTTGAATGAGTTGTGTGTGTTTGTCTACTGCTTGAAAGTTAATTCATTATTTTGTTATTTTAAATAAAAACCAATTGGGTTTGAACAACTTTATTTGAGAGTTTCCCCCATGATCAGTCCTGGTATACTCAGGTTACAGATTCCAATTACTCACCACTCGCTCTGTCTCCTCAGCTAATTTCTCCACACAGACAGTGAGGGAACACCAAACAAAAAAGTCTTCACAAGCTGGCAGAAGACAATGATGGAGGGAGACAGGGGAATCTCCTTGGAGTGGGAGTTCTAGAGTTTTGGCACCACGACTGAGAAGACCCTTTTTGGGTTTTCATCTTTCTATCACCAGATGGTAAACACAGTTGCAAACAGGGATTCTGAGTGGTGGGCAAAGCAATCATTTTATTTTGACTCTTCAGCCCAAAGGAAAATGACGACTAAACAGAAGATCATTCCTTGGGAAGTATCACTTGAACTGGCTTTCAGTCACATTGCATGCAATGCTGCACAGCTGCCTATGAATTATTTCCATTGAAATCAACAGGATTTGTGATTAGTTAAGAGCACACAGATTCATTCCCCAGGTTTCTCTTTTATTCTTTTCAATATTTTTTGCAAGTAATTTGGGGAAAATCTTTTTTGCTCTGGTATATGGCCCAGGCTAGCCTGATCTAGTCAGATCTCAGAAGCTAAACAGGGTCAGCCCTGGTTAATATTTGGATGGGAAACCACCAAGGAAGTCCAGGGTTGCTGTGCTGAGGAAGGCACAAGCAAACCACCTCTGTTAGTCTCTTGCCCCAAAACCCCAAAAAGGGGTCGCCATAAGTCAGCTGCAACTTGACGGCACTTTACACACACACATATGTTCTTGACTTCTATGTTTGGAACAAATAAATGTGACTTCATCCACAATTGTTTTACCAATTAGCAAAATCATATAATTTATCTGCTTGAAAACAATTGCAGAAAATGGGGGGGGGGGGGATTCTTGGGATACTAGAGGATGGGAAGGAATGGTCCCAAGTAGGAAATAACATCTGATCAATTTCCCACTGGGCAGTGATGTACTAAGTGGTTTCCTGGGGTTCTGATTTCCCATTTACTGGAGATTTGCTTTCACTCAAAGCCATCGAGTGCACTAGCCTGAACTGAAATGATCCTCTGCAAAAAAATTCCTCTAAACAAAAAGTAGAATTAGGACTGGATTAATAAAATGTTGGAACTAGCAGAAATGGCTAAACTTACTGCATTAGTAAATCAAAAGGAGAATATGGAATTTGTGGGAGATTGGGAGGCATGGACAACATACTGTGTAAATGAATTTAACTTGGGAAATATAAAAGGTTATGTTTTGATCTAATTCAACTGATTAAACTAGAAATAATATTAATGTTAATATTCAGATTTTAAGTTGAAAAGATATGTAATTAAATTTATAAATGAAATGCTATAATGAATTAGAATTTAAATACAAAGGGGAGAAGAGGGATATCAAATAGATAGAAGAGGGGAGAGGGGAAGTCAACAAGTTAGAATTTATATTGTTTAGATAAATATTGTTTATGTTGTACAATTATGTTAAATTGAATGGTGGAACTGAATGTGATTTAAGTAGAAAAAAAAATTAAAAAAAATAAACACAAAGAATTAAATCACATTGTTTCATAATGATGTCAAGTAATGTCCACGAGATGACGATTCCATCATAAAGCTTAATGACTTAACATCCCATATTTTCTTCAGGAATTGGCTCCCTCCTTCTTTATATAGCATGCTGGGCCTCGCACTTGTTTAGCGCAAAATGCAAACCATATTCTTCCTTGGAGATCAATCTTGCCCATCTTTCATGCAAGCCCATCGAGGCCTTCAACGTCCGGTCATCAGATGTTGTTCGCCCTGCTCCTCTCTATGCTCCTCTCCGTGTTTCCCTAAAACTGTGCAGCAGCCTGCTTTCGCCAAGGGCCATACTGGAAACATACCATAATGAACTGGATTTCAACAGCCAATTTGCATTTCATTAACACATAATTTATATAATCAACATAAAAGTTCTATGAGCTTGGTGGATGCCAGCCACTGTTGATGGATATATTGCCTCGTGTGCAATTTCCATTATGAGAAGTGGCTGTCGAAAGGATGATTTGGGGAAGGGGGGGATGATCAGACATCAACCGAGACTTCAAGTTGTGCTCATTATGGATTGGCAATAAAAAAATAATGTTTGCCCATAAACGGAAGTGCTACTAGGAAGAAATAGTTGGTTCCATGAACTAATTTCGAGCACATCCAGTATTTTTCGTCTCGACAGCCGAATGTACCAGCCATTCTGAGAGACAACAAATCCCCTTATGTTGGATGGAAAGATGAAAATTCATGGGGTAGGGCATGAGGATCATGAAATAAAGTGATCAGTCATGAGGTTTAAAATTGCATTTGCCACTTTTCTCCAAGTCCTGAAAACGCAATGCCATCTTTTTGCCAGGACCATGAAAGTGAATGTTTTTTTAAAATGTGTTTGCTATTAGAGAAACAACTCCAACATGGATATAGTTTATTGCACAGGTAGCCCTTCTGTAGCATATGTGGTGGGAGATTATAGCATGCCTGCATGCAAGCAGAATGGACTGTGGAGAAAGAGTTGCATTTTACTGAGTAAGCTATGGAAGAAGAGTCTAGTCAACTTGGGGTCCCCGCTGTGAAGCAACTAAGATTTTCACAGTGTGGAAACTGAACTTTTCCTGCTGTCTATGTTGTAATCCTTTAACTTCCATTCTTTCTGTGGAATATCATGATATGATACCTCACAAGGCCTCATGTCACTTAAATAGGGTTGCCAACCTCCAGGTGGTGGCTGGAGATCTCCTCCTATTACAACTGGTCTCCAGCCAATAGAGATCATTTCCCCTGGAGAAAATGGCCGCTTTAGCAATTGGCCTCTAAGGCATTGAAGTCCCCCCGTTCCCCAAATCCCGCCCTCCTCAGGCTCCACCCCAAAAACCTCCCGCCAGTGGTGAAGAGGGACCTGGCAACCCTACACTTAAACCAGACCAGCAGATCGTTCCATTTCGTTTCTCTGTCACTGAAAATTAGTGGCACTGATTGGTTAGAGATTCCCATCCCATCCCATTTCACCAAAAGCAAACTTCTGATACAGATTTGGAGGATATTGGAGGTTTGGGCACAGCTGCAGAATTTCAAGGGAAGCGTTTAAAAAGAAACCCTTACAATAGGTCGAGAGCAATTTCTTGGGAGGGGAATGATGTTGAACCTCCCTGATCACAGCCCTTTCTGCCAAAGGTTTAGGAATATCTAAAGCAAAGCCTAGGGATTTAAAGCAAAACCAGATCTGGGAGTTGAAAAACAGATTGAGTACTGTAGCACTTCACCGTCTCTCTTCGGGTGGCAGTGTGCATTAGCAGATGGCAGCCGGGAGAGATGGCACGTGCTGAGGAGAATTGAAGTGGAGAAGCAAACATTCTGACACGTATGCAAATTTCCAAAGGAGGGCTGTCTGTCAGAAGCAACTGGGGAACTTGTGCATTCTCATTTGTGCAACTGGCTTCAAGTAGGATGAATGTTTAGTTGGTTGTGACAAGTAAGGGGTGCATTTCAGGTAGATTTTGACATAATGACATAAAAGAACAAACCGCCATTTGATCGAGTACATTTAAAAAGATGTCTGCAACACTCTAGTTATATACTTTGAGCCAGTTTGATGCAGTGGTTAGACAGTCACACTAGCACTGAGGAGATATGAGTTCAAATTCCTGTTCAATTTGAAACTCACTAGGTGAGCTTGGGCCAGCCTAAACTACTCACGGGATTGTTGTGCAGATAAAATGGGGGGGGGGATGTATGAATCCCTGAAGAGGGTCAGAATAAAAAGGAAACAGATAAATAGCTACAATACCACTAGGTCCACAATGAATAATGAATATACTTTGACTAGTGCTGTAAAATAACATCTCTTTAGATTTCAGTTCTCAAGATCTCTTTGAGATGCATCACACAATAGATACTAATGAGTAGAAAAGGCAAGAGTCCAGTAGCATCTTAAAGACTAACAAAAATATTTTCTGGCAGGGTATGAGCTTTCGTGAGCCACAGCTCACTTCTTCAGATACCACTGTGAATTAGATACTAATGAGTACCTCTTGTATATATCATGGGTGCCTACCATTTATAACTTAGAGAGCAAGCAGGTCTACTCAGAATCCTACTCGGTCTATTCAATGGGGCTTTCCCAGGAAAGTGCTCTTAGGGGAGGGACTGTGGCTCAGTGGTAGAGCATCTGCTTGGCATGCAGAAGGTCCCAGGTTCAATCCCCGGCATCTCCAGTTAAAAGGACTAGACAAGTAGGTGATGTGAAAGACCTCTGCCTGAGACCCTGGAGAGCCGCTGCCAGTCTGAGTAGACAATTTGATGGGTCAAGGGATTCAGCATAAGGCAGCTTCATGTGTGTTCAGACAATACTGACTTTGATGGACCAAGGGTGCACAATGCAGGAAATTCACAACTACCTCCCCCCCTCAAACCCAGTGACCCCTACTCCATGCCCAGAAGATGGCCAAGATGCCCTCCCTCTTATTATCTGCCTAAGGTCACACAATCAGCATTGCTGACAGATGGCCATCTAACCTCTTCTTAAAAACCTCCATAGAAGGAGAGCTTACCACCTCCTGAGGAAACCTGTTCCACTGAGGAACCGCTCTGTTAGAAAATTTTGTCGAAGGCTTTCACGGTCAGAGTTCATTGGTTCTTGTAGGTTATCCAGGCTGTGTAACCGTGGTCTTGGTACCAAGACCACAGTTACACAGCCCGGATAACCTACAAGAACCAATGTTAGAAAATTCTTCCTAATGTCTAGACGGAAACTCTTTTGATTTAATTTCAACCCGTTGGTTCTGGTCCAGCCTTCTTGGGCAACAGAAAACAACTCGGCATCATCCTCTATATGGCAGCCCTTCAAGTACTTGAAGATGGTTATCATATCCCCTCTCAGTCTTCTCCTCTTCAGGCTAAACATACCCAGCTCCTTCAATTTTTCCTCACAGTTCTTGGTCTCCAAACCCCTCAGCATCTTTGTTGCCCTCCTCTGGACATGTTCCAGCTTATCTACATCCTTCTTAAATTGCGATGCCCAAAACTGAACACAGTACTCTAGGTGAGGTCTAACCGGAGCAGAGTAAAATGATACCATCACTTTGTGTGATCTGGACACTATATTTCTGTTGATACAGCCCAAGATCACATTTGCCTTTTTAGCTACTGCATCACACTGCCGACTCATGTTCAGTGTTTGGTCTACTAAGACCCCAAGATCCTTTTCACACACACTACTGCTAAGACAAGTCTCCCACATCCTATAATTATTCATTTGATTTTTTTCCCAGTTCTACCACCTTGTATTCTCCTTATTCATTACCATCTACATGTGTGAAACATGAGGTTCCCAGCCCTGCCCCAGCCAATGTCAAGAGATTTTGGGGTCAGTGGTGAGGGAAGGTGGAGCTTCAGGAGGATATGGCAAAACTTCCAGATGATGCTGTAGTAATTTCCCCCTTTTCTCTATAGAGGCTAGGTGAAATTCCAAGAACATCTGCATTAACATAATTCCTCCACCATTTTTCTCCCACTATCAATGGTGGTGAATTGAAGGTGTGGGCAGGGGATTGCCTGCTGCCATCAGGCAAATGGCAGTCTTAGTGAACCAGGTCTTGCTGCCTGATCGTATGTAGATTTATTTGGCAGAAAACCTCACTTTTCAATTCCCCTGAAGCATATTTTTCAGTAAGTTTGTATCCTTGGCATAGTATAATGGCTAACAGCATGAACTGTGATCTACAAAGCCTGGATCAAATATCCTATGTACTCATGAGATGGTTTTAGGGAGGTCAGTGTGGTCTTGTGGTTAAGAAGAGTGGTGGACTGTAATCTGGAGAACCGGGTTTGATTCCCCACTCTTCCACATGAGCGGCGGGGGCTAATCTGGTGAACTGGGTTGGTTTCCCCACTCCTACACACGAAGCCTGCTGGGTGATTTTGGGCTAGTCACAGTTCTCTTCGAGCTTTCTCAGCCCCACCTACCTCACAAGGTGACTGTTGTAGGGAGGGGAAGGGGAGGAGATTGTAAGCCGATTTGATTCTCTTGAAAAGGCTGAGAAAATCGGCATATAAAAACCAACTCTTCTTATTCCTCCAGTGGGAATATTAACATCAGCCTGTTTTACAGGACTGTCATATGGATTACAAGAAGCCAGTCATATGTAATGTGATTTGAATGTTGAAAGTGATGTATAAGTGCCAGTACAATTAAAAAACCATGGCAACAGGAGGAAAAAAAACATTTAGCAAAAGTCCACCTGAATTGACTGAAATAAATTGAATGAATAAATTGAAACAAGGATTTGACAGGAGGTAAGGATATCAAGGAGACAGTTTAACTATGTGGTAATCGAAGGAGAAAGGCACTTCACTGGTAAAGGGCCCACTGATGGCCTGCAGGACATTGACATAGCACTTACCTTGGGTGGATGAATTTCTTGTCAAGACTTCACTCACTGGCGAAATTTTCAACTTGCATCTAGAGTATCTTAAATTTTTTTTTATCATGGTTTGTTTTCAAGATCCCATAATGGTACACTGAGGCTCTGCCTCAGGGGTGTCAAACATAAGGCCCAAGGGCCGGATCCAGCCCCTTGAGAGCTCTTATCCGGCCCGCGGGGCAGTCGAGGCAGCCCCCCCACACACACTCTCAATCTGGGCTGGCGAGGCATGGCCCGGCCCAACCAAGTGACATTTATGTCACATTTAGCCCTCAATAACAATTGAGTTCGACACCCTTGCTCTACCTCATACCCTGTGCCTAGAGGATGATGAACAATGCTAAGCAACTGTCTTTCCAATTAAACACACATGACACTTTAATTCTGTGACAGCTAGACAGCAAGGAGCAGCAAAACATTTCTTCTCATAACATTTTGGGCCCCAAGGCAAATGTAAAAACAGTCTACCCATGATCAAGCGGGGATTTATCGCCAGTGCTTAACAGAGTGGGGCTGATTTGTTTGGAATTCGGCTGGATTTTTCCTCGAAGATTTATGAAATTGTTTACCAAATTTCGGTCACAAAAGTTAATCGCCATTTTGAACAAACAGGCGTATTTGTGCCCCAACATGCCGTATATATCAGACACAGAGTGGTGTTAGGGTAATGCGAAGCCAAGTAAAATTAATAAACTGGATTGTTAACATGAGCTATTACTGCTTAACATGCTCCATTCAGCCCAAAGCCCTCATGGAGAAAAAAAATGTCAAGTGGCAGAAGCAAAAGTGGAAAACGAACTTTGTTGCTTTCAATAAGCATAAAGAAATGCAGCATAAATTGTTTGACCATCCAAATAAACTATGCTCACTATTGTTGTATATTGCCACTTCTAGGGAAAGTGGCTATGTAGAAGTCCTACTAGAGGGGATATGCAACATGTGGTTTAGCCATAGTCTTTCCTCTCAGAAAACCCTAAACCTTAGGGGATCAATTTCTACAACGCTTGCTATGTCAGGTTGACAATGTTGGGCTTTCAAGAGTACTATTTATACTCTATTTCTCTACAGATCCTATATACCTTGCCCTCAGTTTGACAGTGGGTTAAAACAGAGGCAAAAATAACATTTAAAAAAAAACCTCTTGGTTTTCTATCTTCTACACTACCATACTCCATGTATTCCTCAGCCTTAATGAGATCGATCAGCCTTGTTAATCCCCTCTCCTTGTGCTTTTTGAGTATTGCATACACCCAAGCATGGTGTAGTGGTTAAGAGCAGTGGTTTGGAGCAGTGGACTCTAATCTGGAGAACCAGGTTTGATTCCCCACTCCTCCACACGAGCGGTGGATGCTAATCTGGTGAACCAAGTTGGTTTCCCCACTCCTACACATAAGGCCAGCTGGGTGACCTTGGGCTAGTCACAGTTCTCTTAGAGCTCTCTCATCCCCACATACCTCACAGGGTGTCTGTTGTGGGGAGGGGAAGGGAAGGTGATTGTAAGCTGGTTTGATTCTTCCTTAAGTGGTAGAGAAAGTCGGCAATCAAACAATCAATAGTATTTATTACGGTCCATGAAAGTCGGTATATAAAAACCAACTCTTCTCCTTCTTCAGTTGCACATAATAAGGAACAGAAACAAGCATATCAGCTGGGGTTTGCAAAATAGTTCAGTTTTTCTGCTTATTTTCCCTGATGTTTTTGCTGCTGTTCTATTCCTTCATGATTAAAATGGAATTCTTTAAAAAGGGTAGGTTCCTCTCCCTTTGCACCAAAATCATGATCAGTGCATAGCCAAGGTTTCTATTTTTATGACTGATGCTAAGATCTATTCGAGCCTCATGCCAGATTAGTAAAGTATACATTTTATATGGGCAAGGGCTACAGTACTGAACCAAAGTAACGGAAGAATCCGTGCTTGCAAACATCTTGCCACGAATCTCTTAAGTGACAGCCCAACAGGGATACCTTTCAGCTCTCCTATTTATATATTTGTAGCATTTTCCTTTTGCATTCGAGGCTCGCTGACACAAAGGGAAACTATTTTTTTTAAAATGAAAGAGGACTCAAAACAGCAGCAAACTATCAACAAAACGAAAGCCGCAGCATACACATCGACAAGCGTGCTATAAAATAGTCATCTCAGAAACAGCCCCAACAGCAAAGGCCAAAGGCAGCCATCAAAACCCCCCACCACTAGAAAAGGTGCATGCTGCATTTCTAACAGTGCAATCCTAAGGAAAGTTATGCCAGTCTAAACCTGTTCGTTTCAATGGGCTTAGACTGGAGAAACTCTGCACAGGATTGCAGTTAGTGTACAAAATTTTGCTTATAATATATATCATGTGGGTCCGTGTTATTTTCTTGTAAACACAGACAGTTTTGTCAACACAAACAGTTCTGACTTCAGGTTTTAGGGGACCCTTGGGGAAGATGCCCTCGGCTGGCCCTCTCCCTAAGTGGGGGCCAGTTGTTCATAGGGTTGCCAACCTCCAGGTAGTCCAAAAGGACTCGTGCCAACAAGTGAAAGTGACTAAAAAAAGGCACTAAGGGCATATATAAACATCAAGTTATATCCAATGAAATAACTGCTAAATCATTTATAAGAACAATGCAAGGATGCAAGGCAATGTAAATAATACAAGCAAAGTACAAACTTTCCAAAACACAATGTCAAAACAGTAGTAGTACAAAATATGACATCCAAGAGAATAAAGACACTGTGAATGAAAATAGTCTTATTATGAATGTAGATAACTCTTCATAAATCCAAAAGCCAGGAAAATGGGATTCCGTTATTAGTCCCCATTTTGCATCACGCTTCTTCAATTTCTGGCCAAATTCTGGAAATTCTGGCAGCTTTTGTAGTGAGATTTACATTCCTCGGAACATTTGTTCTGCAATACATATATACAATATAACCACTACATATAGAAATACTAAACTGAGAAGCATGTAGCGTACAGATCGAGGGATGGCTATTAGCTTCTCAGCGTCTGGTATGTAATACTCACTTCTTAATATTAGCATTAATAAGTTTAGTGATAAGTATTCATGAGTCCCTTTACAATTTTATTTTGTTATTATAGAGATAGTCATCTCTCGCTATGCCACACTTCCCCGATGGATAAAGCCACGGCGAAATGGGTTTTACCGGTCTCCCATCTCGGGATGAAGTAAAATTATGCCTTAATTGCGGCTCATTCAGATGAATTCCACATTATTGAAAGCGCTGACACATGCTCCTCCGTGTCCTGCGCTACGGAACTCTTGTCCGGGTTTTCCACCTACCTTCTATGGAGCGCCGCCTCACCTTCACTTCGACTGGAGCCATGTCGCCATCTGGCGCAGGATCATGCTTTCTGTATACCTACAGATTTTTTCGGGACCACATGGTTTTTCTGTATATCGTTATATATTGTATGGGATCGTGTACCTATACTATTATATAAGCTGTGTGCCATCAGTGTTTGTTGTTGTTTGTTAAGTACCTAGAGGCTGGCAACCCTACTGAGAGAGATCAGTTCACCTGGAGAAAATGGCCACTTTGGCAATTGGACTCTATGGCATTGAACTCCCTCCCCTCCCCAAACCCCGCCCTCCTCAGGCTCTTCCCCAAAAACCTCCCACTGGTGGCAAAGAGGGTCCTGGCAACCCTACTAATTGATGTGCTTATTCTGTACTAATCCAGACGTAACCAAAAATAGCTCTCTCACACAGGGTATAAGAAGAACAGTAGCAGGGCCATATTTTAGAGGAACCAACTCCAGGTAGGGCCTGGAGTTCTCCTGGAATTACAACTGATCTCCAGACTACAGAGATCAGTTCCCGTGAAGGTAATAGCAGCTTTGGAGGGTGGGCTGCATGGCTTCACATCCCTGCCGAGCCCCCTCCACGCCTTAGACTCCACCCTTCTCAGGGCCTGCCTCCAAATCTCCAGGAATTTCTCGGCCTGGAGTTGGTAACTCTTGGCCAGTTGCTGGGATGGGATTCAGTAGGCTCCCAGAAATGCTGGCTCCTGGTGCTAGCTGTGAATACAAAAATGATTTAAGTGTAGGGTTGCCAGCCTCCAGGTGGTGGCTGGATTGCTCCAGCTATTACAGCTGATCTCCAGACGACAGAGATCAGTTCACCTGGAGAAAACGGCTGCTGTGGAAGGTGGACGCTCTGGCATTATATCCCATTGAAGTCCCTCCCTTCCTCAAACCCTGCCCTCCTCAGGCTCCACCTCAAAAATATCCAGGTATTTTCCAACCTTGAGCTGGCAACCAAGTTCGCACTCAACACCAACATAATAAACAAAGAATAATGAAAAAGAATTTGAGCTCCATATTGACCTCTGATCTGAAAATTTGGGGAGCCATGACAAAACTAGAACGTGCCATGCTTTTAAACAGATTTGTCCCATGTTAGCCTGCTATTCTTCATAGAGAGGAGTGCTTGGATCAGTCACAGAAGGAGAACAGAAGAGTTTGAATGGGATTCCGTGGCTTCCGGAGACCAGCGATGAAAATCAAAACACTCTGGCTGGTTCAATTCAAAGAGAATAGAGGGGAAAGGAGGATCCCTCTACAGAACAATGAGCAAAACACCACTGTGGACCAATGAAACAGGTGAAAACATGAGTAACACAAGCTGGCACCAAAACAATCTGTAGTTTTTCATCAATGAACATTTACATTAAACAACTGTCAGCATCTAACATTCAAATTGGCAGATGGATTTTCCAAGGAAACCTCTCTCTCATCCATCCATCTATCCATCCATCCATCCATCTATCCATCACTGCTCATACAGCTATAGCCTTGAACAGAAAATACCTATCTCTCATGATCAAAAGAGCAAACAAAAATCCCTTTCTCACCCCTGATCAGCTGTGCTCAGTAACTCAGTTTAAAGGGAAATTGTGATTCTTAAGGCCTCAAACCAAACTGCTGGTGATTATAAAACAGAAAAATCTGTACACAAGCCAGAAAAGATTATGACAAAAAGACTTGGCAGACTTTCCATTTCCCCCCCTTTGTCTTAACCTGAAAAAAACACACGCTTTGACACAATCTGGAATGTGTTTTCTCCTATGATGTCCAAAATGCTATGAGGGAATTGGGCCCAGAAGAACTGGAGCAGATGTTAACGTAGGGTTGCCAACTTCCAGGCTGTAGCTGGAAATCTCCTGCTATTACAACTGATCTCCAGCTGATAGTGATCAATTCCCCTGGAGAAAATGGCCGCTTTGGCAATTGGACTCCATGGCATTGAAGTCCCTCCCCTCCCCAAACCCCACCCTCCTCAGGCTCTGCCCCAAAAACCTCCCACCAGTGGTGAAGAGGGACCTGGAAACCCTACTCTCACGAGACTGTGCTGAAGAACAATTGTGCAGGGGGTTGGACTAGATGACCCTGGTGGTACCTTCCAACTCTATGATTCTATGAACTTGAACAAGGGCTCCATTTGTATTCACATTAACAATCGAATACAGTTTTGCTGAAGAAAGTTTGAAAACGCTACTGAAACTGTATCATCAGATGCAGTTAAGATTGCTAGATGCCCGCTGGCAGCAGAAGAACACCCACTACCACCACTACAGCTGACTGCCACTCAGCTGGGTGGCAAGATGAAAATGTCAGGTGAACTAGAAGGGGCAGTTGGCCAGCGCAACGACGCTACTTCCAGCATGAACCTGAAGTGGCGTCATCATGTCAGGTGACACTCAAGCATTCTCTCAAAACTCTATCGATAGATTGATAAAATCTATGCTAGAGCATCACCCTAACGCAATGATGCTACCTCCAGGTCATGACAGAAGTGATGTCATCATAGGACAGCAACTGTCCTATGGGGAGCGGTTAGGACCCTTAGGGCTGTTTAGCTTGGAAAGAAGGCGGCTAAGGGGAGACATGATAGAGGTCTATTAAATTATGCATGGTTTGGAGAGAGTGGACAGGGAGAAGTTTTTCTCCCTCTCCCATAATACTAGAACACGGGGTCATCTGATAAAGCTGGAGGGTGAGAAATTCAAAACAGATAAAAGGAAGTATTTTTTCACACAACGCAAAGTTAAATTGTGGAACTCCCTGCCCCAGGATGTGGTGATGGCTGCCAGCTTGGAGGGCTTTAAGAGGCAAGTGGACATATTCATGGAGGAGAGGGGTATTCATGGCTATTAGTTAGAATGGGTACTAGTCATGCTGCATACCTATTCTCTCTAGTATCAGAGGAGCATGCCTATTATTTTGGGTGCGGTGGAACACAGGCAGGACGGTGCTGCTGCAGTCTTCTTGTTTGTGGCTTCCTAGAGGCACCTGGTTGGCCACTGTGTGAACCGACTGCTGGACTTGATGGGCCTTGGTCTGATCCAGCAGGGCCTTTCTTATGTTCCCTAGTGGCAGGACCCAACAGAACCCTTCCCCCCCATACTCCGCCAAAGTCTACTTAAGAAATCAGCAAAAAGACAGGCTCAGTACTGATACTAGTCTCCCTACCAACCCATATGCATTTCAGGTAAAAGAAAGTACAGTGGTGATGAGAATTTCTATCAGATGTTAAAACCTCCTTCTCCAGGGCAAGAGCCCTATCCAGATCACCCCTCTCTATGATCTGTGGCTGCCTTTTAATTAAAAAGGAAATGTAAGAAGATAAGATCATAAATCTCCCATGTTTTGGTCCTCTTGTGTATAGATTATTCCAAAATAGGAAAGGGATGCAGGAGGTTGAAAGCAATTCATTTATTTCTGAAATGATCCGATCTAAATAAAATAAAAAAAAACCTCTTCCCCTCATTTATACACGCTGCATATCTGATGCTCGTTTCTCATTCTTATCTTTCGTTCTTAAACAAGCATTTGCAGATCATTTTCTGCATTCACTTGGTTATTGATGGAATGTCTCCAAGTGCTTATCGTTCTTATTGTTAACATCATGAATCTGTCATTACAATCAAGTTTTACAGCATCAACTCGCAAGCTTGCTATTCTGAGCCTGATTTTTCCCCCAGTGCATGTCAGTTTAACCTCAGATACTTAATTATGAACCATATATCATCCGCTACTTAACAATACTTTCCTTCATTTGGGCTGTCACTGCATGCAAACAAGAAACTGGTCCCAAGTAAGTATCTCAGCAAGTGTCTTAGGGACTTGTTTACCCCTTCTATTTACATTTATAATTTAATATTTTCCTTTAGACATGAGATTTTCAGGCTTGTCAAAGTGTGTCTTCCTACTCAATAATAAAATCATTTGAGCCTCCCCAAGTATAAATAAGATAAAACAAGTCCTCTGAATTGGAAGAATCCTTTCAAGAGTCAGTGCATTTCAGATTGAAATGCCTCCCTCTCCCTCCCTCCCTCTCTCTGATTGTATGTCCCATTTTCTTCTGATTTCCTCCCTCTCTTTCTTCAGCATATACAAGAATTTTCTCTGCCCACTGCATAGACATTTATGTGGACAAAGTTCTTTAAAAAATGCAAATTTATAGTCCTAGAGAAAAATGCGCTTACAGAGTGCATCTTCTGCAGTTAAACACATCGTTTCTTCTGTAAGTAACATAAGAATGACAGCCAGCATGGTGTAGTGATTAAGAGCGGTGTCCTCTAATCTGGAGAACCAGGTTCAATTCCCCATTCCCTCACATGAAGCTTGCTAGGTGACCTTGGGCCAGTCACAGTTCTCTCAGAACTTTCTCAGCCCACGTGGAGGCAGGCAATGGCAAACCACCTCTGAACATCTCTTGCCTTGAAAACCCTATGGGATCTCCATGAGTCAGCTGTGACTTGATCTCTCTCTCTCTCTCTCTCTCACACACACACACACACACAATATACGAACATAAGCAGAGTCCTGCTAGATCAGAACAGTGGCCTATCTAGTATAGCATCCTGTTTCACTCAGTTGTCAACCACTTGCCCTGGAAGGCTAGCAAACAGGATATAGATCTTCTCATTGTAAGCCTCCATCCTTCTTGAACCCTTGCATTCATTCCTTATATGGAGTGGCCGAAATCTCTTAAGTGATACACCTGACTAACAGGCTCATCCAATAATATCTAAACTGGAGAATAATGAAGGAAATCCCCGTGTGTTCTCACAAAGGACACAATGGGCTCATTACAGTGGTGCAGGAGAACATCCTGACAGATTGTGACCTGGCTCCCGAAATACATAAGAACAAATCTACTTCATTCATTCATTCATTCAAAAACAACAACGAATAAGCAAATGACATTTGAGAATACCAATTCATGGCAAACTCCTTTGTGCGGATCATAATGTTATACAACCTTTTTTTCACAGTACAATCTTCTTTGAGATCTTCTTTAAGATGTTGTCCAGGATGTAAGACCAACATAGCAACAACACTAGTAAAGACAATCAGCTAAAAGACCAATCATGGAGGCACATTTCCTATAATACAGTAGGGCCATCACAAACAACAACCTTCTGCAAGGTGAAGATAGATGGAATTTGGGGGTTTCTTCAGTTCACACATTTAGCATCCTGTTTAATCTGAATGCATATCTTAAAACCCCCTGCCTGGATAGGCCATGCTAGCTTGATCTCGTCAGATCTCAGAAGCTAAGCAGGGTCAGCCCTGGTTAGTAACTGGATGGGAGATCACCAAGGAATACCAGGGTTGTTGCGCAGAGGAAGGCAATAAAAAACCAACTCTGTTAGTCTCTTGCCTTGAAAACCTAGCCGGGTTGCAATAAATTGGCGGTGACTTGATGGCACTTTACACGCAAATACACATTTTAAAACATTCCTAGAATTTTGTTGGAAAATAGTGTGAAAAGGGCTCCCTGAAGGTAAACATTTCAAGCCCCACTGCCATCGTCAGCCATCTTTAGGTGAAATAGGAGACTCGTTTTGCAGATGTTCTTCTGCATTGATTGAATGTAGGTTATTGCTTTTCTGAATTATCATTTTCTACAAACACACACAAGCATTTTGTCTGGGCTATTGTTGTCAAAATGGTGCTTCCTATTTAACAAACAAACAACGAGGAGCAGATGCATAGCTGACAGCATGTGTGTTTTTCTTCCCTGAGCCACATAGCTGAGGAAATGTTTGGAGAAGGTTGTTAGTCGCATCTGCATTCTTAAAGTGTTTAATTTTATGCCTCCTTCAACCAGTCTGTCAACAGTAATGACCAGTATGCAGCAACCCCCCCAGCGGTAAGGCACATTTACAACGAAACAGTGCCAAATGGAGCACTGTTGGCGAGACCAGCTCTGTACGTCGGCTCATTTTGAGGAGTCGCTTATCGTCTCCCTGGAGAGGTCTGAGTAAACTTATCCGTCTCCTCACAGATGTTTCCTGAAAACCTTATCAATCAAGGCATTTTACCCCACGATTTATGCGCTGCAACGCTTCTGCACTCAACATAATGTGCCAGCGCACTTACACCACATCAGCTGTTCCTTTGGCAAGACCGTCGACCACATCAGCTGTCAAAGCAGGAGCAATGACTGCCTGAACCTCTTGGGATGGGTGACGGCTCCTGCTTGAGGTCAAAGCCTGTCAAGGGGAAGTCTGTTGGGAACAAGTTGTGATATGTCAGAACGATGCTACAGACAGCAGGCGGCTAACGTGGGTTCTGTCAGCCCCGTGATTTGCTGAGCTCAAGGAGTTATGAATTCTGGGAGGAGGCAAGGTAGGCAGCAGGAATCCCAAGGAAGAAATTGTCTTAACGTAAGGATAGCCGAGACTATAAAATAAAGGAAGATTAAAATTTTTATTTATAAACCAACTTCCAGCTGATTTATGCCTCCAATTTATCTCAATCTCTGACCCATAGAGCATCGGCAGAAAACCTGAAATTCAGCAAAACCTTAAATCACTGCAGCAAAAAAACCCCCTGAATTTTCATTAATTGGTCTCATTCTGTTTCCTCTCTATATCATATTTCTCTCATCACCAACAACTGATGTTGGCCAGTGCATTCCTGATTGGTGATTTTTGGTAAGAGATGTAATATACCTTTACACGATAGCTTGTTCTCTGTTGCTTCAGAGACTAGGACACAGAGTAATGGATTTAAACTAAGAGAAAAGTGATTCCACCTAAACATTAGGAAGAACTTTCTGACGGTGAGGGCTGTTCGATGGTGGAATGCACTGCCTCGGAGGGTGGTGGAGTCCCTGTCTTTGGAGGTCTTTAAGCAGAGGCTGGATGGCCATCTGTCAGGAGTGCTTTGATTGTGGGATCCTGCAGGGTGGGGGGAGGGTTGGGGTCACTGGGGATGTGGGGGAGAGGTAGTTGTTAATTTCCTGCATTGGGCAGGGGGTTGGACTAGATGACCCTGGTGGTCCCTTCCAACTCTATGATTCTATGATAGAAATGAAAGAGCACAGTTTTTTAAAAAAATCTTTGGGGCTTCATCAAAACCTTTCCTTCTTCAAACATGCAGTGAATTTTACTTAGTGGCTCCATGCTGCGTCTGTTTCAGCGATTTGTAGCTTTATTTTGATGGGAGGGGGTGTTCTGTGTTAGAAGCATGAATCATATTGTATATTACCTTTATTGGCATTGCCCAGGAAGTATGCTATTTACAACGCCCCGCTTCCTCCTTAACCATCTCCCTTGTCTCATCTCTTTGTTCGCCAACTGCACTGACTATCATCTGTTATTGACCACTATTGGGATCATCCAATGAAACTAGCTGACAGCTGGGCCAAGGCCCTGTTCTTTCTACCCTTCAGAGAAGTGCTTTCTCTAGCTCTAGCTCCCCTTTCCATCTGAAAAGTGTCCAGAAATTACAGATGGTTCAAGATGTGGCTGCCAGGTTGCTGGCGGTGTTAGATAGAACATAGCACCTCAGTTCTGAAACGCTGACATAACCAACAATGATTGATTGGGCTCAAAATGTGGGACATGATATTGCTTTAAATAAATGGGAAAGACTATGGTCAAAAGACCTGAAAGGAATAAATGCCCAGTCAGTTCGAGAAAACATCTACAAAATGATGTATAGATGGCATTTAACACCCAAGAAAATTGCAAGGATTTACAAAATGACGTCCCCTAAATGTTGGAAATGTAATAAGGAAGTTGGTTCCTTTTACCATATGTGGTGGACCTGTGACAAAGCTAAAGATTTTTGGGATATGATTTACAATGAACTAAGACTGATACTACAAAAAAATATACCCAAAATACCAGAAATGATGCTATTAAGTATGATACCTGATGACTTGTCAATGCAAAGAAATTTCTTGATTTATGCTACAACAGTTGCGGGGGCCGAGTTTGGGGCATTCGAAGGGCGAATGAACCCTCTGGCGAGGTTTTTGTCCAAAAAGTCCCGGAGGACAGTGCGCTCGGAAGCGCTCATAGGGTAAATCTTACTCTTGGTTAATGTGCAGTCCTTTACCACTTCAATCGCACAGTCTGAGGCCCGGTGGGGGGGTAAGGCATCACATTCCTTAAGGTCGAAGACATCTTCAAAGTCCCGGTACACAGCGGGTAGAGCCGGTGGTGCTGGGGCAGTAGAGGTTAATGCTGGAACGGGCGGATATAGCAGAGCAAAGTTTTGCCGATGCTGGCCGCAGGTGGGACTAGCGAAGGAGATAGTGTTTGTTTCCCAATCAATACTGGGACTATGTCCTTTAATCCAGTTAATTCCCAAGACCACTTCAAATCGGATAGGGGCTATAGTGAAGTCTATTTGTTCCCAGTGGGAACCAATTCCCATTGCCACCCCTATGGTGCGGTGATCAACTGGACCCCCCTGGAAATGGCTTCCGTCCATTTGGGCAAATTGGACGGGGGCGGGTAAAGCCTCAGAGTCGGCTCTGAGTGCAGCAAAAGTGGTTTCGCTTATGAGAGTGCGACAGCAACCGGAGTCAATTAGTGCTTTGACGGGGATTTGTGGGCCACCGTTAAGTTGCTGTAAAACTGCATCCACGTAGACGGTGGAGTCCACGTCTTTAATTTTGGTAGGAGCATTCGGTTTGATAGGAAGATCCTGAGAGGTCTGTGGAGACGCTCCATTCACCACAGACCGGAGCCGTTTTTTGACAAGTCGAGGGGAGATTCCAGGTTTAAGGCTGGAGAAATCCAAGGATTTTCCTCATCCGAAGAGGGAAAATCGTCCCCCAATGGGGCACTTGTAATCCGAGACCCGGCGGGGTCGTTGGTAGTAGGCAGGGAGGCTGGGTCCCCGGCATGGAGTGCAGAGGGTGTGGGTCTTCCCGGAGCTGCGCTGCGGGTGGCCGCGGTGCCTCTGCGTGGTGGACGACCTCGGGCGCGGGTTGTCGTGCTGGGACGAAATATTTCCTGGCGGCGTGGGCAAACGGCTGCAAAGTGGCCCATTTCTCCGCAAGTAAGACAGGCACCCCTCTGAAATCGGGCTTCACGTTCCTGGGGCGGACGTGGGGGATTTCGTGGGACGAGCAGTGGTGCCTTGGGTTGAGGCTTTTGGGTGCCTTTTTCCTTGTGCTTTTGACGGACGAGAGAAATGAAGCGTCGGCGGCTTTCCACTTCCTCGGCTAATAGGATCCAGTCTTCGAGGGTATCGGGATCGCCTCGCATGTAAGACCAGTTCAGAATGTCAGGATGCAAGGCTTCCCTGAAATGATGGATCAGGGTGGTCTCGGGCCAACCTACAATTTTACTTGCCAGTCGTTGAAATTCATCGGCAAATTCTCGAACTGTAGCAGAGCCTTGTTTTAATTGTAAGAGTTCCGTTTTGGCTCTTTCCCCCAGGAAGGGGTCCTCAAACCTCCTTCTCAGGGCAGTCATGAAGTTGTTGAGGGAACGAATAGCACGAGAGCGGGTGTCAAACTGGAGGACCATCCAGTCAGCCGCTTTACCTGTCAGAAGGGAAGCTACGTAACGCACCCGGCTGTCTTCCGTGGGGAAAAGTTGTCCTTGTTCTCGCATATAACTGTCCACTTGATGCAAGAAACAAGGCAAAGTCTCGAGAGATCCGTCATACGTAGTCCTCAATTTGAGTTGCTTCCAAGGGCCGGGCGCAGGTTGACCCGGTTGCACGGGTGGTCCGGGCGGAGGGACAACAGGAGCTCCAGGAGGCAAGGGTGGAGCAGGCACATTAGCGGGTGGTTGCACGGGTGGTCCGGGCGGAGGAGCAACAGGAGCTCCAGGAGGCAAGGGTGGAGCAGGCACATTAGCGGGTGGCTGTACGGGTACCCCCTGACCCGGTATCGGAACGGGCTGTCTCAGAGCTATCAGGGTTTGTTGTAATTGCCTGTTCTCCTGAAGCATACGTTCCATTACTTCTTGGAGTTGATCAACACGGTCGGAGAGCTCCCGATTCTGGGCTCTTAAGAAATGAGCCTCCTCACTTGGGCCACCAGTAAGATGAGGCTTACTGGTCCGGAAGCTTGTGGCCCATTGAGAGCTATCCCCATATAAATCCTCGTCTTCAGACTCTTCTGAGTCTCGACGTCGGTCAGCCAAACGGCGTGCGCGTTGAGTCGCGCGCGGCGGGACAAACGCCGGGGAAAAGGACAGACCTGATAGCCCTAGTACATTGCCCTTAGGGCGCGTGTCCACGTTCGCCTGATTCCTAATCCTTGCTGCAGCCGCCCTGGCTGCTTCCGCAGCCTCTCTCTCTCTTGCGACCTTAGCCGCTTCGGCGGCTTGCTGATCCGCAAGAACTTTGGCGTTCTCAAGTCTCAGGGCAGTCTCTGCCGTAATGCGCGGCAAAAGTTCTGTCTCCAGGAGTGAGAGTATGGGGTCGGGTTCCCCGCCCAGCAGAGGTTGTACTCGAACCGCCAGTGCGGGTGCCTCGGCTCCGAAGGTCGAGGTCAAAACTTGAGCCAAGGTGGCTAACGGGGTGTCCTTTGTACATTCCACAAGGAGAAGAGCGGTGCTAATAGCGACTCGCTTGGCCTCAGCCTGACAGCTGGCTGCATCCGGGATCAGGGAAAAACCCTCCGGTGGGGCTCCCGCCATGGTAGAAAGAGTTTCTCGAGAAATAAGATTATCCAAAAGTCCAGTTAATATTTGTAAGTCCTCAGTCGCCAATCGGGCATCGTCCAGTAATTGATCCAAGTCCTGAAGATCTAGACGAGCATCAGTATCCTCCGACGTTAACATCCAGAGACGTCCTTTAAGAGATTGCCACTGTTTCTGTACCAGTCCCCTCAAGCGGCAAACCTCTCGGGTCGTCCGGAAAAGTTCAGCGATTAAGTCTTGTAACAGAGTAGGATCCTCAGAGAAGGGCTCCAGGGTGTAGATCACCTGGAGAGCTGCATAGCTCCCATCCAAGTGGCAGGCGAACCCCCCTGGGCTCCAGCCTGGCTAGTAGAATGGTGAAGAGATAGCTGTCATAATGTCAGCCCTTGGCCCACAGAACCAGAAATCACCACAAAGTCATATAGAGTCCAAACAGATGGCTTTTACTGGTCAATTAGGCATACAGTGCAAACGAATAAAATGACAGCTATGAGAGGCTCACTAGCTGGGAGATATTATAAGGCAGGAAAGGCGGGTGATTACACGTACAGGCTGAATACAGTTTCCCAGGAGCTGGGTTCCCAGGCCTAGGTATGCGACCTTGGGGGGCAGACAATACAACGCAGAGACAGAGGCAATAACGAAACCGAGATAGCAGCCTGACGGGCTGTACTAGGGCTATCAGGTCTGTCCTTTTCCCCGGCGTTTGTCCCGCCGCGCGCGACTCAACGCGCACGCCGTTTGGCTGACCGACGTCGAGACTCAGAAGAGTCTGAAGACGAGGATTTATATGGGGATAGCTCTCAATGGGCCACAAGCTTCCGGACCAGTAAGCCTCATCTTACTGGTGGCCCAAGTGAGGAGGCTCATTTCTTAAGAGCCCAGAATCGGGAGCTCTCCGACCGTGTTGATCAACTCCAAGAAGTAATGGAACGTATGCTTCAGGAGAACAGGCAATTACAACAAACCCTGATAGCTCTGAGACAGCCCGTTCCGATACCGGGTCAGGGGGTACCCGTACAGCCACCCGCTAATGTGCCTGCTCCACCCTTGCCTCCTGGAGCTCCTGTTGCTCCTCCGCCCGGACCACCCGTGCAACCACCCGCTAATGTGCCTGCTCCACCCTTGCCTCCTGGAGCTCCTGTTGTCCCTCCGCCCGGACCACCCGTGCAACCGGGTCAACCTGCGCCCGGCCCTTGGAAGCAACTCAAATTGAGGACTACGTATGACGGATCTCTCGAGACTTTGCCTTGTTTCTTGCATCAAGTGGACAGTTATATGCGAGAACAAGGACAACTTTTCCCCACGGAAGACAGCCGGGTGCGTTACGTAGCTTCCCTTCTGACAGGTAAAGCGGCTGACTGGATGGTCCTCCAGTTTGACACCCGCTCTCGTGCTATTCGTTCCCTCAACAACTTCATGACTGCCCTGAGAAGGAGGTTTGAGGACCCCTTCCTGGGGGAAAGAGCCAAAACGGAACTCTTACAATTAAAACAAGGCTCTGCTACAGTTCGAGAATTTGCCGATGAATTTCAACGACTGGCAAGTAAAATTGTAGGTTGGCCCGAGACCACCCTGATCCATCATTTCAGGGAAGCCGTGCATCCTGACATTCTGAACTGGTCTTACATGCGAGGCGATCCCGATACCCTCGAAGACTGGATCCTATTAGCCGAGGAAGTGGAAAGCCGCCGACGCTTCATTTCTCTCGTCCGTCAAAAGCACAAGGAAAAAGGCACCCAAAAGCCTCAACCCAAGGCACCACTGCTCGTCCCACGAAATCCCCCACGTCCGCCCCAGGAACGTGAAGCCCGATTTCAGAGGGGTGCCTGTCTTACTTGCGGAGAAATGGGCCACTTTGCAGCCGTTTGCCCACGCCGCCAGGAAATATTTCGTCCCAGCACGACAACCCGCGCCCGAGGTCGTCCCACGAAATCCCAGAAATTGCTGTACTTGCTTCCGGTTGGTGGGGGGAGTCCAATCGAGGACGGCTTGGACTTTGGCGGGGTCCATGCGAAGACCGTGTGTTCTCTAAATTAGACTTGGTGGAAGCTTACTACCGAGTCCGTATCCGCGAAGGGGATGAGCACCTCACTGCCTTCTCTAGCTGTTTCGGAATGTATGAATTCCTTGTGATGCCGTTCGGATTAAAAGGGGCCCCGGGGGTCTTCATGCAACTCATCAATGAAATCCTACATGACCTTCTATATCGTGGGGTGGTGGTCTACTTAGATGACATTCTCATTTATTCGAAAACTATGGACGAGCATGTGGCTCTAGTCAGGGAAGTTCTGCAACGCCTGCGCAACCATCAACTTTTCGCAAAACTTGCTAAGTGCGAATTTCACCAAAGCAAACTCACGTTTTTGGGATACATCATCTCCCACCAAGGTCTTCGCATGGACCCCGCCAAAGTCCAAGCCGTCCTCGATTGGACTCCCATCACCAACCGGAAGCAAGTACAGCAATTTCTGGGATTTGCAAACTTCTATCGAGGATTCATCCCTAACTTCGCCCAGGTGGCTCTACCCATTACGGACCTACTGAAAACTAAGGGAAAAGTAAGCTCGGCTGCCCTCCGCGAAAATCCTATGGACTGAGCAATGCCAAGCCGCCTTTCTGGCCCTCAAACGCCTCTTCACTTCGGAGCCGGTGCTACAGCACCCAGACCCAAATCAAATGTTCATTGTGCAAGTCGATGCTTCCGATGTAGCCATGGGAGGGGCTCTCCTCCAGCAAGGACCGGATGGTCTTCTTCACCCTTGCGCTTACTTTTCAAAAAAATTTGCGCACGCTCAATTAAACTGGCCCATCTGGGAGAAAGAGGCCTCCGCAGTTCATCATGCTCTGACTCTATGGCGACAATTCTTGGAAGGGTCTAAAGTCCCCTTTGAGGTTTGGACCGATCACAAAAATCTAGCTGCCCTCACGGGGTCCCATAAGCTATCGGCGAAACAACAACGGTGGGCGGAGTTCTTTGCGCAGTTCCGTTTCACCCTGAAGCACGTCCCTGGGAAACAGAACGTTCTTGCGGATGCCCTCTCCCGTTTACCACAATATCCGGTAAAACTCGAAAGACCCACCAACTCTCTGTTCACCCCTATGCAACGTGGGGCTCTACCTATGCTGGCTGTACAAACTCGATCCCAGCATCAGCACACCTTACCCAACGTACAACTTCCGCCAGCTCAACCGGCTGCCCAGCCGCCACCGCAACAAACCGGAGTTCCCGCCCTTCCTACCCCTCCGACCGCCCAGCCGCCTGCAGTCTGCGCGCCGCCGCACGTAAGCACTAGCCCCATAACTGTTTCTAAGATCTCCATGGCCGACGGGGGGGCCCCCTCCAAAATCCCCATCTCCGAGTCCTTTTTAACTGTCCTTCGGGACCAGTGCCTTTTAGAACGTTCCGCTCATACCCTACCCCCTGGTGTTTTGGAACAAGGAGGATCCTGGTACAAGGACTCGAAATTGTATGTCCCCAAGGCTCTCCGAAAGGACGTTTTACATTTAGCCCATGGAGCCAAAACAGCTGGGCACTTTGGGTTTCTGAAAACCCTTCACTTATTGCGCAGACAGTTCTGGTGGGGGGGGAATGCGTTCCGACATTGACTCCTTCATCCGCAGCTGTCCCGTTTGTGCCGCTGCGAAACGATCGCAGGGCAAACCCCCGGGACTGCTACAACCTCTTGAAACGCCCAGCAAACCTTGGGAAGTGATTGCTATGGACTTCATGACTGATCTCCCTCTCAGTGGGGGTAAAACTGTGTTGTGGGTTGTTACTGATTTGTTTTCTAAGCAAATACATTTGATTCCATGCGCAGGGATTCCCTCTGCTCAGAAACTGGCCCGCCTCTTCGTGACGCATATCTTTCGTTTACATTCGTTTCCGCGTAAGATAATTTGTGACCGCGGCAGTGGTTTCGTTTCTAAGTTTTGGAAAGCTTTCCTCAAGTTGGTGGGAGTGGAACAAGGGTTGTCTAGTGCATACCATCCTCAAACTGATGGTCAAACTGAACGTGTCAATGCTGTACTTGAATGTTATTTACGCTGTTATGTTAACTACCACCAGGATAACTGGGTAGAACTGTTACCTTTAGCAGAATATGCCTACAATAATGCCATGCATCAATCCACAGGTTTTAGCCCATTTTTTGCTGTGTATGGACAAGATTTCAGTCCCATCGCTCCTACAGATGATATAGAGGGGGAGGGGAACCCCGACATTGCCTCCTGGGCACACGCCCTCCGTACCACTTGGCCCTGGCTCGTTAGCAACCTCGACCGAGCCAAACGTAAATACAAAGCACAAGCTGACAAACATCGCTCCCCCGGGGGTGATCTGCAAGTGGGTACTTTGGTTTACCTTTCCACCAAAAATCTCCGTTCCACCCAACCGTGCCATAAGCTCAGTGCTAAATACATTGGCCCTTTCCCCATCACCCGGGTCATAAACCCTGTCACGGTGGAACTGGCTCTCCCCAAATCCTTGAGGCGTGTGCATCCTGTTTTCCACATTAGCCTCCTCAAACCCCATGTTGCTTCTCCACGGTGGCATCCGGACCCACCTCCTGCGCAACCCATCATGGTGGGGGGGGAGGAACACTTCGAAGTCTCCAAGATCCTTGACTCCCGTGTTCACCATGGCAACCTGCAATACTTGGTCCGTTGGAAACATTTCCCCCCTGCCTATGACGAATGGGTACGCGCACGGGATGTCTCCGCCCCCGACCTCGTCGACGCCTTTCACATTGCTTACCCAGATCGGCCAGCCCCCTTGCGAACTGGGAGGGGGCCTTGAGGGGAGCAGAATGTCAGGCTGCTATCTCGGTTTCGTTATTGCCTCTGTCTCTGCGTTGTATTGTCTGCCCCCCAAGGTCGCATACCTAGGCCTGGGAACCCAGCTCCTGGGAAACTGTATTCAGCCTGTACGTGTAATCACCCGCCTTTCCTGCCTTATAATATCTCCCAGCTAGTGAGCCTCTCATAGCTGTCATTTTATTCGTTTGCACTGTATGCCTAATTGACCAGTAAAAGCCATCTGTTTGGACTCTATATGACTTTGTGGTGATTTCTGGTTCTGTGGGCCAAGGGCTGACAATGCAGCAAAATGGAAAGGGGCAGATATTCCTGGGAAAAAAGACTGGATTATGAAAATGTTTGAACTGGTGGAAATGGCAAAACTTACAGCTACTTTAAACCAAAAAGACAATGCTCAATTTATGGGGGAATGGGAGGCTTGATGAAATATTGTGAACATGAATTAAAACTGGGAAAAATGCAAGCATATTTTTCAATCTGATCTAGATGACACTTTTAATATTAAGAGCTATAACCATTTATATTAATAGAGTATGTTATATGAAAGTTAAATGAATTTTAAATGGGTTTAAGAACAATTAAGATCAGAACATATCACGTTGGGATAACAATACTTTATTAAGAGGCGGATAGAGGTGGTGGGGAAGTCTGAGAAATTTCCCTTGTTTTTTCTTTTTCTGTGTAATGTTTATATGTTCTTGATTGTTATGGAAAATTTCTATTATAAAAACCAATAAAATTTATATTAAAAAAAATAAAAATTCTGAAACGCTGACATTACCTAGTTTGTTTCCAGGCCAAATTCAAAATGCAGCTTTTGACCCGTAACTAGGGTTGCCAGCTCTGGGTTGGGAAATACTTGGAGATTTTGGAGGTAGAGCCTGAGGAGGATGGGGTTTGGGTAGGGGAGGGACTTCAATGGGATATAATCCCATAGAGACAACCTACCGAAGTGGCCATTTTCTCCAGGTGAACTGATCTCTATCACCTGGAGATCAGCTGTAATAGTGGGAGATCTCCAGCCACCACCTGGAGGTCGGCAACCCTACCTTTAATGTACTAAGTACACTGGGCCTAGCTTACCTCAAGGACCATCTTTCTCTACATCAACTTCCCAGTAGGCTCAGATTGTCGTCTGATCATCATACACCAAGCACTATCAGAAACGTGCTGGGTATCAGGTTGCTAACCTCCAGATGGTGCCTGGAGATCCTCCACAATTAGAACTGGTCTCCAGACCACCAAGATCAGTTCTCATGGAGAAAATGGCTGCTGTGGAGGGTGGAGTGTATGGTATTATAATCCACAGAGGTCCCTCCCTTCCTACGCCTTACCCCCTTCAGACTCTACTCACAAATCTCCAAGAATTTCTCAACACAGAGTTAGCAACCCTAGGGGGTGCTAATATATGCCAGAGTCTTTTTAGTGATGGCACCAAGACAATGGAACACCCTCCCAAAGGAGGCTTGATATATTACCTTCAAGAGACAAGTTAAGGCTCTCTTTGTTTCAGTAAGCTTTGAGCTCTGGCCAAATGGAACAATTAATGTTGCAGTGAATTTTAATGTATTACAGTGTATTATGCTGATTGCACCGGTGTTTACATTTTTGAAGCCAAATTTTCAATTTCATAGTTTAATTTAGTTTTCTTTGCTATATGTGTAGTGTATAATTAAATCATTACCACCTTAAAAGAAAGGCTGTCTAGAACCCTTCATCAGAGCCAGTGTGAAGGCCACTGTCTTAAATGCAGGGCTCATCCCAGTTTTTCTTAAAGTGGGGCTGCCCCTGTTTGCAGGTGGGATTCACACAAATTATTGGAATCAGAGATTTCTTCGTAATCCACTGACAATTCTACCACATCCAAGTATCTATTTTAGTGCCTCAGTTTCCCTTAACACCTCCCTCTCCAATCCGATTAGCACAAGCGCTGCAAAGCAAACCACACAGTGAGGCTTAAAAGAGGCTAAGGCTGGGCAAAGTGATGCATGGAAGAATGCATTTATCGCTTAAAAAAAAATCAGAAATCACATGGCATTGATCCTTAAAATGGAAGAAAATGTTTCTAACATTGGCTAAGAAGTCACCTTTGTCGTGAGCTAGCAAAAAGAGAAAGGCTCGTTCTTGCATAGTTGAAAGGTTTTAGAAATCAAAGTCCATTGTCCGTAGCCTAGGTCATACTGTTCCGAACAAAGAAGCAACAACAAGAAGGAAACTCACAGCATGGCCAGCAGTTCCAACACAACTGAAAGAGGTCTCTCCTGAACTTCCTCGGTCCTGCTGTGTGTGATGCATTATTATATCTTTCTAATTGATCATTCAGTATTGCTTTGTTCGAACCACTTTTCTCATTCATGAAGAATGGAGAATATAGAGTGAGATCCGCATCTCCGATTGGCTGCTCCAAGTTTGGCTTCCCATAATTGCCTCAGATTTGGATTGGTCCAGTTTATAAAGAGATTTAGCCATTCCTTCTCATCAAACCCCTTTTCCCTCTGTTAAAGATTTGGGACCAAGGAGATTGTCAGACAAGCTCTCATACTTAAATGGAAGCTGTCACAATTTCACAAATTATTTTTTTTAAGTTCATATTTTTTTTCTTTTTAAAATGTCCTCAATAGGATGACCCAGTGCTCCACTTGGGGTGGTGCAGCCTCACACTCCAAAAAGCATTAGGCAAATTCATGGAGGAGTTCTATCCATAATTATTAGCCATTACGGTTAAATGGAATATCCATGTTTATAGATAGTATAATTGCGGCTGCAATCCTGAAGGGGGGGGTGAAGCTCCTTAGGAGCCGTGTGACCCTGCGCCGGCGTAAGTGCCCACTTAAACCATGATAAGGGACACTTACACCATCATGGGTGGCATCCACACTGGCGCTGGGATGCCATGCTGCTGCTCTGGGCTCGGTCACAGGTGCTGCTTCCTGGCAGTGTTCCAGTGGCACAAGTCCCCGCACCAGCGTCCTGGGAGGCATTCCTGGGGGCGGAGCTGCCTTTAGGCAGCTTCCTAACCCCCTTTGCCCCAGGAAAGCCCTTTCTCGCCGCGGAATAGCTACGATGCCTTTTTTGGTGTCATAGCCCCATTGAAGTCTATGGGAGCATTTTCCTATTTTTCACTTTTTACAGGAGTTTAATTTCTTTCAGGAATGGGCTGCACATCTAATTCTGAACAAAGACCCTAGAATGTGGATCAAAAGACTGCACAAGGCTTAAAGACCTTCAGAATATATGGTACTACAGGATGACAGTCCACTACGGTTGCCTTTATGCCCCAGTGATATAGTACTAATGTCTTTCTGATGCCCTTGTGCCCCATAAAAAGTGCCAAATGCAATGTCTGATGCCGGTGACCTTAAACTCCCTTCCTGTTTATAGCCAAGTGGTGGATCATCAAATCTTACCATTTGAGAGTTAAAATGTGCAGTTCCTTTTTGTAGAACAAAGCAAATTATAGTATTGTCTCCTAAGCTGAGTTATGAAGCCTGCTTCTCAAACATGTTTGGTGATTAATTTTTAATCCTCAGGGGATAATGTCTTGCTCGCACAATAACATTAACATTAAGATCCTACTCATTTTTAAGCCATTAATCTAAAACTGCTTGTTTGTACTAACGGGGCTTATTAGGTTTCTGAAAAGGATAGTGAACATAGCCAAAAACTTGTCCCAAACAAGACACTTATAAAAAAGACAATACCTAAATGGAAAAGGAAGCCATGGCCCTTAGTTTGCAAGACCTGAGGCAGGCTCTTAACGATAGGATGTTTTGGAGGACATTGATGCATAGGGTTGCCATGAGTTGGAAGCAACTTGATGGCACTCAACACACACACAAATGAAAAAGATCCTTGTATATATTGTGTGTATATGTGTGTGTATATATACTAAAAATAAAGGCACACTTCTGTAGTGAGATGAGAGGTGGGGTGGGAAAAAGACAGGAGATGCCTTGACAGTTATGATGGTAGAAAGAGGTCCTGGAATCTTCATGTCTAAGAAGAAGAGGGAAAGGTGTTCTTTGCCAGAATAGGGCCTCCTTTTAAAGCTGGGAGACAACACACCAGCCCTTTGCTGTGTTAACAGCTCTTGATTGGAGGATGCAGGTTTCATAGGCTGGAGACCCAATGCTTAGCACCCAGATTGGCTGCAGAACCCAGAGCTCATGTGGGGATGCAGTCCCTTTGTTTGGGGCTTCCTTCTTGGCCCCTTCTTGGTTGGGGACTCCAAGGAGTATGTGTTTTGCCATGCAGGATAACTAGGGTTCCCAACTGCCAGGTTGTGAGGTTTTTGGGGTGGAGCCTGAGGAGGGTGGGGTTTGTGGAGGGGAGGGACTTCAATGCCATAGAGTCCAATGACCAAAGCGGCCATTTTCTCCAGGTTAATTGATCTATATCGGCAGGGGATCTCCAGCTAGTACCTGGAGGTTGGCAACCCTATGGGCTGCCTGCTGGCCAGCTGATGGCAGGCAGGCAGAAGGAGGAAGGGGATAGTGCTCTTGTGCAAGTGCACACTCCCGGCAAGATATGGTCACTTCTGGGTTTACCCCGGAAGTGCTAGCATCGTGTTGGACTCTCTAGTCATTTCCTCTGAAAACTCTATTGAAACCATACCCTGGAAGTTACCATATCGTGCTCATCATAGTCCAGAAGAAAAACCTCCCGCAGGTATGCAGAGGGGAACTAACAACCCTAAGGATGACAGACAGGAATGATGCAAAAAAGGGAGATACAGATGCCCCCAGGTGGCCATCCTGAATCTACCCAGATGCAAAATAGATTGTAAGTACTTTAGTTAGAACCTGTCTTTTTATTTTCCTTAGTGTGCCTACATCCTGACCTTTCCAATACCTTGAGTTTGTGCCTTGTAGAAACAAAGTATTGTATAACTTGAGAGAGACTGCACAAGTCCATACTCACCTGCCTGGCTCCTTGGCATGCTATTGTGTGATACCCCTGCAAGGTTGGCTTTGGACAACCACGTGAGAAGGAGAAGGGCTGGATTTGACCTGGTGGCAGTGACCAAAAAGGGGAGAAGGGCAAAACATTGGCTAGTCTCACTCATAACGTGACTGAGACTACAACAACAACTTCTTTTATGGTTAGGTAATAATAAAGGCATTTTGGTATTAGCTTCCAATCTAAAAGGAGAATATTTATTCTAGCCACAAAAAGGCATTAGTTCTGTTGCATAAAAGCAAATATTTCTTTCCCACTCTGCGTATATTAAGAGGGTTTTAAAAAAGCAATTCTAAGACTTATGGCTTTTCATCGTTCTGGATCAGACGAGAAAGTGATAAAAAAGAAGCCATTTTTATTAATAATTTACAAGAGGGTGTTATTTATAGCTTGCCCAGTGAGCAAGCAAATTGAGGGTCCACGGCAATAAACAAATCATTAGAAGCCATGGGACTGCAAAGGGTTTCAATTTACAGTTAATCGTGTGCAAACAATATGTAAGCCATTAAACAAACATTTTTTTAAAAAAAAATAGATGCACAGTGCCTACTGAATAAACTTGCGGCCTGATTCAGAGACCCTGATATATTTCTGTGTGTACACAGAACTCTTCCTTACAGCTCCTCCCTTTAAATGAATGGGGAACAATAGACCACCACCCACCACTTAAGAAATCACTGATTGCGGTGTTGGAAGCCAAATACATACAGTGCCATCCGACGCAGAGTTACCCCTTTCTAAACCCATTAACTTCAATGGATGTAGGAATAGGTAACTCTGAAGAAGAAGAGTTGGTTTTTATATGCCAACTTTCTCTACCACTTCAGGAAGAATCAAACTCGCTTACAATCACCTTCCCTTCCCCTCCCCACAACAGACACCCTGTGAGGTACATGGGGCTGAGTGTGACTAGCCCAAGGTCACCCAGATGGCTTCATGTGTAGGAGTGGGGAAACCAACCCGATGCTCCAGATTAGTATCCACTGCTCATGTGGAGGAGTGGGGAATTAAACCCAGTTCTCCAGATCAGAGTTCAAAGTTCCAAACCACTGCTCTTAACCACTACACCACGCTGGCGCTCTGCTTAGAACAGCATTGTTAAAATGCTAATTTAATAACCAGCTGCCTGAATAATCCAGATTAGCCTGAGCTCAGAAGATAAATTGGGTTAGGTAGAGGTAGTCGCCTGTCCAAGCACAGGGGCCTTTACTGACACATGGGGTAATATCACATCACGGTGTTCACTAGGCAGACTATGTTTATGGGGTGGTTTGCCATTGCCTTACCATTGTGGAGGGGAGGGACTTCAATGCCCTAGAGTCCAATTGCCAAATCAGCCATTTTCTCCAGGTGAACTGATCTCTATCGCTAGTACCTGGGGGTTGGCAACCCTAGACATAATGTCAAAACTGGGCACTACTTTTCTGCTTCATCCAATCAAGACTCTTCAAAACATGTGGCTTTAGAGCAGTTAAGAAGAGCTAATGAATCTGCTTCCATGCTTCCTTGAAAAAATGTACTTCTTAATTTCAGAAATGTTGATGTAAAATTGGATGAATCAAAGCAAGTTCGGGGGGGGGGGGTATGTCAACCTTCCCTTGATATGTTTCTGGGAAAGAAAAAGCCTGTGGTTATGAGGACAAAAGATAAACACATTATGCCTGAACCTGGAAGTGAGCATCAGTACAATGCTCTATGTTTCGCTGTATAGGTTTATCATAGAGTTTCAGATAATTCCTAAAGCATTGCACCAATGCAATGACATCACTTCCAGGGCCCTGGACATCACTTCCAGGGTCTCCCACCGTGCCAGAAGGCCTGGTAAGAAATCATGTGATGAATATGCCTGTGTGAACCATAATATTTCCTTCCATTTCTTACAGCGCATTCCTGAAATGTGCTGGCGGCCATGCCGAAAGCCCTTAGGAGGCCGGCGCCGGCACAAGGGCCCACACCATTGTAGGGTGGACAATATGGTATCACATCCCTGATAAGCTTCTCCCCAAACACCACCTTCTCCAGGCTTCGCCCCCAAATCTTCAGGAATTTCCCAACCCATAGATGCCAACCATAAGTGCAGACAGATCATCCTAGCAGTCAACAGTGGTGGAGAGACATACTTTTCTAACACACAAGAAATCTCCCCCATTGCCTGCCCCCCAAGTCACAGTTCAAAGTCATATATGCTGTTTCCAAGTGAGTTCAGTAATGGGTAATGATTAGGGCTGCCAATCTCCAGGTGGTGGCTGGTGATCTCCCGCTATTACAACTGATCTCCAGGTGACACAGATCAATTCCCCTGGAGAAAATGGCCACTGTGGCAATTGGGGAGGGTCTGTGGCTCAGTGGAAGAGACTCTGCTTAGCATGCAGAAGGTCCCAGGTTCAATCCCCGGCATATTCATTTTAAAAGGACCAGGCGGCAGGTGATGCGAAAGTCCTCTGCCTGAGACCCTAGAGAGCCGCTGCCAGTCAGAGTAGACAAAACTAACTTTGGTGGACCAAAGGTCTGATTTAATATAAGGCAGCTTCATGTATTCATTTTTGGGAGGGGCTGTGAGCATCTGCTTGGCATGCAGAACGTCCCAGGTTCAATCCTCAGCATCTCCAGTTAAAGCAACTAGGCAAGTAGGTGATGTGAAAGACCCCTGCCTGAAACCCTGGACAACCTCTTCCAGTCTGAGTAGACAATACTGACTTTGATAGACCAAGGGTTTGATTCAGTATAAGGCAGCTTCGTGTGCTCATGGACTCCGTGGCATTGAAGTCCCTCCCCTCTCCAAACCCCACCCTCCTCAGGCTCCACCCCCCCCAAATCTCCAGGTATTTCCCACCCTGGAGCTGGCAACCCTAGCAATGATTTGTCACATGGGGCTATGCACTCTATACTAATATTCCTTTTTAAAAAGATTTTAATTTTCATAAATATAAACAATACAGAAAAGAAAAGAGAAAATTTGAGCCATATTGCAGACAACAATTGCAATTATATCAAAAAGAAAAATATGTATGACATAATAATAATATAATAAACAATAAATCAATGTGATTATAGCAACAGTTATGAGCAGGAAATAGTGATATAATAATTCACATTAAATGGTGATTATCATAATAATATATCTTTACATAAATCATAAGATACCCTATATAATACTTGATATGAATAGGTTTTTAAAAAGCTTGCAATTGTGATGATTACTATTATAAATTTCTAAAAATATTTCCCAAATAATAAAAATTGAGTTCACATATTATTATAATATGTTTAGATGTTTCCCCTCCCTTTTACTGTACCGATATACCTGTCAATCTCCTCCACCCCTTATAAAACAAGGCCTAATGCCTCATTTATGTGTTTGACATTGTGACAATCATGGCTAGTTAGTAACACATTCTCACATAATAATAAAAAGTTATTTTAAAATATAATACGTGAAAACAGACATTAATTGTGGTATCTGTCTTTCTTTCTGGAATTATCAGTGTCAAAATTTCCTCAACAAATTTTGAGGCTTATTTTTAATAGTAACTCTGAAGGAAAGATAGAATTGCCTTTTTATAGCCTTGATTGAATTCCGCAATTATGAGGAGAAAGAAACCACAAAAATGTGGTGATGGTGGAGATACAGTACAAAAAGACACTTGTCAGGGGACAATTTGAAGGGGGGTAGCCTTATTCAGAGTTTTTTTGAGATTGTATTCACTGGTATTGACTACAGGCACCTTCGGGGGGGGGGGGGTCTCACATGTCCTGTGGGGAGAATTGGTGGAAATTAGTGTAACTGGGTTCTGGCACCAAAAGTACTGGCACTTTTTTTAAAAACAAAAACAAAACACTGGCTTTATTTCATACAATAATTATGTGTGTAATAACATTTCACCTTTAAAATTATTTTTCAGTAAATCTTCATGTGACATGTATGTGAAAGACATGAATGTGCATGTGTGTTTTAATGAGGGGCTGCACTACATGCAGGAAGTCCCAGAAGTTCAGTCTCCAGCATTTCTACATAAAAGGATTGTGGTGTAGTGTTTAAGAGTGGTAGCCTGTAATTTAAAGAACTGGGTTCTTGGAGCTTTTGGAGGAAATTGCTAGAGTGTCCCACACAATGTTGGATAAACCCGGAAGTGATGTTACTGCGCCATGCCACACGCAGATCGCTCCCTTTCTTCCTGTTTCTTCCCGCCAACCAGCTGAGGGTCGGCAGGCAGCCCAGTGGATTGGTAACGCAAAACAAAATATAAACGTGTGCTATGCAAATTCCTAGGATCATTAAATAAGTCAAAACTCTAGAAACACCCTGCAATGTCCATTTCTCTGTTACCAACCCAAGTATGACGTCTTTCAATACCCTGGGAAAATTAGTAATTCATAGCAACATGCTTGGGAAAGCCAATTTCCTAGAATAAAGCAAGTAGTACATTTCTCAAAATTACATTATCAGAAAAGCAACTGGCAATCTAATAGGATTTCCACTCATTTGCAAAGGGCTGGATGAAAGTATACAAAACTGAGTGTATGTAGGCACAAAGCATGTTATTTGGCATGGTTAACAGCAATTTATTATTGTTTTATAAAGAACTACAATGAACACAGACATAATTCTAGTAATCCCAGGATTATGTTACTTACTATTCCTAGGTTTTGAAAGATCTTGAGACATATAGGCAACTGAAGAACCACAAGCATACAGACACATTTAATATCTGAGCTACCTGTAAAAGTCATCCCTTAAATTAAATATGTAACGCCTGTCATTTTTTAAATTCTACATATATTGCCCATAATATAGGATGGGAAATTAGGATGTGTTGATAAATGTCATGTATTGTCACATATATGGTGTGTGCATAAAAATGTATAAACTTGCATATATGTACATTTATAAATATACGTTATGTTTATGTGAGCATGTTTCCCAGCTTATTAATCTGAAGAATAAAGTAATAGCAAGTGGATCAGACATTTGAAAATGAATTGAGGAGCACTGAGAATAGTTCCCTTGAAATAAGATTCAATAAACACGTAGAGTTGTAAATCTAAACCCTTTTCCTGGCAGAATATCTTAAAAAGGAGCTGCTATAGAATTATAAAGAGCATTCTGAAACAGCCATTTAAACAAGGGAAATATAACTCTGAGCTATGCTGCTGAAGAAAAGCCACCAAGCCCACAAATCAGGAACAACATATTTTTTTTCTTTAGATTTTTACATTTTAATTCCTAGAACATGTTACATTAGCTAAATGGCTACTCCGAGCAGCAGATAGCAATTTTCTCATAAATTGCATGGTGTTTTATTGCGAGCACAATAAAACCACCGAGTAGTGGTTGTGTTAGCATTAGAACCTTTGTTTAACAATATGTTTGAGATCACTTAAAGGAGGCACAGCCAAGGAGAAAGGGATTGTGTGGCTATATTATGAGGTGTATTATTTCCAGGAGATAAGGCCAGCTTTAGATGCCACTAATGTAGTCTTCCATCAATGCCTACTCGGCTAAAACAGTGAATGAAAATGACGGATCTACAATTTGCATCCGCCTTTCAGTCCATCAAGAGAACATTATTAAAACCAGTGAGCCAAAAGCCCATTAGAACAGCTCTCACGTATAAAACAATGCATAGGTCTGCCTGTTCCCCCCTCCCATTTTTATGCACTGCCATAGAACTATAAATATTCATCGTAATGTAACTGAAAATTATTGAAGTGAGAAAAAGAGAAACAGGGAAGCCATTTGCTTCAATTCATAAACAGCATCTGTTGGGAAGTTATTCATAGATTGCTTCAGGGCCTGCTGAGCTGCAAGCCCATGGAAAAGGATGCCATTGCAAGCAAATTGGCCCAAACTGCAATGGAGATGCTATTAAACATGATTCACTGACAGCCAGGGAGACTGATCAGGCAGGGGGTTGTTTTATGCCTTCTTTTATCACTGGGACACAGAAGTAGCCTCCAGCCAAAGCCTTACACAGTTCAAATTAGAAGAGCAGCCTTCTAAGTGCGTTAAGGCCTAACTAGTGGTTCGAGGAAGTTGCGCAAAGCGGTATTATGGTTGGCTACAGTTGTTGTAGTGTGCTTACCTGAGGCACGTGCGAAATGTAGCCCGTGAAGCAGATCTGACCTTTTTCCTGCTGTATATTTTTTTTTTCCTGCTGGAAACACCTGCTCGCAAAAAGGCAGAAATCAGGTCTGGAATGGATCGAGAGGAAAAGGGTAATTAAGAACCTGCTAAACAGGGATGGCGTGAAGGCTAAAAACGAGCAATTGCTGAAATTGTGTGGAGTGAAAAACGACTCGCTTTCAAAGAATGTGGTAGCAGGAAGCAGAGAATTGGACCTCCTGTTGTTAGGTTTGCCAACCTGCAGATGATAGCTTGAGATCTCCTGCTATTACAACTGATATCCAGCCGATAGAGATCAGTTCCACTGGAGAAAATGGCTGCTTTGGCAATTGGTCTCTATGGCACTGAAGTCCTTCCCCTCCCAAACCCCACCCTCCTCAGGCTCCATCCCCAAAATCTCCAGGTATTTCCCAACCCAGAGCTGGCAACCCTACCTGTTGTGCTCAGGAGGCTTGTCACCTGGGGTCTATCCCCCACACTTGGTACAACCCTGAGCAATTTGGAAGTCCCACCCCCTAAAAAAATTACCTTTCCAGGATTTTATAAGCTCTAAAATGCTTGAGCAGACAGATCTGCCTTCTTCCCACCCACTTTTTCATCTCAGCAGAAAAGCAACACAGAAAATACTGGAATGGAAAAGGTGGATCACAGCATCATCTGGGTGGTCCAAAAAAGCCAAGTATATACATCACATGAAGACATGAAGTTGCCTTATACTGAAACCATCAAGGTCCCTCAAAGTCAGACCAGCAGCAGCTCTCCAGGGTCGTAGGCAGTTGTGCTGGCTAGCTGCCAATGCTCAGGTCTCCAAGATACTGCTCCAGGCAGTTGGCAACAGCAGGGAGAGGGTAAAGCAGAGTCTAAAGAACAAGTCTGTTTGTCAAAGCCAGAAATCAGAGTCAGTACTTGCCAAATCAGAGTTACAGTTCGTAGTCCAGGTAGCCAGTCCAAGGTCGAGAGTCAGCAGTCCAAACAGCCAGTCCAAGGTCTAAAGGCAGTTATTCAGGAGTGAGAGGCAGTGGGTTGCTCAGGTATACACTGCATTGCTTCCTCGACCAAGGACTGTTCAGCTGCGGCTTTTCTGGCATCTGACTTCCCTGTCAGTCCTCCTCCTGCGAGGACTCACTGTTCTGCTGCTGTTCCAGCACACACCGGTAGGCTTCCAGCAGGGCAAGATGTCTTTTAGCCACCAGTGCCTTTCTCTGCTGCTGCCTCCACCTGTCAGCCTTTGCTGCCTTAGTAGCTTGAGGGCTCACAGCTGGGCCACTGGGTCCAGGCTCTGAGCAGGGCGGGGTTGGTTCTGCCATGACTTCTGACTGCAAGTCCTGTGCCCACTCTGGAGAGTCATCAGCTTCAGGGCTGTCAGCCTCCTTGCCAGGCTGTGCTGAATCAGGCCCCACTTCAGGCTGCGAGGTCAGAGGCAGCTCCATTGGGGCTGAGTTCTCCTGGTAGAGTTCCTCCTCTGAGGAGGACTCATTCTCCAGGGACTGCCCCGTGGCAGCAGTGTTCTTTCACAACACATCACCTTCTTGCCTAGTCCCTTAAACTAGAGATGCTGGGGATTGAACCTGGGACCTTCTGAATGCCAAGCAGAGGCTCTACCACTGAGACATAGATGAAATGGTTGGTGTGGAACCAATCATAATGATTCCTGGAAACAGAAAAACATGGTCTTCACTAAATATGGAATGATCTTCTGTTGCTGGCAGGGGGGAGGTTTTGGGGGCAGAGCCTGAGGAGGGTGGGGTTTGGGGAGGGGAGGGACTTCAATGCCATAGAGTCCAATGGCCAAAGCAGCCATTTTCTAGCCTCCAGTGGGGGGGGGCACTTGAAGCTGGGCCTCTGAAGATGACTGGACAGGTTGGGCAGGACCATATGGGAGCAGGCCGTCCTGAAGCTGTTGTTGCCAGCAAATCACCTGCTGTTAGTTGTCAGCAAGTCACTTTTGATGGCCAAATGAGATTCAGTGCAAGTTCTCACTCATAGCTGAGATGGGACTTGACATTCTCCATGAATATACATCTGCTTATCAGTAAGACCTTGTATAAGTCACCATCTCTATCAAAGTTTCCTTCATCAGATTCGTAGAGCCTGTATGGATCTTTCTGAAAATCCATTAGATTGAGGGCTTGATGTGGTATGCTGAAAATCCCAGTTCGTGGGCATATGAACACATGAAGCTGCCTTCTACTGAATCAGGCCCTTGGTCCATCAAAGTCAGTATTGTCAACTCAGACTGGCAGTGGCTCTTCAGGGTCTCAGACAGAGAGGTCTTTCACATCACCTACTTGCCTAGCCCCTTTAACTGGAGATGCCAGGTATTGAATCTGGGACCTTCTGCATGCCAAGCTGATGCTCTACCACTGAGCCATGGCAACTACCTGAATTCAGCACAAGATAACTACAGGGCACTATCACCAAAAACTTCCTCTCATACATGATGCTCTAGAAAACCCAGGAGCATTTACCGCTTTACTTTTCACTTTGCATATTTCTAGTTATAGCAAATACCGATCTGTGACAATGAACTAATTCTCGGAAAGCCAAGTAAATAAATCAATGCCTACCTTCCAATATGCCCTGCAGGGAACTGCTGTGGATTCAGGGGCTGATTCTTTCGGCGTGGTATATATTTCAAGCTGGTGAAATATGCTACTATCATATTTGCTATAACCTGGCCCGTGAACGCACTAGCCACTTACCTTGCAAGTTACACGCGTCCAGTACGCAAGTATCCAAAACTCCTTTAAATTCCTGTTCCCACCGTGCCTCCTTTCTCCCCTGCATTTGATAATCCCCAGACCGGCATGCTCCCATGCATGCCCAGTCAGCGCTCCAAGCAAGGACGGCTCCGGAGGTGGAAGACGTTTTATTTTTTTAATTCAACGAATAAGCGGATGCGCTTAACGCAGAGGAATTGTGTTCTGGAGACATCCTCAGAATCCTTCGGGTGAGATGAAGTGGGAACATGCAAGGAAAGCCCGCAGAAATCGGAGCTGCAAATAGTAAGTGCGGACATGGCTAATCCCGGGCCAATTTATTACTCTTCAAGTCCCCTTTTTGCACTTCTTGAGGCCAAGATGAGCCTTGTGGATTTTCTGCCACTATTGTCATAGTGGAGGATACTGCCTATCACCAGTGTGTTCCTTTTAAAGATCACTCCATCTATCAATGCAATTTTCTATCTGTAGCTCCCATAGTCTTGGATTTGCAGATCACAGCTGTTTTTCGTTTCTGGCCACCCACCAGCCACAAGTCATTTTGAGATCTGTACTGATTGATCTTTATCTCTTTCCTTTTTAATGCGTTGCAAGTAACTTTCTATATGACACTGGAAGCAAGGTTATAATCATTATCTGTAAAGGCTTGCACTGTAGTTTCCAAGGTCTTTTCTGATGGTACAGTGGGATTGACTGCCCAGCGAGAAAGTGCATCAGTAGTAAGCAAAAGTTTGCTTGCAGTATATATCGCAGCCAAGTCATACTTTGGTCATGGTGCTCATCTGCTGGGTACCCAAGGTTGGGTGAAAGGGAAATATATATAAGTCTGTGTATAAATACTGAAACTATAATTTATTAGAAGCGCTATATAAAAGTTAAAATTATTTAAAAGCATTAAAATAGCACAATGGCATTTCCTGAGGTTGATAACTATAACCACATACCAAACGTGTTTTGGCCTATGGGGCCTTCATCAGTGGTTAATTAAAACCCTTTGTCTCTCAAATACTATGTGTGCAGGTATCAACCTAGTAAAGTAGTACAAAGCCAGGACAGGCATGTGGTTTGTTTCCATGGCCATAAATGTATTCATTAGAACTTTTACAAGAAGGCAATATAAAAGAAGAGAAGGTTTTTATACCCTGCTTTTCTCTACCTTTAAGGAGTCTCAAAGGAGCTTACAATTGCCTTCCCTTCCCCTCTCCACAACAGACACCTTGTGAGGTAGGTGGGGCTGAGAGAATTCTGAGAGAACTGCGACTGGCTCAAGGTTACCCAGCAGGTTTCATGAGGACAAACCTGGTATACCAGATTAGAGTCCGTCATTCATGTGGCGGAGTGGGGAATCAAACCCAGTTCACCAGATTAGAGTCCATCACTCATGTGGAGGAGTGGGGAATCAAATCCAGTTCACCAGATTAGAGTCTGCCGCTCATGTGGAGGAGTGGGGAATCAAACCCGGTTCTTTATATTAGAGTCCACCACTCCAAACCACTAAACCACTCTGGGTCTCCTGGGAGCTCCTTTTCCATCTGTGCATATCTAGTTTAAGTACCAATAAGAGATTTGGGTGCATATAGCTCTGGTTTCTTTATCTAGGACATTTCAGTTCCATCCTACTTCCAAGGAGCTCAAGGCAATGTATATCATTCTCCCCTACTCCATTTTATCTTCACAACAATGCTGTGAGGTAGTTTATGCTCTTATGATAAATGCCTAGGCAGATACAGTTTTGACAGTCCTAAGAATCTTGAGGAACCTCTCAGTCTGGATAAGATTTGTGCATTTCTACTTCTGGGGTGTGAAATAGTATAGCCCAATCTTGTCAGATCTAAGAAGCTAAGCCTGGTGGGAGGAAGACTTTACAGAGGAAGGCAAAGGCAAACAACCTCAGCTTAATCCCTTGCCCTGAAAACCCTGTGGAGTTGCCATAAGTTGGCTTTGACTTGACGACACTTTACACACAACCCTACTTCTCCATGCACTGAAAGTGGAGTTTTTCCACACTCCTCTCCTTTAGTGCAGCCCCTTCCAACCTCTGGAAAGATCATTCCTAGGGCTGCAGAAATTCTGCAGAGGAATAGCCACATTGGTTGAGCAGCTGGAGTCAGGGAGGACAAGCAGTGAAACCAGGGATGCCAGCCTCCAGGTGGGACCTGGGCATCCCCTGGAATTACAGCTCATCTCCAGACTACAGACAACAATTTCCCTGAAGAAAATGGATGCTTTGGAGGGTGGACTCTATGGCACGGTACCCCACTGAGGTCCCTGTCCTCCCCAGGCTCCACCCCCAGATCTCCAGGAGTTTCCCAACCTGGATTTGGTAACTCTACACCCAGCCAGCCAGTGTCCGGGGGAGGGGGGAAGAACCTGGCAATCCTAAGTGAAACAGTTATCCATCCTCTTCCACAAGCCCAGTGCCACTGAGGAAAGATACTGATTTCATCCCCTTAACCCTCCTCACACCATCCCAGTGACCACAGTCACCAGCCTCCAGGTGGGGCCTGGAGTTCTACAATTGCAACTGATCTCCAGATTGCAGAGATCCGTTTCCCTGGAAGAAATGGCAGGTATGGAGGGTGGACTCTGTGTAGGGTTGCCAAGTGCCCAGTAGTGGTGGGTAAAATCCCACCAATCCACTGGGCTGTCTGCCTGCCAGCTGATGGCCGGTGGGCACTGTGCAAAGGTGCGCATGCACGTGCGTACACATCACTTTTGGGTAAACCCGAAAGTGACATGGATGCTCTGGCAATCTTGGATAAAATTCTATGGAAACCATAGGGTTTTAGCCATGATCACTAGAGCATCAGCGTTGCATGGGGTGTGCGCGCACACATCGCGCGCCGCAGCCATTGCCCCAGAAAGCTCCTGCCGGTGGAGCTACAGGATCTGGCAAGCCTAACTCTATGGAATTACATCTCTGATGAGTATGCTATGCTGCCAGGTACCACCCCTAAATCTCCAGGAATTTGCCAAGCAGGACTTGGCAATCCTAGAAGGGCTTCTTGAGGAGAGTTTTCCAACTTGTGGAGTAGCCTGCTTAAGGAGGTGAAGAAGGCCCTCACACTTCTATCGTTTTGTAGAATGTGCAAAACAGAATTGTTCTGGAGGACATTTTTATATATGGATTATAACTGTAGTTCAATGGAATAGTGCAGGAGGATGCCTTTATAAGGGTATAAGACTGTAGATCATTACACTTTTATGTATCACCTTGCTTTTACTTCATTGTCTTTAACTTTTTTAAACAAACATTCTGCATTATACTATATCATGCTTTAGGCAGTTTTATGTCTTCATTGTTTTCTAATTGAGCCATCATAGTACTATTGCATTGTTTAAAGGTTTTCTTATGCTGTCTGAATTTTATGTATGTATTTATTTGTATTTAGCAATCTACCTTGAGTCTCCAGTGAGAATGGCAAAATCACAAAAAATCACAAAATCACATAAGGTTGGAAGAGACCACAAAGTCCAAACTCCTGCCATGCAGGATCCCACAATCAAAGTGCTCCTGACAGATGGCCATCCAGCCTCTGCTTAAAGACCTCCAAAGATAGGGACTCCACACACCCCCGAGGCAGCGCATTCCACCGTCGAACCGCCCTCACCGTCAGAAAGTTCTTCCTAATGTTTAGGTGGAATAGCTTTTCACTTAGTTTAAATCCATTACTCCGTGTCCTAGTCTCTGAAGCAACCAAGAACAAGCTAGTTCCCTCATCAACATGGCATCCCTTCAAATATTTAAACATCGGCTATCATGTCACCCCTTAACCTTCTCTTCTCCAGACTAAACAAACCCAGCTCCTTAAGTCTCTCCTCATAGGGCATGGATTCCAGACCTTTGACCATTCTGGTCACCCTCCCCTGGACACGCTCCAACTTGTCAACATCCTTCTTAAATTGTGGAGCCCAAAACTGGACACAGTATTCCAAGTGAGGTCTGATCAATGCAGAATACAGTGGTAGTGTTACTTCCCTTGACCTAGACACAATACTCCTTTTGATGCAGCCCAGAATTGCATTGACCTTCTTAGCCGCCATATCACACTGTTGACTCATGCGACCAATTCCAAACAGTTCATAGGACTCATACAGTCCCAACCGGAGTAAATCGGATAAGACCTTGTAAATGAATAATTCTTCAGAGTTCTCCAAAGGAGACTAGACAGTCTGTCTAGTCTTCTTTGGAGTTATCCCGGCGGAGCGACCTTCCACTCAAAAAAGACTGTAGTAGAACTCTGAAGAATTATTCATTTATAAGATCTTATCCTATTTGCTCCGGTTGGGACTGTATGAGTTCTATGAACTGTTTGGAATTGGTCACATTTTTGTGTTATGTGTTTGTTATGCGGGTAGTGTATGTTTATTTTGTACATTTTGGTCACTTTTTGCACTGTTTAGTAAATAGTTTGTTTTGTTTGATTACTGTGGTCGTTTACTATGTTGAGATGTGAGTCAAGATACTGGTTATTTTTTGCTATTTTTTTAACTTTACAGTATTGGTGAGTGTTTTATAGAACCTCCAGGTACTAGCTGGAGATCTCCTGCCATTACAACTGATCTCCAGCCGATAGAGATCAGCTGACCTGGAGAAAATGGCCGCTTTGGCAATTGGACTCTATGGCATTGAAGCCCCTCCCCTCCCCAAACTCTGCCTTCCTCAGGCTCCACCCCAAAACCTCCTGCCAGTGGCAAAGAGGGACCTGGCAACCCTAGCTGTAATAGCATGAGATCTGCAGACCTGGAGGTTGGCAACCCTATTTATTACCCGCAATTTAACTGGACCTTAGCAGAGATATTGCTTTCTTTACTGTAATTTGTGGCCTTCACCGTGTAAGCTCTTTTGAGTCCCACAGTGAAGGAGAAAAGTAGAGTAAAATACTTTAAATAAAAAATAGATAAATAATGGGAACCAATGGAAGATGAAGAACTCTGAATTTAAAAATATATATGCCTCGGCTCACTGGAAAAGGCCCATGAAGGATGACATGCTGCTGGTTTTCTTGTGTGTAGAATCTGGTGTGCCACAAAAAGCTGGCGAAAACATACTTCAATGTGGAAACAAACAATAGTCCCCATATGAATGTTTCTTGCACTTACTCAGAAGTTATTTACACTTTTAATTAACTTCAGCTTTGCATTGATTCCAAGTACAACTGAAACTGTAATCAAGTTAGCAAATTTCTGGAGGGTTGTGTGTTACAGCGCCGAAATGGATGCCAAGCCACCTGCTTGCATTGTATTATTGACATGATACTACTTTGTCCCACATTTCTTAAGATAGCTGGGAAGGCATGAGCTCTTCTGGGTATCCGTTGTTGCTGAAGTGAATTAATAATAAACCAGGAGATGGATGTCAAAAATGGTGTTTTATCCTCCCATCTTGGACATGAATATTTCCACAGCTGGGGACAGTTTGTTCACTTTTGTGTTTGTGAGTGGATTGGTTTAATTCACATCAGGTAATGGCTCTCGTCGAGCCCACAAGCAAATCTGGTAAAGATAATTGCTTGGTTTTTATACAAAACTTTAGAATGTTGAAAGTGCTTCATTAGGCTTGCCAACCTCCAGGTAGTAGCTGGAGATTTCCCGCTATTACAACTGATCTCCAGCCGATAGAGATCAGTTCACCTGGAGAAAAATGGCCGCTTTGGCAATTGCACTCTATGGCAGTGAAGTCCCTCCCCAAACCCTCCCTCCTCAGGCTCCACCCCAAAAACCTCCCACAAAGGTGGCAAAGAGGGACCTGGCAACCCTATGCTTCACATATATTATCTTGTTGTCAGCCATATGTCACCCCTGAAAAGTTGGGTTGTAGTATTATATCTATATTGCCGATGAGGACCTGATAATAAGGGTGTGGCTGGCCAGCAGCTACCTGATGAGAGCATGGCAGTGTGAACTGTAGAACCAATTAAGTATGATTTCAGAGGGTAGCCATGTTGGCCTGCAATGGAACAGCTAGATTCAAGTCCAGTAGCCCCTTAGAGACCAATAAGAATTGGTGGGGGGGAGTTAAGCATTCAAGAGTCAAAGTTCCCTTTGTCATATATCTGACGAAGGGAGCTTTGACTCTTGAAAGCTTATACTCCCCAAATCTTGTTGATCTCTCAAGTGCTACTGGACTCGAATGAAGCATAATGTGTACACTGGGACCCTGTGAACCTGAATTCAAGTCCCCAATCTACCACAAAGCTCACAGGGTGATCTTGGGCCAGTCACTGTCTCTTAACATGATCTTCATAGGGTGACTGAGCTTCCTGGAGAAAGAGTTGGATAAAAATGTACATGCAGAGATTTGAACTAGAATCTTCTTCATTCATAGCACTTTATCAGTTCTTGGGGAACAGCAACCATTCCATCCATTTACTTCATCTAGGCGGAAATGTGGCTTACCTGAATTGCAGACATGTGGAGACAGCCACACATGATGAAAAGCCTTGGCATGGTGTTTGTCATTCTTTTTCCATTATCCTTGTCTTACAGAAATTTCTGTCTCCGGCGATGAAGTAAAATTAATGTCTCGTGACCTCCGGTGGAGTAACTGCTGTTTCATGAGGGTTCGGTGACATTCTGCCATCTGCCTCCGCTCTGTAATTTCCAGCTGAGTGGCCATCTTGTGGAGTTAGGCACATGGTGAGGTGAGAAGCTTCTGGCGACTGGTCCCATTTATCCTATCCAGCCACACAGCAGGAAGTGATAGTGATGGCCTGAGCACACAAAAATGTAGGTCAAAGGGGGAAGGACACACAGCCTGTGGGTCTGTGAGGGAGGTGCTAAGTAGACAGGATTAAATGCAGGTGGTGTGTGAGAGTGAAAACTCTGTCCAACGTACCCCTCTATTCCTGTTCAGCTCTTTATTGTTTGTGGGCTTCCCAGAGGCACCTGGTTGGCTACTGTGTGAACAGACTGCTGAACTTGATGGGCCTTGGTCTGACCCAGCAAGGCCTTTCTTATGTTCTTCAAAGTGTGTTCAGCTCTATGCACAGAGTGGGAAGCAGGATTGGGCCTGCTAGCTTACCCCCATCCATCCAAAGTCTGTGAGGAGCACTATGTGTGTGAATTACATTAGGTTTGTACACATAGAATCATAGAGTTGGAAGGGACCACCAGCATCATCTAGTCCAAGCCCCTGCACAATGCAGGGAATTCGCAACTACCTTCCCACGCCCACACCCCCAGTGTATGATTGTTTCCCAAGACAGAACTGGCAACCCTACATATAAAAAGATGCATTCCATGTCAAAGAGAATGGAGAAGATGGCATATTTTTTAGCTTTCATGCATATCAGAACTCCAGTCCTCATGAAAGATATTGTCACTACACAGTAAAGCCATTAGCACTGAATCTCCTTTTAAAATGCATACCTTACATCACATTCTCGGTTAACTTTGAGTAAAATAAGTCTTCTTTAATCATTTTAACTGATTGATCAATGTTCTATAGTGCAATCCTAAACAGAGTAACATCCTTCCAAGTCTACCTAAGTCTATGGGCTTAGACTGCTTAGGATTGTACCATTAGTCTATAAATAGTCAGCCATATACTATATAAAAATAAGTCATTTAAATTATACAAAATACTACTAATAAATTAGGTTAATCCAAAACTTGATTTACTGAGAAGTGTACTACATTGATCAAATGAACATGCTCTTAAAATGTTAACGTTTCAGAAACCAAAGCCCAGCAAGCTTCCATGGCATTGAGTAGGGATTCCAACCTGGGTCTCCCAGATCCTAGTTCGACACTCTTAACCACTACACCACACCGGCTCTCTGAGCTGAATGGTAATGTGTGGAATTCATACCATCTGGCTAATCGCATCAATTCTCTAATGAGACATATTTGAAATAAGACATGTTTACATTAAGTACATGCTCAGATTACAGGCTCAATGCTAAGGACATGTGGCAAAAAAGCATAAATAGAGTTTTAAAAATGCCTACATTCAATATTTTTTTTAAAAAACTATAAGCGCAGTATCATAGTGCCAACTGACAGAGGTTCTTATGAAAAAGACAAATGGCTCTTACCCAGCAATATGTCCCTAGAAAGCTGATAGTGTTTAGTAATTGGATGGTTATGTCCTATTGTAGCTCCCTGCCCACAACCTCCAAGCAAAATGTGAGTCGGGTGTTTGAGCATCTCAAAACAAGATCTTGTGTTTTAACAGGCATGGTAATTTTGTTGTTGGTTGAAAAGGCGTCTGGTAATTGAAGAAGAAGAAGAAGAGTTGCAAACAATATGTAAGCCATTAAACAAACATTTTTTTAAAAAAAAAAATAGATGCACAGTGCCTACTGAATAAACTTGCGCCCTGATTCAGAGACCCTGATATATTTCTGTGTGTACACAGAACTCTTCCTTACAGTCTTCCTTTGTGCCAACAGCTCCTCCCTTTAAATGAATGGGGAACAACAGAACACCACCCACCACTTAAGAAATCACTGATTGGGGTGTTGGAAGCTAAATACATACAGTGCCATCCGACAGAGAGTTACCCCTTTCTAAGCCCATTAACTTCAATAGATGTAGGAATAGGTAACTCTGAAGAAGTAGAAGAGTTGGTTTTTATATGCCAGCTTTCTCTACCACTTAAGGGAGACTCAAACCAGCTTACAACCGCCTTCCCTTCCCCTCCCCACAACAGACCCCCTGTGAGGTGGGTAGGGCTGAGAGTGTGTGACTGGCCCAAGGTCACCCAGGTGGCTTCATGTGGAGGAGTGGGGAAACACATCCAGTTCACCAGATTAGCCTCCACCGCTCATGTGGAGGAGTGGGGAATCAAATCCGGTGCTCCAGATCAGACTCCACCACTCCAAACCACTGCTCTTAACCACTACACCACGCTGGCTCCTATAGTCCTACTGTAATTTGTATACTACCTATCTTGCTTGAGAAACTTTTTGCGTTTTTAACCAGTTGGTTATTTCTTTAGATTTAGCATATTTATATACCCTTTTTTTCTCTTAGTCAAATGTACACTGCCTCTTTTGGAAGTGGGATTCTCAAGGCATTGAACAGAAATATGGAACACTTGAGATCTTGGGAGGAAACACATTCTGTGCCTTCGGTGTCAGAATACTTGATGCTGCTGGATGCCAAGGATGTGGTTGCTAGGGAAGGCGCTTGGGTGAGATTTGTGCTCACAATTACTTTTAGTCTTTTCTGGCAGGGTTCTTTGCAAAAGGAATATATCAAAACTGAATGGTAAGTTCCTGAGCAGGCCACAGATGGAATTAATACCATCTGGCTTATCACATCAGTTCTCAAATAAGCAACAGATCACACACTGACAGTTTGCCACCAATCAGGAGACGACAGCAAAAATAACGAAAAGAACACAGGATTAGCTTGATATATTCAATCAACATTTCAGCAAGCCAAAACCCAGTCAGTGGAAATGTTACAAAACATGGGGGGAAATGTCATGCTCATATATTTTTGCTTACTTAGTGCACACTATTGGCTACATAACATTCACCTGCCTACCTGCCTGGCAAATTTTTACTAAGATCTGAGGTCATCTTATGTAGCTATGGAACAGACCCACCAATTTCCTCATCTGAGAGACTAACCGGTGGCATTTCCCCTTCAAACATATTTAACTTTCTCTGCAATTGAAGAAAAGGAATGGACATCCTTACCTTGGAATTTTCCACTGCCATGTTACAGAAGTTTGAAACCAGGGATGTATGAGCACCCACCCATTTGGTTTATGTTCTGCTTATCGGTAGTAAGCAGGGGGGCGACTTTTTTTCAAGCAGTACTGCTTCCATGAACAGCTCAGCCCTGTCTGTGTTCGTTTCTATGTATTCACATGACAGTACAACAGCGTTCCATGCATTCATGTTCTTGCACAGTCCAAAGGAAGTCATAGCCCCCACCCCACCTGACATTACTGCATGCTGCAGTATTGCCAGTTGTTTAAATACTGGTAAATAAACACTCTTTTAATGATGTCTTACTGTTTGGTGTTCATCTAAGCCTGTTACACGACTGCCACATTCTTCCTCCTTCTGGCTTAAAAGGCCCACTCCTACTCTATATAGTAAATATCTCAGCACAGAGGAAGAGCCATGGCTCAATGACAGAACATCTGCTTTCTCTGAAGAAGGACCCAGGTCCAGCTCCCAGCATTTCCATTTAAAAGGCTCAAGTAGAATCACAGAATCATATGGTTGGAAAAGATCATCAGGGTCATCTAGGCCAACGAGGGTTGCCAGATTCCCCTTCGCCACCAGCAGGAGGTTTTGGGGGTGGAGCCTGAGGAAGGCAGAGTTTGGAGAGGGGAGGGACTTCACTGCCATAGAGTCTGATTGGCAAAGCAGCCATTTTCTCCAGGGGAACTGATCTCTATCGGCTGGAGATCAGTTGTAATAGCAGGAGATCTCCAGCTAGTACCTGAAGGTTGGCAACTCTAAGTCAAACCCCATGCACAATGCAGGAAATTCACAACTGCCTCTCACCCCATACTCCCAGTGACCCCTGCTCCATGTCCAGAAGATGGCCAAAAAAATCCTCCAGGATCCCTGGCCAATCTGGCCTGGAGGAAAATTGCTTCCTGACCCCAAAGTTGGCATTACCCTGGGCATGTAAGAAAGGGCCAAACACTGACACAACTAGGGCTGTTGAAAAAAACAATTCGGTAAAATTCTGATTCGGCAAAATTTGGCCCGTTTTGATTTGGGAAATGCTAAAGTCTGAACTCCCCCGATTCGGATCCGTGGAATTCGGTGCGAGATTTGGAGTTTGAGGGAAAAATTTGGCAGAATAAAGCCATTTAAAGCACATTCATAAGAACATAAGAAAGGCCCTGCTGGATCAGACCAAGGCCCATCAAGTCCAGCAGTCTGTTCACACAGTGGCCAACCAGGTGCCTTTAGGAAGCCACAAACAAGACGACTGCAGCAGCACCATCCTGCCATTCGTGCCTTTCTGCGGCTCCGGGGGGGGGGCATGTTTGGAGGTGGAGGTCCCAAACCTTCAGTGTAGCTTGAGGGGACCCTTCTTGCAAGAACCCCCAAGTTTTGTGAAGATTGGGTCAGGGCCCCCCGAGATATGGCCTCGGAAGGGGTCCCCCAATCTGCCCATTGCAATAAAGCCATTACAAAAACATTTGTGGCTTTCCACGGCTCCAGGGGGAACATTTTTGGAGGTAGAGGTCCCACACTTTCAGGTAGCTTGAGGGGACCCTTCTTGCAAGAACACCCAAGTTTTGTGAAGATTGGGTGAGGGGCCCCCGAGTTATGGGCCCCGGAAGGGGTCCCCCCATCTGCCCATCGGAATAAAGCCATTAAAAGGGATGTACCAAAACAAATGACAAGTCAGCCCATTGGAAGCAATGGGAGAGGCTGCCCAGCCCATTGAAGATAATGGGAGAGGGGAATGTCGGTTGACTTGCATTGACTCCACTGAAATACATTACAGGGGTTGTACTAAAATGAATGACAGGCTAGCCCATTCGAAACAACAGGAGCAGCTGCACAGCCCATTGGAAACAATAGGAACCAGCCAGAAAGAGACTCACTGACCCACAGTTAACTCCACACAAAGTTGGCAACAGGTGAAAACAGTAGAAAGCACAGTCCCACACAGAGGCAATCAAGCCCACCCCCAGCAGAACTGGTAAACCCACCCCCTTTGGCTCCCCCCCTCTCTCTCTCTCTCTCACACACACACAGAATCTCCCCCCCCCCACATACACACACACAGGAAAAATTTATAGAGAATTATAGAGAAAAGCCCCCAAATGGGACTTACTCTGGATGTCTTCTTCTCTTCCATCAGGAGCAGGGGCTGGGAGTCAGGACTCAGGAGTAATCCAATACGATTCTAGCAGACTCACACACACATACTCTCTGCCCATTTATGCATGGGAGGTTTTGCCTTGGATTTGCCACTCTCTAGATGCATATTAAGGATTGTCTGCTCCTATTCATTCCAATGGGTGAATGGGGGGACCCCATAACTCGGGATTAATTGCCTTTTAGTCAGACCCCCGGGCTGGGGTAATGGTACAGCCCAACTGCCCAGGCAACCAGACCCCCGGGCCGGGGTAATGGTACGGCCCAACGCAAATGTGTTTTTAAAGGCTGTATTCCAACGGGCAGATGGGTGGGGGGACCAGAGCCAATGGATTGAAATTAAATCAAAAAAGTTTTTGAATAAACATTAGGAAGAACGTCCTGTCTGTTAGAGCAGTTCTTCAGTAATGGCTTTATTGCAATGGGCACATGGGGGGACCCCTTCCGGGCCCCATAACTTGGGACCCCGTGACCCAATCTTCACAAAACTTGTGGGTTCTTGCAAGAAGGGTGCCCTCAAGCTCACTGAAAGTTTGGGACCTCTACCTCCAAATAAGCCCTCTCAGAGCCGTGGAAAGGTGTGAATGTGCACATGCACCCCCCACTGTTCATCCACATTGGCTTCTTGGATCCCCTATAGTGTTTCCTTCTTGTTGGAACAGCAATGACTTCAGCTTGCAAAAGCTCTTTTTTTAGGAGAGCCCACCCTTCATTTGCTCCTTTCCTTTCCAGCAGTCTTGCCCATGGGATAACTCTCATCATGCTTCTGAGTTTATTAAAGTCTGCCCTACTAAAATCTAACAAACACATATTGCTGTAGCGTAATAATTTTTTCTCCGCAACACTAGAAAGACTGAGAATTCCTCCAGAAGCTCTGCTTCTAAAACAATAGCAGCCACACATTGCACTATGCTTTATTATGCCAGAGAGATAAATTCCTCTTTCTGACTTTTGATAATACAAAATAATCTTTTTGGGCCGTGAGTCGTGTTTTCTCCTTTTCAGCAACCAGGAACAACTGAGCCAAGCCACCTGCAGCATCTTTTTATCTTTTTTAAAGTAAAGTACAATTTCTTTTATCTAAAATGCAATTTGAGATGAGCTTACCCGAGCTAATAATCTGTAGGAATTTTGAGGTAATTTAAAAATAATTCTAATACGATTAGCAACATTTCTCAGGGATATTCATTTCATACATCTCTGCCCATACCCAAGAGACATCTTAAATATTATTCATCTGTTGCCAATTTTGCCAAATCTTGTAACTTAAAAATCCAATATAGAGGAGGAGGGGACCACTTTGATATCTAACCGCTAAACTCAGTGGGAAGTTAGCTCATTTGTTCCAATTTAGACTGTTTTGTAGACTGACTGCAGTGAACCCGCCCAAGACAAAGAAAGCTGGTAAGCCTTTCTCAAACGTATCACTGTGGAATCATTGATAAAAGGGTTGCTATGGAGCTTATTCATAGTTAATGAGGGTAAGAATGTATCAAGTAACAAGTACCTGCAAAGAGGTATGAGCAGAAACAAGAACCATTTCTTAATTGGCCAGGTAATAAGAAGGAAGAGCTTGAGCTTCTAATGCAGACAGAGGGATATGATGTAGTAGGTGTTACAAAGACTTGGTGGGATGATTCCCATGACTGGAATGTAGTAGAGGATGGATTTGAGCTGTTCAAGAAAAAACCACGAAAGGATCAAAGAGGAGGCAGAGTGGCTCTGTATGAGAGGAGAGAGTTTGCTTGTCAGGAAATACTGGAGGAGGCAGGTGACAGCCCCATGGAAAGTACCTGGGTGAGGATAAGGGAAGGAAGGACAGACAGTATTGTGGTTGGATTCTGCTATGGCTGCGTGGTGTGGTGGTAAGAGCGGTGGACTCTAATCTGGTGAACCAGGTTGGTTTCCCACTCTTACACATGAAGCCAGCTGGGTGACCTTGGGCTAGTCACAGTTCTCTTAGAGCTCTCTCAGCTCCACCTACCTCACAAGGTGTCTGTTGTGGGGAGAGGAAGGGAAAGCGATTGTAAGCCGGTTTGATTCTCCTTTAAAAAGGTAGAGAAAATCAGCTTATAAAAACCAACTCTTCTTCTATGTGCCATGGTGGAAAAGATCTCCAACTGTAGGCCAAAATCCAGCAGCACCCTCAAACTATTAATCTATTCCTTCAGGGAGAGGGCAGCTCCCTGTAGGACTGACTCCTCAGTCCTTGAGTGGCTTTGTCATTGACTAATATTACTTCAGTCTTGTCTGGACTGACCTTCAGTTTATTGCTTCTCATCAGTCCCATTACCTTCTTTAGGCATCTTTCAGGACTTCTACAGACACATCCAACTCAGCTGTTAAGGAAAAATAGAGAAGAAGGTCATCTCTGTGTTGGTGATACCAACCCTCTTTATGAAAACTTTGGCACCAGCATGTTTCTCATTGGTACCTATTTGCAAACTGATCAGAACTCCTAGTGGTCCAGGGTAGTGGAGCACATGCTACCTTCATGGATTGCATCAACAAAGGTAGTAAAGGAGCTTGCAGGGAACCGCCAGTTCTTATGATGGCCCAGCACCATATTCAATTAATTACAACAGTCTCAGAACTTCGTCACAATTGTAATTATTTCATAAAAGAATTAATATCTTATGTCCTACATAGCTTTACTTGAATGATACTGTTCATATGGCCAATTCCAACACTGAGACCAAAATGAAAAGGGGGGAAAGAAACTATCTAAATAACCCATAAGGAAATTAGTATTTTTTTAATCTTAATTGACTGGGAAATAAATTTGGCAACTGCCAATGTAGTAGTAAAATCCACCCCTGCTAAAAGAACCCTCAGATTATCCAATGTCTTACATAGCAAAGCCGGCAAGACACACAGAGCGGTGGACTCTGATCTGGAGAACCGGGTTTGATTCCCCACTCCTCCACATGAGCAGCAGACACTAATCTGGTGAACCAGATTTGTTTCCCCACTCCTACACATGAAGTCAGCTGGGTGACCTTGGGCTAGTCACACTCTCTCAGCCACACCTACCTCAAAAGGTGGCTGTTGAAGGGAGGGGAAGGGAAGGTGTTTGTATGCCGGTTTGATTCTGCCTTAAGTGATAGAGAAAGTTGGCCTATAAAAACCAACTCTTCTTCTTCTTCTCCTTCTCCTCCTCCTCCTCAATATGAAACACAGACATTTGCCCTGGGATCATTTGTCATATTTGTTACTTTCAATATTTGGGATACGTGGCAACAACAATTGTGACATAGTGCAAAACAATGCATTCTACAACTTTACACACTCTTTACATTCCACAGTACTGCCTGTTCTAAAATCTCAAGCTCTGTGGTAACAAAAACATGAGGTGTTACGCAAAACTCCCATAATGTGTTATCACAGGCTCCAAGGCAACTATAGTAAATGCAGGAAGTACCTTGAACTTCCCTTCATTTATTTCCCTGTTACCACTTCATCATAGGGATATGAAATGGTATAGTACAGCCCCATCTCATCAGATCCCAGAAGCCAAGCAGGGTCAGTACTTGGAATGGAGGCCACCACGGAAGGCTCTGCTGAGGAAGGCAATGGCAAACCAGCTCTGCCTATCACTTGCCTAGAAAGCCCCGTGCTGGGGTCACCAGAAGTTGGCTGTGACTTGGCAGCACTTGAAGCAGAAGAAGTGTCATGGCCACCCCCCTGTGACGGACTCGGAGGAATCAGCAGAAGAACTGGAACAGCCAACCACGCCTCCAGGAAACGTGGAGGGAAGCTGTCGGCTGATTTACAAGGGCTGGTAGAGGCTTCAACAGCTAAACAGTGTGATGGATTTCAGCCTTCCTCAGAAGCCAGAAGGAGGGAGACAGCTGATGAGTTACAGCAAGAAACTGGCCCCATAGAGCTCCGAAGAAGAAAGCAGCAACAGCTGCTTAGTGAAAGACGGCACTCGGCAAGATTACTCAGGTGTATAGAAATTACAACTGCTGAAGATGACAGTGAGTAATGGCAGGATCAAGCTCACTCCGATAACCGGCCAGATTTAAGGTGTGGCAAAACGCAGCTGAAACGTGGATGCAACGTGCTGAACTCCGGCATCAGCCACACAGCCACATGCCACTCTAGCTTGCGACCTTGGACTGACTTTATACACCGACCTGCTGACTTACTAGTGACTCTGACCTCGGACTGCCTATTTGACGCCTCTGCTGTTTAGCCTTTGATAAGTACCAGCCCCGGCCTGACTTTTGGATTGCTTATTGGACTTTGCTTTCCCTGCTATCTCCACTGTTTAGTGCAGCCGTCCGGAAGTAGATGTTTTGGCTTCTGTGCTTCCCTCGCATCCTGCCACTCTCTCCCTCAGCTCCCTCTGCACCGTGCTGCAGTAGCAGCCTGGCCCGCCTGCCCGGCCAGTACAAGAAGAGTTGGTTTTATATCCTGCTTTTCTGTACCGTAAGGAGTCTCAAAGTGGCTTACAATCACCTTCCCTTCCCCTCCTTACAACAGACACCTTGTGAGGTAGGTGGGGCCAAGAGAGTTTGGAGAGAACTGTGACTAGCCCAAGGTCACCCAGATGGCTTCCTGTGTAGGAGTGGGGAGACCAACCTGGTACTCCAGATTACAGTCCACTGCTCATGTGGAGGAGTGGGGAATCAAACCTGGTTCTCCAGATTAGAGCCCGCCACTCTTACCCACAACACCACGCTGGCACCCACACCCACACATCCCTCTTGTCATTAACTTGCTGCATGCCGTAGTAAATATGTGGCATAACTGATGAGGTATCACTTCTTGATATCACTACTAATTGTAAATCCCAATTCTGATCATCCATATGTTGACGTGAGTCAAGAAAGCGTCAAGATGAGCTATGGGTTTCCACAATATGTTCCTACCTGTACTGATTTTTTTAAAACCACCTTTTAGAAACTAAGTGTCCAGGTTGGGGGGGGGGGAATGAAAAATATGATCCTATTCCCAGTTTGTTTGTTTTATTTTCATGATAGAAATCTCAGCCTCAAGATCCTGCTCTGGTGATGATGAAATGGTGTTCTTTATTGTGGGCATGTTAAATCATGTGCGGCAAATAGTTCGCTGTATTTCTGTTACTTCTGCTTTGTGCTTCTGTCATCCAAACGGCAGCATGTGGCTTACTCGCCCAGAGCAAATAGCACATCAAGCTGAAGATTAAAGGAAGGTGTGAGAATGATAAATCCTGCTGTCATGTATTCCCAAGCCACTCTAACTCGTTGGCTGCATGGGTGTGATGTACCCTTATGTCCATCTAACTGCTGTGAAGACATGTTTGCACGATTTATCTGGCCTTCGTCAATGCCTGTTTGAAGCGTCTGTAGTGTCCCTCTAACTTTTCTTGCCTGTCAAATACATGTCTGAGGCCAGAGACTCACTTGCCTCTGACTCATGGTTTCTTTGGGTAGCGGAAGGCAGTGAGGGAGATGCTTGAACATGAAGTAAGGATGTTCCCCTCGGCGGGAGTGGCAGACTCAGGAAAGACTGGTTGACACCGCAGCTGAGATAGAAAAGAAGCCTGGTAAGGTTGCCAAGCCCTTGCCAAAGGCAGGGGATGCCCTGCTCCGGGGCTCCTTCCCCAGGTACTGATCAGCTGGCTGGCAGGGGAGTTACAGGCAAGAAAATTAGGCTGAGGCCTGCATCACCAGCAACGTGGAGATGTTACACCTGGTGCATCATTACCACAGTGCCAATCTCCAGGCAATTAGGGTTGCCAACTTCCAGGTGGTACTTGGAAATCATTTTCAAATGATAACATGGAAACTGATCCAAACCCAAAAGCTATGTTGTCTTTGATTGAGGTCAATCAAAATAATGCAGATGTTTGAGTTCTCCAGAACTCTTCATTAGAGTGGATACCAAAAATCAAAACAAAAAGAGGGGTCTTAATTTCACTTTTTCAGCATCTTGTATTTGCTGATTTCACTGGGCACAGGGTGTAGTTGCATGCTTGGCATGTTAGGAGCAAGAAGTAAGAAACGGAAGCCATCCAACCGAAAACTTAAGCTACAGTTGATCGGATGTCTCTCTGAACCAAACAAAATACATAGGTCTCTTAAAAGGGTAAAAGGATAAGAGCAAAGCTGTTGTTGTTGTTTGTCTCCTATAAAATGGGATGTAATTGCAGTGCTGAAAAAGTTACCCCTTACAAAATAATTGCCCTTTAGAATTAGCCTTTTCAACTTACCTCAAGGAGTTGGATCCCACATAAAATTTCTGCTAATTAAAGGAGGTAATAGAAAAGAGCAAGAGTCTAGTACCACCTTAAAGACTAACACAATTTCTGGCAGGGTATGAGCTTTCACAAGTCACAGCTCACTTTTTCAGAAGGGTGTAAGTTTGCTGATTCCTCCCCCTGCCTCACACCTCTGACTCCCTCATCACAGGTGATCATTTTGGGCTACAGCAGGAGGGTGGAAGTGAGAAAGTCTTGTTCTGATGGAAATGACCTCTGTTAGAAGAAATTTACCACAAGATCCAGCTTTCAAAATATGTGTGTGGGCAGGTATCTATGACCCAAACATCTCAACTATTTATTTTCTTTAAAACTGTTCTGGGAGAAATAACATCCCCCTTCTGTATCTTAAGATCTTCTGAGGAAACCATCTTGCTAGTGTTAGTTTCCAGTGGGAGGCCATGAGACAGAGGGCTTTCTTGCTGACACCACAGCTGTGGAATTCCTTCCTTAGAAGAACTCACTCAGCTAGCTCTCTTCCCAGCTTAGATGTGTGTGTTAAGTGCCGTCAAGTCGCTTCCGACTTATGGTGACCCTATGAATCAAAGTTCTCCAGAATTGCCCTTTGGATTTAACCTTTTCAACTTACCTAAAAATTCAACTCACATAAAAATTTCTGCTAATTAAAGGAGGTAATAGAAAAGAGCAAGAGTCTAGTAGATAGTGCCTATCTTTGACAGCCTTGCTCAGATCTTGCAAACTGAGGGCTGTGGCTTCCTTTATTGAGTCCATCCATCTCTTGTTGGGTCTTCCTCTTTTCCTGATGCCCTCAACTTTTCCTAGCATGACTGTCTTTTCCAGTGACTCTTCTCATACTGTGACCAAAATACAATAGCCTCAGTTTAGTCATTTTAGCTTCCAGGGTCTGTTTAGGCTTGAGAAGACAGCTTAGAAGGAGACAGTTTTGATTATGAGAGCTTTTTTCCCATTCTAGATTTGATGCATTTTTAAAATACATATATTTCTTGCTGCTGAGTTACTTGACTTGATTGATCCCTTTGTTTACTGCCTGCTTTCTGCTTTGGTTGCTGGGTTGTATGTTTTTACTATATATACTTGAATTAATTTTATGTTGAATTTTCCTGATAGCCATCGCATGGACCTGGCTGGCAGGTGGCCAAAGACAAGCAACTAATTAAATATGGCAATAAACTAACAATACACATGTTGAACAGTTCTCTAAGATGCAGCTGTTGAAACTACAGGAGCATGCTTTGGTTCAGAGTTGGCAAAAGCACCCGGAATTAATTTATTACAACCTCATATGCTGACGATCAAATCAAGCCTGAACTGACCCTAGAAGCTAAAATGACTAAACTGAGGCTGTCGTATTTTGGTCACGTCATGAGACGACAAGAGTCACTGGAAAAGACAGTCATGCTAGGAAAAGTGGAGGGCAGCAGGAAAAGAGGAAGACCCAACAAGAGATGGATTGACTCAATAAAGGAAGCCACAGCCTTCAATTTGCAAGATCTGAGCAAGGCTGTCAAAGATAGGACATTTTGGAGGACTTTCATTCATAGGGTCGCCATGAGTCGGAAGCGACTTGACGGCACTTAACACACACACATGCTGACGACTCCATTGAGGAATGCAATCCTTTCCTGGACTGAAACTTGTTAGTATATATATAGATATAAAACTTTGTTAGTATTTAAAAAAAAAAAAAACACCTTTGGACGTTGTAATTGTCACAACAAGCACCATCCATGACTGTTCTTGTGAAGGGCTTTCCTCCCGTCCCTACAGAACTCACCAGTGAGATAAACATAACTGCCTACATACTGCATTATTGCTACTTCTCCAAGGAGCAGTTCAAACGTTGTCAGCCCTAGTAATAAAGGGTGTGTCTGCTACAGACAAATGCATTTAATCAGGGTGAAAGTAAGCCAGTACACGCCAGTATAGAGTACCAGTAAGTAATTGGCTGCCCTGATTAGGCAGATCTTGTCAGATCTCGGAAGCTAAGCCAGGTCATCCCTGGTTAGTACTTAGATGGGAGACTACCAAGGAAGTTCAGGCAAGGAAGAGGCAAGCCGCCTCTGTTCATCTCCTGTCTTGAAAGCCCAACAGGATTGCCATCAGTCAGCTGTGACTGGACAGCACTTTCTACTACCAAGTAGGTGGCTGAAGTGGTCCTTCCTATCTTCTGATCTGAGCCACCCAAGAGAAACAATATTGGTAAGAAATTTAGGCTGCTCCCCCTCCCCAGGTTTAACAGCTGTGCTTTAGAAAGAATAATGATGTTAGTGATCGCAGGATGATTCCAAACAAGGCTTTCAGTTCAAATGTTTGTACAAAAGCTACACAGTCAAATTCTGTCTGGTGTAGGTTTGCTGACCTCCAGGTGGTGGCTGGAGATCTCCTGCTATTACAACTGATCTCCAGGTAGGGTTGCCAACCTCCAGGTACTAGCTGGAGATCTTCTATTACAACTGCTCTCCAGCCGATAGAGATCAGTTTGCCTGGAGAAAATGGCCATTTTGGCAATTGGACTCTATGGCATTGAGATCTGGGCTCAAATACCTGCTTGGCCATGAAGCTTGAGCGTAGGCAGAAGCCTTGCTAAATGAATGAGCAGGTCCTAAGGTACCCGCTCATTATTTGTATTCATTTGTTTGGTTAGAAGAGTATAAATTTGTGGCCATGCTCACACTTACACTGAGTTGTACAAAGCTACACAATGCCAGGCGTTCATAAAATTATTCTCTTAGTAATAGGCCTGAAGTAACGAGAGCGGGGGCTGTGTAAATGATGGAATAAAGAGTTCTCTTTCCTGCTATATATATCATTCACGATAGAATTAATAGTGGTACTCATTTTTTACAGTGTGCTTACTCAGAAGTAAGTCCCACAAATTAAAGAGGACATAATATTGTCGAAGGCTTTCACGGTCAGAGTTCATTGGTTCTAGTAGGTTATCCGGGCTGTGTAACCGTGGTCTTGGAATTTTCTTTCCTGACGTTTCGCCAGCAGCTGTGGCAGGCATCTTCAGAGTAGAACCACTGAAGGACAGTGTCTCTCAGTGTCTCTCTCACTGAGAGACACTGTCCTTCAGTGTTACTACTCTGAAGATGCCTGCCACAGTTGCTGGCGAAACGTCAGGAAAGAAAATTCCAAGACCACGGTTACACAGCCCGGATAACCTACTAGAACCAATAAAGAGGACATACTCTAGGGTTGCCAGGTCCGTCTTCGCCACCGTTGGGAGGTTTTTGGGGCGAAGCCTGAGGAGGGCAGGGTTTGGGGAGGGACTTCAATGCCATAGAGGCCAATTGCCAAAGCAGCCATTTTCTCCAGGTGAACTGATCTCTATCAGCTGGAAATCAGTTGTAATAGCAGGAGATCTCCAGCTAGTACCTGGAGGTTGGAAACCGTAACATACTCCCAGGTGAGTGGCCAAAGGTTCATAGTCTTTACCCTCTTTTTCACTCAGATAACTATAGTGGGAACATATATCACACGGCAGACGATTCATTTCATGCCAATCAGTTCCAATCTTTGTCTGTCCCAATCTTATTTCTAGGAATGGGCCCGTTACCGTAACATACAGCTATGGGTATGTCAGCAAGGGAGGATGAAAGCAATAAGAGACGACAAGGTTTCCCAAAGAAAAGTAGCAGGGAACAAAAATGCCATCCACTTGCCCTCTTTTTCAAAGTGATTTCCCCCCTGGTTCTTAAACAGCTTTCTTTTTTCCCCCTCTAGGGACAACCTGATTTATTCTACAGCAGGCCAGTAGTTAAACAATGCAGCATGTGTCTCTAGTCCAGCTTCTGCACGAATTTATATATATATATATATATATATATATATTTGCCTTCACATAATCAGAGCTTTCAACATGTGAAAACATGTGGCCCCTTTGTTAACACTTTCAAATGCAAGCAGCTGACGCTAGGTGGTTAAACACAAAATTGCTTGGCCTTATTCTTTCCTGGCAGTAGAGGGGAAAAGAAGGGGGAGGAATAGGAGGGGGCTGCTTTTTCCCCTTCTTCTTTTGCTAGCAGGAGTAAATGGCTGCCTTTAAAAACTGTAAGCAGAACAAATGCAAGGATTTCCTAAACAATGAGGCTGACAATTACTAATCACAAGAAGCACGGGGAAAGCATGGATTTGGAAGAGAGAGAAAAACGTTAAAGAGCCCTCTCCCACTTGTGGAGCTTTTAAGGGAAGCACAAACACACTTCGACACCTTTGTTTCCACTTTTAAAGACTAGCAGCAGCTCAAGTAATTGCAATCCCATCCAGATGACATAATGAACATTTCACAAGCAAAAAAAATTGTATTGAGGGCTGAAAGACCGTCACCCACAGAGGCTCTTGGATGTTTTTCCATCTCTGCTTAACAGAAGCTGCCCCCATTTCATTCAGCCTCAGCAAAACCGAACTGTGGGGAAATGAATGCAACCGTCCATGGTTATACAGAGTGGAACCCCTATGGAGTTTTAGCATAAGTACTAAGGAAATGTAACAGTATCATGAGAGCCAGCATGGTATAGTGGTTAAGAGTGGTGGACTCTAATCTGGAGAACCAGGTTGATTTTCTCACTCCTCCACATGAATCCTGCTGGGTGACCTTGGGCTAGTCACAGTTCTCTCAGAACTCTCTTAGCGCCACCTACCTCACAAGGTGTCTGTTGTGGGGAGAGGAAGGAAAGGAGATTGTAAGCTGGTTTGATTCTCCTTAAAAGGTAGAGAAAATCAGCATATAAAAATATCTTCTTCATCAACATCTATATATACTTGGGGAAATTATGTGTTACACATTGTTTGTTCAGATAGAACATAAAGTATGAGAGATTTTCATCTAGATCATTTCCACACTCTTGAGTTACTCCTGATTTTCTTGGGAGTCCATCTGTAGAGGAACGCAGGTGCCTCCACACTGGGTTGCTCTTTTGGGGCAGATAGCAAACTTTAACAAACACTTTAACAAACACTGAGCAAAGAAACCCTGTAAGCTCAGTAGGTAGTCTACCACCAGCCCTTATCTATCCAGCTTAGCTCCAGGCAGAGGGTAAGGGCAGCCCCTGCCTGCTGGTACCAAATTAGCAACTGGCTCTCACCTTGCAGGGTAGGACTCCCAGCAAGGTGAAGCTACAAAAGTAAAGGGTTTGAGTTTGGTAAGTGGACACCACTTAAGCAAGGCACTTGGAATTAGAGCTTGAAGCCTGTTAAAGTCAAGAACCACAACAAGTTTAGTTTAAAGGTTTATTCAAAAGATTGTGCTCGTTACAGAAAGGCAATAGTTTGTGAGACAAACAAGAAGCAAGCAAAATAATAAAGCCTTTAAGCAACTAACTACACAGTAAAGTTTCTTTGGTTCAAAGCTTGGCAAAAGGCATAAGCAAGTTACAAAATGTTACCAGTTCCCAAAATGAAGTTGCACAGCATTCAATAAGTCATTCCAACGGTTCAGTTTGGCAGTCTCGCCCTAAAAAGACATCAAGAAATCAAAGGGGGTGATGGGTCTCCCATGCTGCCTGCATGTCAAGACACCATACCAGCTATTGGTAAAACTGGTCATTTTGATTCCCAAGAACCCGAGTAGGTGAGCTCAAGGACCCAATCAGGTTCCGAGAATGCCAATAAACCAGGTGATCAACGATATGTCCAAACACTGACCAAAAGGCTGACTCTTGATGGGTCAGTAGTGAGAAGTTGGGGGGAGAGGGAGGGGTTTAATGATGATGACAGTCCAGTCATTGAAAAGTTGGCTAGTGGTGGGTGGGACAAAGCAAATGGAGAGAAACTTTACACACTAGGAAAATGCCGATTCAAAATCGGCTTCCAGAAAAACAGGGGTAAAAGTAGTCTCAGAAGAACAAAACAAACAAACAAAACCCTGAGGGGAGTGGGAACAAAATACTGAAGTGAAAACTAAAGGCAAAAAATTGCATGTGGAAATCAGGGGATAAACCAGTATGGGGCCAGAACCGATTTTTAAAAAAAACATGCGGAAAAGCCCTTAGGAATTAAAAAAAACATGTTTTTGAACTCTTGTTTACATTTCCCGAGTGCCTTTTCAAAATTGAAGATGGCAATAGCAGATGGTGAAAGGGGTGTGAGAAAGCCATATAGACATGCAAGTATTCACATCTGAATTCACCTGCATGTAACTGAATAACTCAGCAAGCAATTGGTTCCCTTGTTGCAACTGGTGAGTAGGACAGGAGCAGAAATGTGGAGAGACTGAGCATCAGTTGGAATTAGGGGGACAATCATGTATAAGTATGTATAAGTTCCTTGAAGGAAATGTGGGATAAATGTGGCAAACTGACAAGCAGAACAAATTCCGGCAAGAACCAGCAAAGGTCTATTGCATAATGATAAATGGGATGTATGGATCTACACTGCTTTATTTTTATAGATTCTGGATCTTTAAATGTTGAGGCATCACAGTTGAGGCTGAAGCTGTAGAGTACTTAGCATAATAATTAATCTTGACTTACAGGTAGAAACATAATTCAGCTAGGAAATCTTAAAAGATATATAAGCATGGTCTCAATGCATTTCATGCATGGCTGTGTTATAATAATCAGTTGGACCTTGCATGTCAAATCCAGTTATGAGTCAGGTTTCTTAATGGGATGAAGTTGAGAACTTTAAGGAAGGTGTTGTCATGAAAGAACTATTTCCATCCACTGATGGGAAACTACAAAGAGAGGTGTGTGTTTTCTATGTCAGAAGGCCAGACTTTCGCAGTTTCACAATACAGAATGTACAAAGTAATTGACAGTGAAGAATACACATTTGTGACACTGTTTGATCAAAATTTTGAAACACAAGTCCAAATTCTGTTTCCTACCAGTGCAAAGAGACCTTTTAGAATGAGTAACGGCTCTTTTCCATTTTATTTCTCAGCCTCTTGCTTAGACAGCTGAAGTTGGATTTCTTTCTGTCTCCTTGTAAGGAGTGTACAGTGATTTAAAAGTGAATTTCTGAAGTGCTTCAACCATACTTTTTGTATCTCCCAGAGGATAGATTAGTTCAGGTTTTCTTAAAGTAGGTAAACTTGGAGCACCCATTATCTTTTGTAAAAATAATAATCAGTTAGTTCATTGGAAAAACTTACATTCTCTAATAAAAATAATAAAAACACTAGAAACAATGGTATGTTCAGCTCACTGGATTCTTCTAAATTTTTTAATAACATCTTTTTGACATAACAACAACAACCATAATTCACTACTACCACCACTGTTACCATTTCCATGATTAACTTCTAAACTGAATGGAATTACTAGATTTTGTAAGCATGTTATTTTAAATGAAAGATAGAGTTTACATGCAGCTTTTCAGGCAAGATTACTGGACTCATGAGGAAAAGGATGGTGAAGGATGGTGAATTCCATTTTAAATGGTATGCAGGAAGAAAGAAGGAAGCTGATACTAACAGCAGTTTTACTGGATTTCAACACACTAGTAACTTGTGGAACTCACAGCTGTGGGATATGGTGAAGACCACTAGTTTATATGGCTTTAAAGGGGGATTAGACAGATTCCTGGAAGATCAGTCCATCGTTGGTGATCAGCCATGATGGCTAAATGGACCTTCTGTGTTCAGAGGCTATAGACTTCTGAATGCCAGTTGCTGGGGTGCATTTATGTGGAAGACTTGGGCTTCAGTGCCTGGGATTTCCCAGGGCATCTGGTTTGCCAGTGTGGGAAACAGGATATTGGACTAGATGGACCAGGAGATGGGATGACAGGAGATCCCACCACCCTGCTCCAAAGATTCCCTGTCCCTGCCCCCAGCCACAACATCTAGACCCAACCCAAATGTCCTATGTAAGCATGTATAACTTTCCGAGTTCACGGATGCCTTCTTGACTTTGTCCAACTTGGTAGCCCTGACTGGAGGACTCGTCTGGTGTACTTATCTGTCTTATTCATTAAAATATTTTATCCCACCTTTCTCCTCATAGAGCCCAGTGGTGCAGAGTGGCAAGCTGCAGTACTGCAGTCCAAGCTCTGCTCACTACCTGAGTTCGATCCCAACGGAAGTTGGTTTCAGGTAGCCAGCTCAAGGTTGACTCAGCCTTCCATCCTTCCGAGGTCGGTAAAATGAGTACTCAGCTTGCTGAGGGTAAAGGGAAGATGACTGGGGAAGGCACTGGCAAACCACCCCATAAACAAAGTCTGCCTAGTAAACGTCAAGATGTGACATCACCCCATGGGTCAGGAATCACCCGGTGCTTGCACAGGGGACCTTTACCTTTTTTCTCCTCATAGAGGGCCCAAGGAAGTGTATCAAACAAGAATATCTATGCCATATGGATATGCTCAAACAAGAATAACTAAAACAATAACATCTAATAAAAACAGTCAAATAAAAACAAGCAGACCCAAACCTTATCGGGTAAATTGCCTAAACAGCCTTAATTTCCTCCAGATGCCTTCCTGAATAGCAAAGCTTTAGAAAGCTTCCTAAAAGTTAACAAGGTGGGTGTTTTTCTAATGGTCTCCAGAAGGCTGTTCTTTGTAGCCATAGCTGCAGCCAACAAGAGGGAGATCTCATCAACCCTGTGGATACTTAGAAAATAAATTGTTCTTATTTCACCACAATATAGCATCATTGCTGAAAGTGGTACGGAGTGTCCTATCATTTACATTTTTGCTCAGTTCAGAAGAGATGGATGAGCTCTCTCGCCTAGCTCTCCTCGACCTGTAGTTTCAAATCACTTTATCTCCCTGCAGTTCAATCTGATCCTGTGCATGTTTACTTGAAAGTAAGCCCCCTTTGTATGCAGTGGGCTTTCTCCCTGATACATGCCTGTCTACCTCTTTGCCATTCCTCTCTGAGAATCCCTCTGGCTCACTAAATCCTGTTTGCCACCAGGAAGTCAAGCCTTGATCTCCAAGGCACAGAGCTCAGATGAACAAACAGATGGTGATTGCTGTCAAATCCTGAGTGGAAGAGCTCTTCTTGTGTGTCGGCTCTCCTCATAATATTGCCAAGTTCAACGAGTGTGGCAGAGCTACAAATTAGTGACATTTGGCAGCATCCATCGTAAGATAAGAAAAATTGTTGGATGCAGTTTGGCTGTTGCAACGATATATAGGCTCAGCTCCCCAGGCTGTTTGCATGATCAGTTGTCCTGAGATTGTTATGCCATTAATGTGTCTGTCCAAGATTTCTTTACTTAGTTAATCAGAAGCCAGAGCAAGCTGAAATGAATGGATGGGCCCTTGGCTAATAAAGGTCTCTTGAACAAGAAGAGTTGGTTTTTATACCCCACTTTTACCTACCTTTAAGGAATCTCAAAGCGGTTTACAATCACCTTCCCTTCCTCCCCCCACAACAGACATCTGGTGAGGTAGGTGGGACTGAGAGAGTTTGGACAGAGAGAACTGTGACTAGCCCAAGGTCCCCCAGCAGGCTTTATGTGCAGGAGTGGGGAAGCAAACCTGGTTCACCAGATAATCCGCTGCTCATGTGACGGAGTGGGGGAATCAAACCAGGTTCACCAGATTAGAGTCCACCACTCTTAACCACTATGCCATGCTGGCTCATCATTTCATCAAAACACCTGCCTAGTCAAAGATGGGCTGAACTCAGATTGCAGGACGATCATCTAGTGACCCAGAAAAAGGATGTGACATTATGCTGTAAAATTCCTGAACCTGCCTTGAATTTCTCTGACAGTGCTGAAGCCTTTGGACATCGGGATGACTGTATACTGCTTATCAATTTAGATTGATAGTTCCTGACTATAAGAACATAAGAAAGGCCCTGCTGGATCAGACCAAGGCCCATCAAGTCCAGCAGTCTGTTCACACAGTGGCCAACCAGGTGCCTCTAGGAAGCCACAAACAAGACGACTGCAGCAACACCATCCTGCCTGTGTTCCACCGCACCCAAAATAATAGGCATACTCCTCTGATACTAGAGAGAATAGGTATACAGCATGACTAGTATCCATTCTAATAGCCATGAATACCCCTCTCCTCCATGAATATGTCCACACCCCTCTTAAAGCCCTCCAAGCCCTCCTATATTTATAGCCCAAGCAATGTAATCTTGATGGGTACCTTCCTCTTCTTCTGCCTTCTGCCCACCGGTGTCGTGGCTCCTAGAATCAGGGTCAGAAGGGAGGAGAAGTAGAAAATAGTAATCCCTTCATTGGTGCTACAGCACCTCTTCTGCTTTCTTAGCAAATGTATATACAAGGTGTAAAAACAGTGCTGTGAAGGGACCATTCAACCAGTGCCTTTCTCTTCAATGTGGCCCTGAGGAAATTGAAAGGACTAGTCCATGAATAAGTGGTCTGGCACTCAGTTATGCATGTGCAAAACTTGGTCTACATATGTAGCAGAATGAAGTGGTACAATTGACTGTATTATTTCAGGCTGGGGGGGCTGTTTATACATGAACACATGGACGCACATGAAGCTGCCTTATATTGAATTAGGATCTTGGTCCATCAAAGTCAGGATTGTCTACTCAGACCTGCAGCAGCTCTCCAGGGTCTCGGGCAGAGGTTTTTCACATCACCTACTCACCTAGTCCCTTTAACTAGAGATGCGGGGGATTAAACCTGGGACCTTCTGCATGCTCTACACACTGAGCCACAGCCCCTCCCCTTTTTTGGATGTCCCAGTAAAATAGCACAGCATGCGCTGAGTTAAGCTAAAAATTTCTGCTCTGAGAGTTTTTTGTGTTTTTTTAAATTTTTCGGACTTTTTATTTGGAGGGCAAGAAAATATGAATGCATGAGGCTGCCTTCTATTCACCTTTGGACTATCAAGGTCCACACTGTCTACTCTACCTGGAAACAGCCCTCCAAGGTCTCAGGCAGAAGTCTTTCACACATCACCTTTTAAATGGAGATGTCAGGGACTGAACCTGGGGCCTTCTGGATGGAGACACAGCCCCTCCCCCACTTCTCCCCAGCCATCTGAAGTTGCAGAATGCTTTCTGCCATTTCAAAATTGTGCTCCATAATTTTGCAGCATGTGTAGGCCAGGCTTCATACGAAGTCGAACAGAAAGTGATGGCACCTGATGAAGAGATCTTTGACTCTCTTTGACCTGATAAAGAGATCTTTGACCCTGGAATCTTGTTGGTCTTTAAGGAGCTACTGGGCTCAGATCTCACTCTTCTGCTGCAGACCAACATGGCTACCCACCAGGAAGCAATGGGTATATGTATTATTGGGGCATACTGACAAAACACCTCTAGCCTGACGTCAACTAAACCATGCTGTTTCTTCCAAAGCCTGCAGCAGAGAGTTGTGCATCTACATTTGGTATATTGGGGGTGGGGTGGAAATAATGACAGTATTGCTCAGCATACCACAACTGACATTTGAGCATTGTGTTTGTTCACATTTATATCAGTGTGAATCTGAATGCTTGTTTTTTTGCTCATGCAGGACTTCCACCACTCGACAAAAGATGTAGGGACAGACTTTCTCTGTGGAGATCCCATCGTATGAGATCCAGCAGAGAAGTGCGAAATGATTGTTCCTTTTGTCCAACGTGAAAGAATATCAAAGAACATTTATGGAAATGTGGTGCAACAAATCTCTGGTAATAGACCTCTGGAAATTAGTCACGTGTCAGAATCTTGCCTCAGCAGATGAGAAAGAGGGCAAAAACCAGCGAGAAAGAGGGCAAAAGTATCATCCACTGATTTGCTCTATGTTCTTCTATATTATTTGGTACTGATTGTTTTTCTCCAGGTGATATTTTTCAAGTGATATTCCCGAAGGGCCATCCCTGATCCATTAAAATCTCCAGCACACTAGCATATGCATGAAATAACTGCGGCGGGGGGGGGGGTGTGTCAACATTTGCTGCACATGCCTAAGGAAAGTTACTCCAGTCTAAGCCCATTCATTTCAATGAGCGCAGACTGGAGTAACTCTGCATAGGATTGCACTGTTGGAGTCAGTGTTTTTTTTTGCTCATGGATCATCTTCTGAAATGGGAATGGCACATGTAAAGGATACAATAATAGATTCCCATGTGCACTCCCTTGTTGATAGATTGGTACTGCACACAGAGCCCTGAATACCATGCCCACAGCTGTAATTTATGGTCTGCCAGTGTCAATTACTCGTTTTTGGCGGTTGAATCCAATTCTCCTTGTCCACTCCAAACTGGTGATCAATGCTACAAAAACTGAACATGCCAATCCTCAGCTTGGGTAGATTTGCTAATCTTTACATGCAGCAGTCCAATACTGCATTTGAGATGTTCTTTCATATGTAGAAATAGAAACTCTTATCATGTTGAAATTCTGTAGCCCACTGTGTCACTTTTCCAGAAACAACGCTGGTTATACAGCTTATAAAGGAATGAGCATCCATTCTTCTTGCTTGATATCTTACGAGATAGATGCTCCACAAATTCTTGCTGTATCAATGGGAATGTGTTACAATCTGTCGCACTCTGGGTTACAAAAAGACAGGATCCTTGGCAGTAGGCATTTCCTTGGCAGTAGGCCCCCATTAGGAGCCCCATGGCACAGAGTGGTAAGCTGCAGTATTCGAGTCCAAAGCTTTGCTCATGACCTGAGTTTGATCCCAATGGAAGTTGAATTCAGGTAGCCGGCTCAAGGTTGACTCAGCCTTCCATCCTTCCGAGGTTGGTAAAATGAGGACCCAGCTTGCTGGGGGTAAAGGGAAGATGACTGGGGAAGGCACTGGCAAACCACCCCATAAATAAAGTCTGCCTAGAAAATGTCGGGATGTGACATCACCCCATGGGTCAAGAATGACCCGGTGCTTGCACAGGGGACCTTTACCTTTTACCTTTAGGCCCACATTGAAGAACATGGGATTTACTTCTGAGTAGACCTGCTTGGGATAGCTTGCCCAGTGTGCCTCTTTAATCTCACTGGGTTCACAGTCCAGCCCAGATAGATTCCTTAGAGCCCTCTTGCTGTACAATCCTATGCAATGTTACTCCCGTCTAAGTCCACGGAAATCAGTGGGCTTAGATAAGAGTACCTGTAGGCTGGTGGCTGGACCATAGACCATGTGCAGGTGGGGGTGCATAGTAGGCTAGGGGAAGATAGATGGGACATACTGACTGCATAGAACACTGGTGGCAGGTAAGCAGCCTTTTCATTCATCATCAGAGGACAGGTTCTGTCCCAGTCAAGGCACCACTCTTTTGAGTGTTACTTCTGTGCCCAAAGCTTCCATCCTACTCTGCCCACTCTAGGCTCCTCTGGACCACTGGTTTTATGGCCTTCCCCAGTATATGGAACTGCCTCTCCCCTGTATCCCCAGGCCCTCTGCAGTCCTAAGGAAACACCCTTCCCCCCAATAGCAAAGGCTATAGCCAACCGGCCTCTCCTGATTCCGTGAGTCCCCGGGCTGTGCTGCCTTTTCAATCCAGTCTGGTGAATAGTCATCAGGCCCCTCCCTGGTCAGGTCTTCCCCTTCTTCCCACCCTTCCTTGCTCCTGGTCTGGAGAATGCGAGCTGTGACCCCTCCCAGCCACCGTACCTCTGAGCTGTTGATGAGCTATTACATTTCAGAAATATTCTTCTGTATGGATCAAGGGAAAGGGCATGTGGTGTGTTTTAAATTTACAATATTGGAGTCAAAATAGTTTCAGAGGGTAGCCATGTTGGTCTGCACTAGAACAGCTAGAATTGAGTCCAGTAGCACCTTAGAGCCCAACAAGATTTTTTGGGTATAAGCTTTTGGGACTCAAAGCTGCTTTCATCAGATACAAAGGGATCTTTGACCCATGAAAGCATATACCCAAAAACTCTTGTTGGACTCTAAGGTGCTATGGGATTCAAATCTAGCTGGATTAAAAATGTTTTCTATGTATTTCCATTTGTTTAGTTTTTAACACGGAGGAATGTATATGTGCATGGTGAATTGGGAGTTTGGGGAAATGACGGCAAATCTGTTACATAAGAACATAAGAAAAACCCTGCTGGATCAGATCAAGGCCCATCAAGTCTTGCAGTCTGTTCACACAGTGGCAAACCAGGTGCCTCTAGGAAGCCCACAAACAAGACGACTGCAGCAGCATTATCCTGCCTGTGTTCCACAGCACCTAATATAATAGAATCATAGAATCATAGAGTTGGAAGGTACCACCAGGGTCATCTAGTCCAACCCCTGTACAATGCAGGAATTTCACAACTACCTCCCGCACACACACCCAGAAGATGCCCAAGATGCCCTTTCTCTCATCATCTGCCTAAGGTCATAGAATCAGCATTGCTGACAGATAACAATCTAGCCTCTGCTTAAAAACCTCCAGGGAAGGAGCACTTGCCACCTCCCAAGGAAGCCTGTTCCACTGAGGAACCACTTTAACTGTTAGAAAATCCTTCCTAATGTCTAGACAGAAACTCTTTTGATTTAATTTCAACCCGTTGGTTCTGGTCCGACCTTCTGGGGCAACAGAAAACAACTCGGCACCCTCCTCTATATGACAGCCCTTCAAGTACTTGAAGATGGTTATCATATTCCCTCTCAGTCTTCTCCTCTTCAGGCTAAACATTCCCAGCTCCTTCAACCTTTCCTCATAGGACTTTGCCTGCAGACCCCTCACCATCTTTGCTGCCCTCCTCTGGACACGTTCCAGCTTGTCTACATCTTTCTTAAATTGTGGCGCCCAAAACTGAACACAATACTCTAGGTGAGGTCCAACCAGAGCAGAGTAAAGCAATACCATCACTTCACATGATCTGGACATGTGAATATAGTATCGTATAGTATAATTGTTGTGCTCTTTTCCATAATTCTTTAGCCTCTGTTTTCAAATCAACACATGCATGGACTTACTCTTTGCTATGAGAAACAAGAGTTTCTTGCAGCTTCCTTGGGCAAATCCAGTGCAGTTATTTGAGTTTTGTCAGATGCACCCAGGATGTGCACAGCATAATACACACCGAATCTGTGTACTTTGTTTGATATTCTAAGGAGAGATCTGACGTGCTGTGTAATATTAATTGACTAAACTGCAGACTTGTTTGGTAAGGGAGGATGACCCTTAGAAAGAGTGAGAATAAAGCCATGTTAATCTTCACAACATTATAACATTATAACTGTACTCTTATAAGACATAAATATGATTAAGCTGAAACACCATTCAGTTTTCTGTTGTGGGGAGAGGGGATGAATAAAAATCTGCTGTGGTCTTGCTTAGTGCAAAGAACACCGTTCTATCTATAGTACGCACCTAGTCCATAAACATCTCACTAAAAAGGTAGCTTTCAGCTTGGACAGCTATTACTCTTGAGTCTTCAAAAGAGCAACTACATTACGGGATGTGATGATGAATTTATGGGCAGACAGAGTCCATAACTTCTGGCTTTGCCTTTGCTTCAGATGCTCCTGGTAAGAAAATAAACGTGCTCCTTTCTGCAGTAAAAACGAGTGATGTCAAATTAAAACTAGGAAGGTAGTAATCCCGAGTTTCTTGTCCCTCATATATAGAAGGAGAAAAAGTACTGGGAAGACATACTAGAAAGAGAGCATCACATCCTAATCTGAGTACTCCTGTTGGATGGGGTCAGTTGCCTAAAGAATCTTTCATCCTGTTTGCCAGATGTTGCTATTATATTCCATGGGATTTTTTTTTTAAATCACAAATGTTAAAATATTTTGAACAGCGCACATTCTTTTGGTAAAGATGGGGAGAGATAGGTTAGAATATTTTAGATCTGAAGAAATGTCCATCGGTCTGTGAACCTATCTTCATTGGGTTACAGCCCTTGGAACATTTTTCTGCAGGCAAAAGGATCTCCATCAGAGAAGCACAACTTCCTCACTTCCCATCCTGCAGTGCTGTTCAAAATGCCCTCTCACATGCCCAGGGCATTTTGCATTGTGGCACAGGGGAGGCAAGGATGTCATGCCCCACAGATCTTTCCATCTGTAGAATGGTTCCAAGGGATCCAATCCACTATTTGGATACAGGAAACCTATCAGGAAGAAAGATCGTCCCATGAGACCTCTGTTCTGCATTTCTTCTGTATCTGCTTACATTCTCTTTTGCTAGATAGGTGTGTCATTTCAGGGGTTCCCATGAGCCACATGGACCCACAGGAGATAAGCACCAGCTATGAACTCCTCCATTGTTTTGCCCTTCAAGAATACATGGAAGAGATATGTGTTCTTGTGCCTTGATTAGCAGCTTGACCTGCAGCTTTGAGTGATTGAAAATATTTAAGTCCATCCACAAAAAGCTTCCAGGGCTTGTTCCTGTATATCAAGCTACAACCAAAGCCACAGAATCACGCCAGACCATTTTCCCCTAGTCATTTGGTAACACTTTTTCCTTTCCCAGATTGGTTTCCAAACTATATCCCATCAATCCTGATAATGGATTTCTTTATTCATATGACAATTGTTTTCTCTTCTCATAGATGAAATGATGGGAAACGCTCAATTTCATTTCTCTAATCCGTGTGTCAAATATATGCACCTCCAGATTTCGTCTTTTATCACTATATTTTATATGTTCGATCTGACTGTGAACGACCAAGGTATATTTTCGCTGATGGCCATGACCATTTAGCAAGATTATTGTGTTTTAAACCTATTAATGGTTTGGCTTGAGGCGGCGTCAGTCCTACATACCAATCTGGGAGCCTTTTAACAGCAGCGCTATAAAGCTCTCTAAAAATATAACTTTCCTTTCAGTGTCCTGTGGATATTTAAACAAGGGCCCAGTTCAGTGTGATTACTTAGAGATATGGCTAATATTAAGGAAACAGGCAAAGTTTTAAGAGCATTCCCTCCTCTGGTGATCAGGAAAGGGCAACAGCTCTTCTAAAACAATGCCTGCTGTGGATTTGGTATTTGTATTAAAAATAAAATAATAATCTGTGCTGCAATTAATCAGGTTTGACTTTTTAACCAATTACAAGATTTTTCGTCAATTACTCTAACCAATTTATCAATGTAACATGGCAGCCTTATTTTAAAAAAGGGAGTAATCGTGTTTCACATTTGTCGGATTCAGCTCGCAGTGTTGATTTTGGCAGTTAACATGATTTAACCCATACGCTCCAATGCTCGGATACTAGAAAGTTTCAGTCAGTTGCAGCCAAAGCAACAAATAAGTCTTGCGGCAACTTCAGCCCTTTGTGAGCCACTGCCCGCTTGGTCAGGTGCACAAAGTGTTACACTCAGATGGTAAATCTATTACTGAATGTCGACGGGAGTTGAAAAGCTCCCCCACTGGTTTCTGAGTGCTTCCATTTTTAATGTCTGGTTGTGTGTATTTATCCTCTTGGGTAGAGAACACAAAGGCTCATTCATCTGCACATCCCCTTACACAATGCATGCTGCCATGTGGCAGCAATGCACCTTTACCATTCACCTTGACCAAAGTAGACAGCCATCTACAATGGAGGGGGGAAGTATAAAATAACCCAATGAGGAGAAATGTATGAATTCTCCCTTAATTTGGAACCAGAGGAGATGGCAGGGGACTAATGATTGGATACTTGTGTATTTTCTCTCATGGTGCAAATAGGAGCTGGAGGGGAAAGGAATTGCAAGTAGGAAAACAGAGGAGAAAGAAAGGGTTATCTGTGACTGTGGAAGGAGGAGCACAGCAATATCGCATGGGCCTAGGGTTGCCAACCTCCAGGTAATCACGTATCAACCCGACAGTCATTATGCGCAGAAGCGATTAGTATAGTTAGTTAGGTATAGATATATAGGTGTAGGACTAAGTTCCAGCAATAAATTTGGGAATTATACTTCTATTGTTTATGAATGCACAAGTTTGATATTTATTTGAGCCCTCACACTGTTTGTTCCTTTAACCTCCAGATAATAGCTGGGGATCTCCTGCTATTACTACTGATCTCCAGCCAATAGAGATCAGTTCACCTGGAGAAAATGGCCACTTTGGCAATTGGATTCTGTGACATTGAAATCCCTCCCCTCCCCAAACCCTGCCCTCCTCAGGCTCTGCCCCCAAAACCTCCTGCAGGTGGCAAAGAGGGACCTGGCGACCCTACATGGGCCCATTATGAGGCAGCCGCATTTGGGCAAATATAATGTAGGAGGAGGAGGGGAGAAATGATCAGCATAGGAAATCCACATTAGAGAACATCTTAGAAAGAGTAGGAACACCAAAGCGCTAATGGTTTTCTGAAAATCAGAAGAACCAGTGGGAGGTTACAAAAACCCATGTTGAAACAGCCCAGATTTATGTTAAACATTTTGGAAGACAACCCTCCCTAACTATAATAACAGTTTAGTAGTAGCATAACAGCAGAGGAGTTAGTCTGTTTTCCATTTCAACTTGAGTGGAGAGTTCCAGGTAAAGGTCAGAGGAAGGCAAAGTGAAAGAAAGAGTCATCTGCTGGGGGGGGGCCGTTCCATTTCCTTCTACGTATTGCTATGTGCCCTTCATAAGAAATGCCAGAGGAAGGGAAAGCATTAGGGTTGCCAGCTCTGGGTTAGGAAATACCTAGAGATTTATGGGTTGGAGCCTGGGAGCATGGGGTTTGGGGAGGGGAGGGACTTCAATGCCATCGAGTCCAATTGCCAGAGCGGCCATTTTCTCCAAGTGAAGTGATCTCTATAGGCTGGAGATCAGTTGTAATAGCAGGAGATCTCCGGCTAGTACCTGGAGGTTGGCAACCCTAATGCACACCGATCTCCATGAACTGCTGTTCTAGGGGACAGGGCATCCTGAGGAGTGAGATGACTGCAGTGGGAAGGGGGAATCTTTCGGAAATGCTAGTTTAGTCTGGATTCAATTCATTGTCCTTATGCCTGCTCCTGGTCCTGTCAGTCACAGGTGCAGGGGCCCAATCTGGATTGGGACTGTGGTGAACAGTGAGGGCTCCCCTCATTTTCCTGACCTAAAATTGCCCCAGGGAGCCTCTATTTACTAATTTTGGAAAACATACATTTAACCGATTAGTTCACATGTACACATAAGTTTCCCCACCATGGCAAATAGCAGCTCTCTGGGGTGTCTCAGGTGGGTAAAATGGGGGGATGGGAGGCCTGGGAAGGCTGATTCACATGATATGGTCAGTACAGGTTGTGACTGGATTCCATACTCTATCAAAAATTAATTGTGGGTTCCTCTCAATTTTCACTCATGGTATACAATTTGGATCAGGCGCATGGCGCACATTGGTAGGGCTGCCAACCTTCAGGTGGGCTTCGATACCTCCAGGGATTACAACTGATCACCACACTACAGTAGTCAACTGGAAAAAAATGGCTGCTTTGGAGGGTGGGATTTATGGCATTATACCCCCCTGAGGTCCTTCCCTACCCCAACCCCACTCTCCCCATACTCCACCCCCAAATCTCCAGGAATTTTCTAACCCAGAGTTGGCAACACTGGTGCAATGGGAGAAGGGGCTTCTGCCTTTCTCCTGTGCTGTTTCTCAAACCTGAAATGGGGCTGGGGGGAATGCTGTTTATGCCATCGGGGAAACACATGAATTTCCCCACAGAGACAAATTGCACCACCAGGGACCATTTCTGGTCAGGAAAACAGTCCCTGTGGTCTGACCCAAATCAGGCACTGCATCTGTGGAAACCAAAGAGAACCCACAATTTACCTCTAACTGACACACAAAATGTGGAACCCAGAAACAACCTGTAACATGTGAAGTGGCCTTTAAATTTCAACACATAATTCCCAGTGCTCATCTAACGCTGAGTTGCCAGGCCGTGCCTGGAAACGGGTGGGAGCTTTAGGGACAGCGACATGGGATGCTGAGGCATCATGTGTGCCACTAAGTCACTTCTGGGAAAATCCCATAGAGTTTTTACCATAGAGTTTCCAGTGATTCCTAGCAGTACTCTATGTCACTTCCAGGTTTCCCCAGAAGTGACATAGCAGCACACACAACACCGACTTTGTACTCTTTTCTCCTGCTGCAAGTTAGAGCTGTGGCAGGCAACAAGGCCTGTCGGTAGGCTTACCAGGTCCCTTCCCTCCTCCGCCGGGAGGTTTTTCGGGTGGAGGTGAGGTGAGATCGCATTTGAGTGGTAAACGGCCCCTTGCGATGCAGCACTTCCGGGTGTAAACCAGAAGTGACGTGGCACCATGGACAGGTGCGCATGCACGCGTTGCCCGCTGACCCTCAGTTGGTCGGTGGGCAGCCAGGTGGATTGGTGGGGGTTTGCCCGCCACCACCTGGCACTTGCCAACCCTACCTGTCGGTGAGAGGCCTTGTGATCATAGTCTGACAGGGCACAGTGTCATGTATAGCTTGCTGCTTCTTTTCCTTCTCTCCCCCCTCTCCCCCCCACACTAGTCTCCTCTCCTCAGCTGTCAAGAATTATGTCTCCATACTCCTGTGAGTGCTTAAACAAAGCCTACTTTGAACAATCCTACTGATTGCTCCTCATTAAGGAAATATCCAGTCATTAAGCGATATTAATATTCCTTTGTCCTAGGACCTGGCTCCAGTACCTTTAGGCCAAACCATTCACAGTAATTGAACATCAAGCATGAAACAGTCTTCCCCTCACGCCATCAATAAAGAACCTTTAGCCTCCCAACTAGTTTTAACAGGCTTTCTTTCTCCTATAAAAGAGAATAAATGAACCGGTTAACAAGAAATCAAAATTATACACAATGATTAATCCCTATTCACACATTTCCCCATCACAAAATATGTTTTCCTTTAGCTTGAAAATTATCGTCATTTGCAATGTTCATTCAGCTCATCACCAGTTAGCAAGTAAAACAAGGCCACATTTCCTTCTTGACTCAAAGCCTTTGTGTCTCCTTCAGGTATATTCTTGAATGCATGAATACAATTGCTCCAACCACCCATCTTCATTCTTGCTACTCACATCCTCAGTTGGAATTATTTAAACCTGGATTTCTTTCACTTATCCTCACATTTAGCAAAGCCCTGGGATTAAAAAAAATATGGGGGGGGGGTTTCCTCTTGATACCAGCAAAGCAGCATTTGTGAAAGTTATAAAACTCTCATTACACGTAGGCACTTTAGTTCATTTACATTGTTTTCTATATCACTCAGCCTTTTCAATTGCTTTGGGCTACTGCCGCCCATTCAAGCAATCTCTCTGTCTCTCAGTGTGTGTTTTAAATACATCCCAAATGCAAACACACAAAACAGAACAAAAAATTAAAACCTTATTCCCTAAATCCTTCAGACCTCTTTTTCTTACTTTAGGGAACTTCTCCACGTGCTTCATTTCAAATGAATGCAAGCTCCATTGGCATGTTATGTTTTGATGCACATGGTATTTCTGAAGCCACTCTAGGTCAAATGTTACATACTGATTCTCTGCCGTTTTTCAGTCAGTAGCGCTGACTCTGACTCATGAGACGACAAGAGTCACTGGAAAAGACAGTCATGCTAGGAAAAGTTGAGGGCAGCAGGAAAAGAGGAAGACCCAACAAGAGATATATTGACTCAATAAAGGAAGCCACAGCCTTCAATTTGCAAGATCTGAGCAAGGCTGTCAAAGATAGGACATTTTGGAGGACTTTCATTCATAGGGTCGCCATGAGTCAGAAGCGACTTGACCGCACTTAACAGACACACACAGAGCGCTGACTCTGGCTTAAATAACTAAGAAACCGCATGCTTCGGGTCGAATGAGAAGGGACACAATTCAAACCTGGGATCCTGCTTTATAACAATGCCTTTAAAAAAAAAAGTTTTATTGTTAGAAAGTGCAAAAAAGCCCACACAGGAACATCAGAAATTAAGAAAGAAAGAAAAAACACTGCATAAATACAAAGACTGAAAGAAAGAAAAAATGATCACAAAAAATACACAGACCAAAGAAAAAGACCATTCTTGAACTTCATTTGCAATCCCCAATGGGAGCATCAATACATTCTACTAATTCTCTGCTCATTAAGACATAAAATATTAGTTTACCTAATTAAATTACTTATATTACAGTCAGAGGTTTTAGCGAAATAAAGTAATAAATTACCCCACACCTTATTTAATTCTTCTCCCACCTTATATCCTTGAATTACTCTGGTATTAAAAGTAATTTTTTCCAAAATCATGGACATTTTTATTTTCTGTCACCAGCTGTCCAACGTAATATTTTCTGCCATTTTCCGATTCGCGGTGATTACCAACCTCGCTACTATAATAAAAAAACTTACTAATGTTTTCTGTGCACAATTCCCGTTTTCGTTCAGAAATAGATTCAGGAAAACTATCTGCACTGAGGGTTCTTTTTTTCTTTGGTAATCACCTCAATTTCCTTAAAAAATTATTTCCAAAATTTTTGTATAACTGGACAGTCCCACCATATGTGAATGAATGTACCAATTTCCCCACATCCTCTCCAACAATGCCTATCTACTACCTTATTTATAAGATGTAATTTTTGTGGGGTAAAGTACCATTTCTGCAATACTTTTACAGCATGGCGATCTCTGATGGGTGGAAGAGGCATGCATAATCAGAAGGAAGCCCTGAAGCAGTTGGCGGGGGTGACCACGGGGAAACGTTACTGCATAAAAGGCCATAATCCTCAGTACCTGAAGCATGGAAGCTCTAGAGGAGTTATTGTGATTACATAGACCTGGTTTACTGTTCTTTAGAGCTGAAAGGTGCATAATTTAGAGCTCCTGGAACAGAAAGAAATGTTCCCTTTGATTCTCTGTGTGAAAGTTGAGTGAAAACCTAAAGAACTCTGAGTGAGATACTTTCTGAATGTTGCCTCAATACAGTTTCAGTTTCAGTATCTTTATTGGCATACCAAGGACAATCAAAAAGAGTAAACCTAGCCACTATACATCATTTTACCTCGCCTCTTAATTACATCACCAAGAAATTTGGCTACAGATTCAATAATCTCAAAACTTCAGGAGGATAACAACAAGTTAATTTTACTATCGTCGGCTTGATTAGCATAGCTTGATAGAAAAGGATCTAAAAGGGCAGCACGAATTTTGCAATAAAATGGAAAGTACAAAAGAATATGGTCAATACTTTCTATCTCCCCCATAACACAGTTACACACTCTAGCGTATGGAATTTTCTTGTATCTCCCAAACAGAATGGCAGAAGGGAGAACATTAAAATGGGCTAGCATATAAGCTCTCCTAAGATGGGGAGCAATAAGACAGGAGAAGTCTCTGGGAGAGAGTTTAATAACCCCCAACGTAGTGAACATCTACCAGAGGCTAAACTTCTGAATTCTTGCATCTCAACATCGATGATCCTTTGCTTAATCAAGGCGTATGCAGCTCTCTCAGAGAGAAGCACCATATCCTCAACACTGAGCCCCAATGCTGTAATTTTTTTCTCAATATAAGAGAACCATACAGATGTTTCTGTTTCAGAGAGCACATTCGCAATAAGATTACTGCTACTTCTAAAATGTAATCGCAGCCAGAATTTAATTGTTATAATCCATGCTTTTGTCTCCAATCGTCTTTGGTTTGTCTCCAAATAGCAGCATAAGACACGCAAGCTGGGAACCCTAATATTTTCCTTAAAAAATTAGATTGAACCCTCTCTACTGATTTATTAAAAGCTGAGATCCAAATTGGGCTTCCATGCAGCAATTTAGCACTTGTTTTGTAGCTGAACACCCTAATGGCTGACGGAATAAATTGATTTCCTTTAGAGTAAAAGAACCTTATAATCGCAAGGACATTAATATTTGTCGCTTTTACCGCTTCCCTGATATGAAGAACCCAGCTACTATTAGAGTGAAAATATACTCCCAAATATTTAAAATATTTTACCTGCTCCACTTCTCCCCCCTTAAAATACCATTTAGCCGGTTTCCATTTCTTTCCAAAAAACAATCATTTTTGATTTATCAAAATTTAGAATTAATTTGTTCATTTCACAATATTCCAGAAAGTGTGATATTTGCCTTTTCGACCCTATTTCTGTAAGGGAAAGAAGCACCGCATCATCTGCATATAAGAGGATCGGTACATGGACCATTCCTAATTTGGGGCTATGTCCATTGATACCTTTCAGAAATGGGGCTAAATCATTTAAAAAGAGATTAAAAAGTAAAGGAGCCAAAATACACCCTTGTTTGACTCCAACATTAATTGGGATCTTAGAGGTTAAGTCACCCTCCTTGGAACACCTAACCTGACATGTATTATTGGTGTGAATTTTCCTTATCAAAAAGAGCAATCTCGTCTCAATCCCCAAATCGCTAAGTTTCTTCCATAAAATATCTCTGGGTACCGAGTCAAAGGCGCCCTTCAGATCTAAACCCTTCATTTCCCTATATTTATTCACCAGATGACTTAGAACAATACAATGGTCTAGGGTTGACTTCCCATGACAAAATCCAGCTTGTTCAGCTCCTAAAATTTGCTGATTTACTATCCATAGTTTAAGTTTATTAGCCAGGTATCTGTCAGAGTTACAAGGCTGTCAGAGTAGTTTGACAGGCAGCAGTTAGATCTAATGGATCCCGAATGAGGTCACAGGTCTGGAAACTCCCTGGAGAGCTAGAGGGAGCTGGCCAGAACTGGTTATGGCCAGAAGGCTGATGCAATGCAGTAGCAACAGGTGCATGACTAAGCAACTACTGTGATTGGTGCCTGAGATGGCTTACTGTATATAACCACATGGAAATCAAGCCCATGTGTGGGAATGCTATAAGCGGAGAAGTGTATAAGGAGTTGTATTATATGCACTGTAAAATAAACGAGCACTGCTTTTCTAGTAGCCAGGAGTTCTGGTGGTGTTTTCCTGGACTGGCTGCGTAATCCGCTGGCACCCACGTCAGTATCTTGCATACAGCTTCCCAATAATGGATAAGAGACTAATTGGCCGATAATTACTAGGGAGCTGGAAAATTTGCCTCAATACCTAGGAGTAAAAATAAGCCCCAATTACTTGGTCTTCCACGACAGACTAGCTGAATGGAATGAGAGAAAGAGAAATGGGAATTCCCTCCCCCCAGGCTTAACTTTTGTTTTCCACCCGTAAAATTATCAGAGATTGTATCCTGAGTACAAGAAATGCTCCCAAGTGAATTTCAGGCTAATAGAAGGTTGGGTTCCCATTTTATGGGCAATTAAAAATACTGCAGGCAGGAGCAGATGGTTAGGAGACCCAGAAAGTGGGCAGTGGGCACGAGTAATGTATATATAATAGTTGGATTTGCAAGTATAAAAACACCCATTCATATCTAAAGTGACAGGAGGAAAGCGCTCTCTCCCTCCCTCTCTCTCTCTCTCTGTTGTATAACACTCATGCTGATTGTACTACATGCACATTACAATTGCATGGCAAATGCTGCCTATCATTGTTGACATGAAGAGGTTGCAAGTGATGGATTTATTCCCCTGCTCCCAATCTTCAGCGCTGCCAGTCTCTCTGATTTAACTTTTGAAGTTACCCCTCTCGGTACAGTTCTCGGTGCCAAGCCTGGTTGGCCACTGTGTGAACAGAATGTTGGACTTGATGGACCTTGGTCTGATCCAGCATTGCTTTTCTTATTTTATTATGTAGCTATAGTACCTATATTAAAGATTTGGTTGTATTTGGTTTGGGTTTTACTAGTTAACATTTGGCCCTGACCTGGATGGCCTAGGCTAGCCTAATCTCATCAGATCTTTAAAGCTAAGCAGGGTCAGTCCTGGATAGTACTTGGATGGGAGACTCCCAAAGGAATACCAGGGTCGCTATGCAGAGAAAGGCAATGGCAAATCACCTCTAAACATTTCTTGCCTTGAAAACTCTACTGGGTTGCCATATGTCAGCTGGGACTGGACGGCACTTTACACACACAGTTACCATCTGACTCTGCATCCCTAGTAGTCGTCTGATTTAATTACTACTTCATTATGATTCTCAGGTAGGGTTGACAGCTCTGGGTTGGGAATTCCCTGGAGATTTTGGGGAGTGATCCTGAGGAAGGGAGGGTTTGGAGCGGGGAGGGACTTCAATGCCATAGATCCCAATGGCCAAAGCGACTATTTTCTCCAGGGGAACTGATCACTATCACCTGGAGATCAGTTGTAATAGCAGGAGATCTCCAGCCACCACATGGAGGTTAGCAACCCTATTCTCGGGCCTGCTCTATACAATACATTTCATCAAAACTCAGGAACTTACCACTCAGACAGGGCTACCTGGCTGGAAGAAGGCAAACTGTTATAAGAAGCAACCTCAGAACTTTTCTATCATGCCCTGAATCTTAAAATTCCAGAAAATTTAGTGTTTGGGAATAAGATGGTATGTGACAACAACTATGTCCCTATTTAAATGTGCTTTCTGTGTTGCAAGGAAATGAATATTTAAAAGTGACTATATTGAGAATGTTTTGAAACAGGGCATATCACCAGACTGCTTGGAACTAGCGCAGTCAAACTGCAAATCTCTGTTCACTTTACATTAACAAGAAATACTTATTTTCCCCCCCATCAATTACCGGAGGGTCTGAAAAGTCATCCCTAACCTCGTAGCTTTCTCTCAGCTCTGCTTCTTAAATAGTCCCCTCCAGGACTGAAGATACTGCTTGAAAAGGTCTACTGGCACTTTCATTTTGTTCTAACGGTGACTGAAAGCTCTCTCTGGGAGAAGACAGAAATGGCAACCAAAGGTGTCAGATCTAGATAGGGAACCTGGGCGATCATATATGTTACAAAAGGAAGGCAGCTGAGCCTATCCAGGCCCGTGATCCACCAGGGAACCCGAAGCAAGAGCAACGCAAGCATTTCTTTAAACCATTTACTCCAAACCCAGATCTACCGGGAAATGGAAATGAACGAAAATTTTGCCTACGGCCCTGCAGATTTTGAAGCTGTCACCTGCCCATCATGTTAGTGACAATGAAAGATGCTAAAACATATTTGTTGGAAATATTGCATTCGCTTTTCTGAAATTCCTGTTCTAGAAATGTTAAAAAGGTAAAGGTAGTCCCCTGTGCAAGCACTGGGTCATTACTGACCCATGGGGTGACGTCACATCCCCACATTTTCGAGGCAGACTATGTTTACGGGGTGGTTTGTCTTCCCTTTACCTCCAGCAAGCTGGGTACTCATTTTACCGACCTCGGAAGGATGGAAGGCTGAGTCAACCTTGAGCCGGCCGGCTACCTGAAACTGACTTCCATCGGGATCGAACTCAGGTTGTGAGCAGAGCTTGTGCTGCACTACTGCAGTTTACCACTCTGCGCCATGGGACTCTTTTTAGAAATGTTATCTCTGTGGGGTTTTTTGTGTGTTTTTTTTAAAGCAGCAACAACTCCTTGACCTGTCCCACCGACTGAATGTGGGGTCCTTGAAACATTTCAAAAATATGGTTTTATCGAGAAGTCAGATATCTCTTGAAGAACAAGCATTCTCTTTATTATTATTTTTTAAAGGGTGTTCCCACACATTCATGTATTTCAAATGTTCATACCCCACTTATGGACTAAAATAAAACCCAACAGGGCCAATGGAGAAAGCATTTTTAAAAAGCAATCAAAGCCTACAAAAATGCTGCAATTAAGACAGATGAGCTACAAAGAATAGCAAGCAATTTAACAGAAATTTGAATCCAATCGCTAAAGCAGGATAGCATAAAATAAAAAAAGTTACATGAGGCGCCTAAATGTTCTGCTAAAGAATTCTATTTTTGTTTTATTTGTTAATTAAAATACTTATGAGCCCACGTTTGTTTTGAACATCACAGGACTTGATGAGGACATGGTATCAGGAAAGATACCTGATGTGATGCCATCAAGCCTCCATTCTGGTTCACCTTTCTCTCTTCCCACCTCCATTTTGACACAGAACCAGCTTCTTTCTGTTGTTCTCAGAGGACCAAGTAACCAGGGTTTCTGTCCATTCATGCCCCAAAAGCCGGGATCAAGCTACGTGATCTCATCACAATTACAAGGAAAATTCCATATAGTTTGCAAACCTCACCTTCTCCTGGATTCCAGGCAACAAATCAAGGCCTCTTGGTGATTAACTATGGTGTTTCTAGTCACAAAAGGATTCTGGTGTATTCAATCTGCCAGAGAAGAAGAGTTGGTTTTTATGCCCAGCGTGGTGTAATGGTTAAGAGAAGAGGTTTGGAGCGGTGGACTCTGACCTGGAGAACCGGGATTGATTCCCCACTCCTCCACTTGAGCGACAGACTCTAATCTGGTGAACTGGGTTTGATTCCCTACTCCAACACGTGGAGCCAGCTGGGTGACCTTGGGCTAGTCACAGTTCACTCTGAGCTCTCTCAGCCCCACCTACCTCACAAGTTGTCTGTTGTGGAGAGAGGAAGGAAAGGAGATTGTAAGCCGGTTTGATTCTCCTTGAAAGGTAGAGAAAGTCAGCATATAAAAACCAACTCTTCTTCTTCAAGGGTGACCAACATTTAGATGTGTGTTTGTTTTTTAGCATTTAATGTATTTCACCACTTGTTTTTATGTGCATTGTATGTTGTAAGACTCATTTTTCTCCTGGGTCAACTTTCCACTCTGACAGTTATGATGGGTTTCCTGTCTATGAAACATAGAATACTGACCAGTTGGGGCAGGGGGCTTTCCTTTGTCTTTTGCAGGCAACCACAGATTCTTGACTTACATGGTTGCCCTGAGTGCCAGTCAGACTCACATTTTCAAAGGGAGCCAGGCAGAGGCAAGGAGGGGTGTGGTCAGAAGGCAAAGCCAAGCTCCAACTTGGAGAAGGCCAGGATGGGAGAGAGGCTACGAGGCAGCCCTGAGCAGCAAGGGAAAAGAGCAGGACAAGGAGGTGGGCAACGGGGGCGGGAAGAGGCCAGAACGGCTTCTCTTTCCTTTTGTAGTCTTCCAGATGGGGCAGGTGGAGGGAGACTAGAGACAGACCAGGTGGGGGTGGGGCCAGGGAATCTTGTTAAAGGGAAGGCACCACACCTGGTCAGGGAGGAATCAACAGACCGAGCTCAGACAGTGTGTGAGAGTCAGTGCCACAGCTGTCCTCACAGAGGAAAAAGTAATTCAGAGGAACCATGAAAGAAGCCATGTACATGGAGAAGGTTGTCTTGTTCTCTCTGGTGGCAGGATGGTAGAGAGACTGTCTAGGAGTAGGTGAGCCTCACAAACACCTTAGCCACCAACAAGATTTGGGGGGGGGGTAAGCTTTCAACAGTCAAAGCTCCTTCACTCATACACATTGGAGCCACACATCATTGAATAGCGTGCATTTATTTCTTGGGATTTCCTGTACAGATAGGAAAATCCAAGAGGTGAATAATTACAACAGCACAATGTCTGATGACTAGGGTTGCCAGCTCTGGGCTGGGAAATACCTGGGGGTTCTGGGGGCGGAGCCTGAGGAGGGCAGGATTTGAGGAGGGACTTTGATGCTATAGAATCCAATTTCCAAAGGGGCCATTTTCTCCAGGTGAACTGATCTCTATCAGCTGGAGATCAGTTGCAATAGCAATAGCTAGTACCTGGAGGTTGGCAACTCTACTGATGACATATGGATTTGTGTACGGATACGTGGGGAGGACACACGAGGTCGAGATGGAGTTCCAACACAACGCTTTATTGTCATAAAAAACAGAACTGAGAACTGTGAAAACTGGCCCAGCTTATATTCCCCCTAGCCGCGTGCGGCCACTCCCCCCCGATCCGTGATAGGGGGAACAACCCCCAGGTCGCCAATAGCGCTACCCGGCTTAGGGCCAATGGGGCGCGCTGGCTCGGGCCAATTGCGCGAGCAGGGCTTAGGAGCCTTCGCCTGGAACTCAAGCTCCTAGGTTTCCCCCTGCTTACTAACCTAACTATGTACATACATAACAGGATTGGAATGAAGCTCCTGTGAAATCTTCTTTTGTGTGAGTGGAGCAAGCTGCACAAATGGAACAAAAGCTCATGTAAGAAGAATGAAGGGAAGAATTTCATCCAATTCCCTCTTTATACTGCAGCCCCCCCCCCACCGTATGACTCACACAAAGCTATCCTGAATGATCTCCCAACATGGCTTTTACAGAGAGGTAGGTATGTAGGATGACTCAATAAAGGAAGCCACAGCCTTCAATTTGCAAGATCTGAGCAAGGCTGTCAAAGATAGGACATTTTGGAGGACTTTCATTCATAGGGTCGCCATGAGTCGGAAGCGACTTGACGGCACTTAACCCACACACACAGACACAGGTATGTAGGTCATTTGCTGAAGAAAGGAGAAGGCAAGCAAAATTTTACTTCAAGCTCCCCTCTGTTCATGGGAGCTTGAATCCAATCCACTGCCTTTATCACATGGATGCCTCTTGAAATGGACTGTGGCTAGTATCTCTCTGGTGCAACCACCATACCATGTAAAGTTGCCAACTCTGGCTTTGAAAATCTCTGGAGATTTGGGGATGGTATCTGAGGAAGGGGGAATTTGAGGTGGGGTGGGGAGGGGAGGGAAGGAACTTAGCGGGGATGTGTTCCCATAAAATCTACCATCTGAAGCTTCCATTTCCTTCAGGGGAACTCACCTCTGTGGCCAAAGATCAATTATAATTGCTGGAGAACTCCAGGCCCCACACGGAAGCTGGTAACCCAAATACTATGCACATGGCTTCTGTCATGGTTCCTCTAAATTACTTCTTCCTCAGTGCAATGCTGGTTTGGATACTGTCTATATATCGACAAAGAACAGCATGAAAATCAAAATAAAGCTGTGGACAGCTTAGTAGGTGGGACATGAGAAGAACAGGGTTAGGGATGCCAGGTCCCTCTTCACCACCGGCAGGAGGTTTATGAGGTGGAGCCTGAGGAGGGCAGGGGTTGGAGAGGGGAGGGACTTCAATGCCATAGAATCCAATTGCCAAAGCGGCCATTTTCCTCCAGGTGCTCTGATCTCTATTGGCTGGAGTTCAGTTGTAATAGCAGGAGATCTCCAGCTACTACCTGGAGGTTGGCAACCCTAAACAGGGTTGAAATTCAAAACTGATATCTAAGATGACCTCTGAACCAGGGCATGGAGACCGCTGGGAAGAGTGTACAGAGATTCTGGCAGCTGACCCTGCCCATATTGTTGCAAATATTCACATACACTTCCTAGAGATATGAGATCACACCACACAGAAGCAGCAATCCACTCCATTCGGTGTGTGTATATTTGTGAAATGGAGTCTCTGAAGTTCTTGGCCTTCAGTTGAAGCTGACACATGAAAAGAACTAGATGTGCCTGACTGAAAGAGATCTATGTTTTTTTCTGACACCCCTCTGACTTTTCTGCATCTACTGTATTCATGCTGATTTTGTTCAGGTGTTGCTATTGCCCTTACCTCAACCCAGCACACTCATACAGACTCTTCATTTTACAATTCCAACCCAAACATGTAACTAGTTACCACTGTCCCATAGCCCACCCATTCTCCAAACTATGTGACAGTTCTCTTGAAATGTGGGAGAACTGTTATTAAAAAGGCAAGGTTGGGTGATTCAGGTAATTGTTTTTATGTACTTCAGTGCCTCCTAGGCTTGGCATCAATAGTTTGTCACCATTCATGCCTCACAAATGTGAGGCAAAAACTGCAGTATCTGAATTTTCATACATAGATCATACCTCCTCCAGGGAACATATGGTTTAGTTTTGTTCTAAGGCTCTGCAACCCCCACCCCCCAGAAAAACATGCACCATCACCTGACGTTCCAAAATTTGAGGAATCCAGCCAGGTGCCAGGATTGTCCAACCAATGGCATTGAGTTGGGAACAGATGAGGTGGTGGGGGGTGAAAGGCAATAGATTTTAAGAGGACTTGTCATAATTCAATAGCAATGAGCACATGGTGCAAAGCAGTACCCCAGTTAGAATTTACAAAATCCAGCTTCATTGTTTATAGTAATGTGCATTTGTTTCCTAATGAACAAAACAATGAACCAAAGAAAGAAATCCAACGCTTTCATTTGTTTGGATATCAAAAACTAATGGAAACGCTAAGAAATGAGTATTTCTTCCATTTGTTCATTCATTCTTCCTTTTCTTCTCCTTAATTCCCTCCCAATTGTGTTCTGTGGGCCACCGCTGCAGCTACATCAAGCCCCAGGGTGTCATCCCAGCAAGCAAAGAGAATGTTTTTACTCCGCCTCTCTCTTTACATTGTTTCTTCAACACCTGAAGCGCTGTAGTCCAGTGCAATAGGTCTCTGGGTGTCTGAGGTCCATTCCAAGGACTACATTTCCTAGGGAACCTGAGGTGAATTGGCTCAGACATTCAGAAACAATATCCCAGAAATCGGTGAAAGGGGGAATTCTGGGGAGGGAGACATTCTCTCCCTGCTCGCTCATCAGGCTAGCTGACTGGCTGCCACCACTGCAAACCTGGTATGTGGTATGGCACCAGCAGCGGCAAAAACTATTTGTAGAATAGTACTTGTGGGGTAGGATTGCCAACTGCCAGGTAGTAGCAGGAGATCTCCTGCTAATTCAACTGATCTCCAGCCGATAGAGATCAGATCACCTGGAGAAAAATGGCAGCTTTGGCAATTGAACTCTATGGCATTGAAGTCCCTCCCCTCCCCAAACCCCGCCCTCCTCAGGCTCCACCCCCAAAATCTCCCGCCAGTGGCTAAGAGGGACCTGGGAACCCTATTGTGGGGATGGGGGAAAGAAAGAGGATGAAAGATATGGGAATTGTTGTTCTCACTAGGGTTGCCAACCTCCAGGTACTAGCTGGAGATCTCCTGCTATTACCACTGATCTTCAGCAATAGAGATCAGTTCACCTGGGAAAAATGGCCGCTTTGGCAATTGGACTCTATGGCATTGAAGTCCCCCCTCCCCAAACCCAGCCTCCTCAGGCTCTGCCCCAAAAATCTCCAGGTATTTCCCAACTGGCAGCTGGCAACTCTAGTTCTCACTCCAATTGAGATCAATGGGAATTAAAGTGAATATAATTATGAAAATGAATACATGTAATGAATACAACAAAAATGAACCCATTACTTGAAAAAAAAACAAATCAATAGAATTGGCATATCATTATGTACTCATTCTGTTCCTGTTTTGCCTTGCCTTCCCATATGGGGAGGGACTGTGGCTTTGTGGTAGAGCATCTGCTTTACACACAGAAGGTTGCAGGTTTCAAACCCTGGCATCTCTGCTAGGAAGTGATATACCCTGACCTGGATGGCCCAGGCTAGCCTGATCTCATCAAATCTTGAGTATTTGGATGAGAGACCACCAAAGAAGGCTCAGGTCACCACGCAGAGGCAGGCAATGGCAAACCACCTCTGAATGTGTCTTGCCTTGAAAACCTTATGGGTTGCCATAAGTTGACTGCCACTTGACTGAACTTTCCACCACCAGTAGGTGATGTAAATTACTTCCACCTGAGACCCTGGACACCCATTGCTAGTCAGAGGAGACAGTATTGACTTTGATAGACCAATGGTCTGACATAGGGTTGCCAGGTCTCTCTTCGCCACTGGTGAGAGGTTTTTGGGGTGGAGCCTGAGGAGGGCGGGGTATGCGCAGGGTAGGGACTTAAATGCCATAGAGTCCAATTGCCAAAGTGGCCATTTTCTCTCAATGAATTGACCTCTATCGGCTGGAGATCAGTTGTAATAGCAGGAGATCTCTAGATAGTACATGGAGGTTGGCTACCCTAGTCTGATTCAGTATCAGATGGTTCCAAGTGTTCATATGAAGCTTTATATCAGGTCTTATGTAGGGATGTTAACTTTTTGATAATTCAGTATGATTTGAGATCTGAATTACTAGTAGGGCACCTACTTCGTTATTCCAAATTTTTGGGAGTGCCTTACAGTTTCAGGATTCCAAATCAGGCTTCTTCTTCTTTTTTGGTACATAATTTTTTTCAGGTAACAAAACAGCTGTTTGGGGAGTGCTTGGTCCCTTTGAATTCTAAGAGCTGGCCCCAAATAGCAATTTTTAGGTGTATTTTCAGTTCAGGTATACTCACATGCACACCTCTCGTCTTATGCTGAGACAGATCATTGGCCCATTTAGCTCAGAGCGGATCGTTCTAAACAGCAGTGACTCCCCAGGGTAGGGTTGCCAACCTCCAGGTAGTAGCAGGAGATCTCCTGCTATTACAACAGATCTCCAGATGACAGAGAACAGTTCCCCTGGAGAATGGCCACTTTGCCCATTGGATTCTATGGCATTGAAGTCCCTCCCCTCCCGAAACCTTGCCCTCCTTAGGCTCCACCCACTGGTGGCAAAGAGGGACCTGGGAACCCTTCTCCAGGGTCTCAGGCAGAGTAAGATCTTTCCCAAACCATAGGACCCAAGATTCTTATGCTTCTCCCCTCCTCACCCAATAAAAGTTCTCTTAAATCTTTAGCATTCAGGCGACCGATCTAGTTAAGAAAGCCCGCTATGAAACTTTGTCTTATTTCACAGAAGGCGAAGGAATGAAAAATGGGTTTGGGCTGACAAAAATCAGATGAAAATACAATTCCCAAACCTAAAAAGTAATAAGTTGTCTCCCTGCCCCTAGGTTTCTGTTGACTGATTACAATATGTACTATTTCATAGGCTGTAGACACACACCCCTACTGACTTGGAGTGCACTGACAAATTCTATGTGCAGTCCATGTGTGACTCTTTGGGACTCTCTAATTTCAGTGGAGCAGAACAAACCAATAAATTTACTTTAAAATGGACCATATCAAAGAAACATGTATTCTGATCCCAAGGTTTCAATTTTTTCCCCCCTTCTGTGGTCTAGCTTTTTTACTTCCTTCAGTTCTCAGTCTACTGTACAGATGCTTGTCCATAGCAGGTCATGTAATTAGAGTAAAGCAGCTGAAACACAGAGTTTTTAATTTCAACTTTGGGCCCCAGGTACATGGGCATAATTTGGAAATTGGGCACAGACGATGTGGAGCATCGCACCCGTCCTTTGGCTCATGGTTCAGGGAGAGTGTTATAAGCATTGCATGCATAACCAGAAAAAAAAAAAAGGAGTATGAGAAAAGTGGAGGGTAAATATGCTCACTAGAGATGGTCAGTTTAAGACTGACTTACAGTGCATTCCTGAGCTTTCGGCCGGGCCTCCCTGCCCGTGTTGGGGCCACTTACGGCGGGGTAAGTAGCCCAGATGCCGGCGTGGGGGACCCCAATGCTGGTGCAGCCCCTTCCTTCCCTCTTGAGGACTTTTGTCCTCAGAAGTCAGGAATGTGCGGTGAGTCTTGTAATAGTTCCCCACCAGCATCTGTCAGTCTGCTCACTCTCGATGTGGGCCCAACTTGGGCAGCCAGTTCGCAAGCAGGCAAGCGAGACCCAGGCCTGCTGAGAAGCCCAGGGAGCCATTTTGCTGAGAGAAAGCCACCCTTCTCAGTAGGGATCCCTTGCTGCTCCCCAACTCTCTCTCTCAAAAGCTTTTGGTAGGGTTGCCAACCTCCGGGTACTAGCTGGAGATCTCCTGCTATTATTTACAACTGATCTCCAGCCGATAGAGATCAGTTCGCCTGGAGAAAAATGGCGGCTTTGGTTGTAGCACCAGGATTCTACAACTTTCTTCCCAGGGAGAGGCATTTGTCCCCTTCTGTTGCCATCTTTCACCCATGGGCGAAGACTTTTTTTGTTTCATTTGCTGTTCCCTCAGTGATCCTTCCCTCCTGCATAATGTTTTAATCATCGTTTTCATGTTTTTCTTTATGTATATTAGCTCTAGTTTTAATGTTTTTGTTGTTTTTAATGGTTTTTAAGACATGTGGTTTTATTATGTATTTTTTGTAATTTGTTAGCTGCCTTAGTGGCCCTTATGTGGGCAGAAAGTTGGGGTCTTAATTTTGAGAAAGAAAGAAAGAAAGAAAGAAAGAAAGAAAGAAAGAAAGAAAGAAAGAAAGAAAGAAAGAAAGAAAGAAAGAAAGAGAAAATGGAAACAGAGAACACCTAACTCAGAAAGTATAGTACTTGGAATCTGCTCTTCCCTCCCTGCTGGAAGATGCAAGTGGGTGTAAGCATAAAGAGGATGTTCTCTGGCTGTCATTCACATGGATGCACTCCTCCACAGAAACAGACGCCCACCAGAAAAAGGAAAAAAAACCTCCTTTTCAATTCTCTCCCTCCACATGTGTAGAAAGGTCCTAGTCGATCAGGGTTATGGCTGCACAGGCCCGCCAAAACACATCAGCCAATATTCAACTTCTTGCACATCAGAGGGATTTCTTATCCCCCCACAACCCGGGATGTGAAAAACATCTAGCTCTGTGAGAAATGAGAGTTCTCGGCCTCGCTGTTGCTAGAAACACCCGTCCATCTACATAAATGTCAATACTTCCAAAGATGACGGGTTTTGTTCTGCTCTCAATCCATGACACCATTTAACAACCAACTTCCTGCCCAACAAATAGGATTCTTGACCTAATAGTATTGCTCTGGATATGCGTCCTCTCTGTGGGCTGCTTACTGTGTGGTTTCCTTGCCTGAATAAATGAGTTGCATAGCATAGATAGGGTGCATGGTTGCTTTCATTTTTATAGCATTTTTGTTGGCATGTGGTTGACAGAACTAGTATCTGTGATTATAACTATGGCTCTAGGTCAGGCCTGTACCACATGAACCAGGAAATTGTTCACAGTCCATCAGTCATGTATGAAGAATCACCAGAGGATTATATTATCTCCCGTTTATGGCTGCCTCCTTGGGACTACTAAGGACACTACCAAATTTCAAAGACCCATTATTTCAGCTCCAGAACCCCTTTTTTGGTTTTCACATTTTCATTGTAGGAATCAAACCTGTGATTCTTTTTTTTTTTGCTCCATTTTGTATTTTCAAGCCAACTTTCCCCCATTACATTTATGCTAGTGAAACTATTCTGTTTTGCCTCAGTTATGTATAATTGGAGCCAAAATAACATGTAACATAGAAACGGTGTAAAAAAAAAAAGGCATCAAAATGCTCCTGAGATAGGGTTGCCAACCTCCGGGTGGTAGCTGGAGATCTCCCGCTATTACAACTGATCTCCAGACAAGAGAAATCAGTTCACCTGAAGAAAATGGCTGCTTTGGAAGGTGGACTCTATAGCGTTATACCCCATTGAAGTCCTTCCCCTCACCAAACCCCACCCTCCACAGGCTGCACCCCCAAAATCTCCAGGTATTTCCCAATCTGGAGCCGGCAACCCTATATGGAGAAAACAAACACATTGGGAATACCAGCAGTTAAAATGGAGAAAATGAAAAGAATTAAGACCACAACATCTGAGGGGGGGGGGGGAGAATAACCAAAAAATATTCCCTAAAGGGTATATTCCTACATCTCTTTCAGAGGCCTTCAAACCAGGAAGGTTGTCAAACATCTGGCAGGCTACAGTACATGAATGGGATACTGTAATTTTGGTTTAGAGTCTGTTTTCCAGTCTCAGACAGAGAACTGGGTTTTTGGCCATCAGTTTGGCTGATTGCTAACAGCTCAAACCTTTTTGGCGGTTTATTTTTCATATATTTTCCATGTAATCAAGCAGTACTATACCATGCACTCAGCAGTGTTTCATGCAGTTAGGGCAGTGCAAAAAAAAGTAAATTTTTGGGTTCAGGTTTATTAGGCCAAATTTTTTTTGGTAAACCCGGAATAAGCCAAATACCAATACTGGGAAATTTGTATTTCAGCTTTATTTATGGGTTTACTGAAAGATTTGGGTCCATTATAGTCTATGGGAATTTTCTTTGAAGCTCCTATGGGGGCATTTTTGGAGGTATAGTTCCCAAATTTTCAGGGTAGCTTGAAGGGACTCTCCTTGCATGAACCCCAATGTTTAGTGGAGATTGGGTCAGGAGGTCTGATTCGGAAGGGGCCGCCCCTCCTCCTCCATAGAGAAGCATTGTAAAGTTTACCATACTTCTCTATGGAGGAGGGGGTAACACTTCCAGACCCCATAAAATCAGACCCCCTGTCCCAAACCTTACCAGACTTTGGGGTTCATGCAAGGAGAGTCCCTTGAAGCTATGCTGCAAATTTGGTAACTCTGCCTTGAAAAATGCCCCCTCCCCCCGAAGAATTTTTAAAAGTCTTAATTTTCACAGTCTGTAATGGCCGCTTCCTCTCCAAAGAGTCGTGGGAAAACTCAGTTTATCATGAATGCTTGCAAAGCCTATTTGGCTGACTCAGCTATAGGCTATCTGGCTTCAGGTTTTGGTATTTGGTAAAAGTGAAACCAAATATTGCCCAAACTGATAATATCTGGTTTATTTTTGGTTCAGGTTTATCGACATGCACAACCCTACACGCAGTGTTTCCTGCATGCGCATTATCACACATACATATGTGCACAAGTTCCCTTCACTGAACTGTATTTGACACGGTTCCTAGACTCTATGTTGGTGTTCCTTTTGAATAGTTTGATGCATGGCCAGGCCACTCTCGAGACAATCACACATTTGATTAAGGAGCTTTGGAGGGTTTGGGTTGGGGCTGGGTCATCCAGAAGGCAGAAGCAGGGCCAAATGGCTGAGCGAGGGGGCCTTAAATAGCCCCAGGAGGCTGGGCGACGCCAGTGCGCCTATGTCATTACCCAGAGCCTGCCAGCCTCCGCAGCAGTCCACCCCGGCCAGCAATAGGCTTGCTACTAAGCAGGGGTGGGCAGAAACCACCCGGCTACGCAGCCACTGGGAGGAAGTGGCCAGGCCATGCAGCCCCAGCAATGGTCTCCATTTCCAGGATGAACCGCAGCCTCCAAGCTGGAATGCACGGCTAGAAGTAAGTTCCTTGGCCACGTGTTAGTTGTCAAATAATGAAGGAACTGGATTAAATTCTTGAATGGCCAAGCCATTCAATGGCCTCATCAATTTTATTAGCCAAATCAGAGGGAAATAATGACATAATTAAGTCGAGTCAATTTTATTGTATAAGGCCGTAGGCCATTACAATCTAAAAAAGTATAGTAGCAGGTTAAAATAGGCAGAGCCAAAATCATTAAAAGAATACAAAAATGTAAAAAATTGAAATACCCCCAGTCGGCTCTAACCAACTTTGCCAAAATGACATAATTAGGATTACATCATCTTCAAAACACTGAAGTCTTCAAAAAGTACACTTGTTACAAGGAATCGTGCAACTTTTTCTTCTGGGAGAAGGAAACTTCTCTCCAGTTGACCGACAGTAAAGCCACTTGTAAAGCCACATATATCTGCAGTTGTTCACTCTGCAGTCAATACCCATTCAGCAGCCACAAACACCCCCCCCCCCCATGTTTGGCTGCTGGGGGGAAGATAAATGTGAGACTGAAAAAAATTCAGGAGCCCCGTGGCGCGGAGTGGTAAGCTGCAGGACTGCAGTCCAACCTCTGCTCACGACCTGAGTTCGATCCCGATGGAAGTCAGTTTCAGGTAGCCGGCTCAAGGTTGACTCAGCCTTCCATCCTTCCGAGGTTGGTAAAATGAGGACCCAGCTTGCTGGGGGTAAAGGGGAGATGACTGGGGAAGGCACTGGCAAACCACCCCGTAAAAAAGCAAAGTCTGCCTAGGAAATGTCGGGATGTGACGTCACCCCATGGGTCAGGAATGACCCGGTGCTTGCACAGGGGACCTTTACCTTTACCTGAAAAAAATTCAGGGCCCCAGTCTCCACTCCCCAATCCCCATGTATTTCCCAACCCAGAGCTGGCAACCCTAGTGACTTTTCCTGTTAAACTCACTTCTGTTTCTTAACACTGGTTAAGAATCATTTTCCTTGGTGAGTGTTGCCTTGTGAAAATGCTATAACCAGGGACCTCCCATACTGCATAAAGAATAACAAAATTACATTGGTGGGGGGAATACAAGAAAGCTGTGTGGATGAATTTCATGATTCATTAAAAGGCTGCATTTTCCCACCCACACATATAAACACAAATCTGATCTTCATCTTCCAAACGTTGAAGCAGCTTCTTCCCCCTATTCACTGTGGCATTGCTTTAATTTCACAACTCAGTAATCTAGTCTCTTCCTGAATGCCTAAAAAGAGTTGAATAATTGATCCACCATAATTAATGGATGCACCACGCTAGATAAGAACAGGAACATGATATAGATATTACACCAGTCAACTACTGGGAATGAAGGTGGTGTGCTTTGGCATGCTACATCTAATTAATTTTCATTAACTCTTCCCCAATCAGCACAGCTACACTCTGAAAGATACATCTAAGGACAAAAGCCAACTTGGTTTAAAGTTAAACACCACCATCTTTTTCTTTTTCTTTTTGCATGCATCTGTCACTTTATTTGAGAAGGGGCGTTTGAGGATGCTAGAAGAATGTTATGGCAAGACAGCTGTTATCATTCGTGATTGAAAGAGGCACCTGTAGGATACTTGCTCTGTAATCCTCGTTAAATGAGCTAGCAGAGGGGTCTCTGCACATCTCAAGAGAGAACAGATATATAAATGGGAACCGTGCTTGTAAAAAGGAGAATCACTCCCTGAAAGTAGTATAGTAGATCGGGCAAAAGATGCTACTAAAACTCTCCTGATGGTAAAGCAAATCTTTTTCTTTCCTAATCTCAAGCGTATGTATACATTACAGAAACAAAATGACTGAACAACTAAGCCCTTGCAACACCAGAAATTCAGGTTGCCAGCTCCAAGTTAGGATATACTTGGAGATTTTGCAGGTGGAGCCTGAGGAGGGGAGGGTTTGGGGAGGGGAGGGACTTCACTGGGGTATAAAGCGAGAGAATCCACATTCCACAGGGGCCATTTTATCCAGGTGAATTGATCTCTTTCACCTGTAAATCAGTTGCAATCCCAGGAGATTTCCAGCTACCACTTGGAGGTTAGCAACCCTACCAGGAATGATAACAGGAAGCTGAAATCCAGAAAGGGGTCACTTTAAATTTGAGTTTCCAAAAAATTCAGCACAGTATCTTCTACTTTTAATTATGGCCCATAGGCCATTCAGAAACAGGAGGAAAGAAACACTTAAAACAAAAATTAAATCTCAGCATAGGTCAGCACATTTTAAGATTGTCTGTCAATTCTACAACTTTCTTGTCCACTGTTGGTAAGGGTATTTTATTTATTTATTTGACAATTTGTAGCCTGCCCTCCCCAGCCAAGCCAGGCTCAGGGTGGGTAACATCATTGAAAATATACATCAAAAATGTGAAAAACAGAAACATTTATCAATAAATAGGGTTGCCAGGTCCCCACTCACCTATGACAGGAGGTTTCTGTTAAGTTGTGTGTGCATGTGCGCCAACGTGCGGGGCTGCAGCGGGCAGCCTGCTTGCCCTGGGGAGGGAGAGGAGAGGCTTCCTGGCTGGTGCTCGGGCCTGGAGAGGGCGGCCCGCTTGCCCCGGGGAGGGCAAGGGAAGGTTCCCAGCTGGCACGCGGGCCAGCAGCAGGTGGCCCGCTCTCCCCGGGGAGGGAGATGAGAGGCTTCCCGGCTGGTGCGGGGGCCTGTGCGTGCACGATTGCCCACCAACCCTCAGCTGGTTGGCAGACAGAGGGGCACTTTACCGGGGGTTTGCCTGCCACCAGCAGCACCTGGCAACCCTATCAATAAACCCAAACATAAAACAATAAAATCCAAATTGAAATCAAACAAAATCCCAGAATGGTGCCCAATTTAAATCAAATTGACCAAGACAGACAGGTAAAGACAGATGTAATGCAAAAAAAAAAAAAAAAAAACAGCAAGTTTTTCAGTTATCAGGTCTACCCAGCCTCCTTTTGGCTTTATTTTCAAAATGATAGATAGACATACACCCTGAGGAACTGAATGCTGCTTCAGAGGTCCAAAAAAAAGGGGGGGAAGCATTACATGAATATGTATCCTATTATAAATTCATCCTTTCTCTCCTTTTTACATGAAAACGTTTTAAAAGTGATCTTCGAATTAGGAGGAAAGTGATTTCCCTGAGGTTCTAGTCAAACAGTCCTACTTTTCTACTGCACACTTACAGATTTGTTCGTTCATTCAACCCCAGAGAATGTAAAGATATATTTGTAACTCAGTTTCTATTGGCCTTTTGGGGCTACTGGTTGGCCACTGTGATATCAGATGCCAAACTAGATGGTCTGATCCAGCAGGGCTCTTATTTTGTCAAACTGGCTCTGCCACTCCACAAACATTACATTTGTCTTCACCAAAAGTAGACAGATCCATATAAGATCTGATTTATCAGTTATTATAGTTGCAGTTTATGGGTGTGAACGGAGAGTCCATTCTGTAGGATACAACTTGGGGAAAAGATATCAGCAAAAATCCTTGAGAGCTGGTTGGTCTTCCATCACCATTTCCTTCCTGGTCCTCCAGATGAACTGCTGGGAGGAAAAGGAGGAGGTCAAAATTGCCATAGGTCCAATTTTATTTTATTTTTAAAACCATTTTCATTATAACCCTCTGTTTTAAACACTGTAAGCCACCTTGAATGCCAATATGTGAAAGTAGCATATAGATTTGGAGTAGGCCCTTGTGCTGAACAGTGATACACCAGATCATCTGGTTTAGCAGTAGGGTTGCAGCTCCAGATTGGGAAATACCTGGAGATTTTTTGGGGTAGAGTCTGAGAAGGGTGGGGTTTGGAGAGGGGTGGGACTTCATTGCCATAGAGTCCAATTGCCAAAATGGCCATTGTCTCCAGGTGATCCAATCTCTATTGGATGCAGATCAGTTGTAATAGCAGGAGATCTCCAGCCACCACATGGAAGTTGACAACCCTACTTGGCAGACAGGTCCCGTTGTCAGCCTAAGCAACCAAAGTAAACTCTGTTAGAGCCAGAGTTGTGAGAAAAGGTGGTGGAAAAGGTTTGTACACACAGTTGTAACATGAGCTGAAACAAGCGAGTGCTTGGTGCGTGGTGTAGTGGTTAAGAGCGGTGGTTAGGAGCAGTGTACTCTGATCTGGAGAACCGGGTTTGATTCCCCACTTCTCCACATGAGTGGTGGAGACTAATCTGGTGAAATTGATTTGTTTCCCCACTCCTACATGCATGAAGCCAGCTGGGTGACCTTGGGCAACTTACAGCTCTGTTAGAGCTCTCTCAGCCTCACCTACCTCACAGGGTGTCTGCTGTGGGGAGGGGAAGGGAAGGTTTTTCAAAGCCAGTTTGAGTCTCCCTTAAGTGGTAGAGAAAGTTGGCATATAAAAACTAACTCTTCTTCTTCTTCCTTGAGTTTCAGCACTTCACAAATTTTAAATGTTCCATATGGAGGGTTTTGTTTGTTGCTGAGAGTTGATTCTAAGACTATTTGGGTCTAGGATTTTGATTTGCTTTTATGCATGGTATCTAGCAGTCTAGATGTTCAAGAATATGACTATCATTTTATAATTACTCGTTGTAAGAAAGACTTACGTGATTATGAAAACCTCTCTTTTTAAACTGCAAGCATAAGTTTAAAAAGCATATTCCATAAACATTTGACGCAAACTCTTGGGGTTTTCTCAGGGCAAGGGAACAGTCACCATCAAGAGTTACTAAAGACAGATTTCTTGTTTTGGATAAGTTTTCATCAAGCCATAAGGGAGAGATTGTTGTAATTTGGATTAAAAGATCTGCTTATTACCCATGAGAGGGATGATGTTATACAGTCTGGAAAAGTTCAGAGACTGAGAAATATCCCAAGGTATGTCATCTTGTAAAAAATACATCAATGCAGAAGCTTGTGTGAATAGCAGCAGCCTAGTAGTGCAAATATTTTTGATTTATCATATTTAAGCACCATTTGAAGTATAAAACAGAACCATATGGTTCAGTAGTCTCTCACTGGGTGGTGTGTTGTAGCATCAAGGCTTTGACATTAAAAAACAGCTGATAGTTAAAGACAACAATCTTTGTCAGTTCCTTGACTGATTACATTATAAAGCAAGAGTCTGAAATTGAATTAAAAAGGTGTATAGTGGCACATGGAACTCACAAGGCTTAGGTGAACTGAGTTATGTGGTTGGATTGTGTGTGAGAGAGAGAGAAACAGGGAGAAGCTTTTCTCCCTCTCTCATAATACTAAAACGCAGGGTCATCTGCTGAAGCTGGAGGGTGAGAGATTCAGGATGCTTCTGCAGTGTCTTGCTTGTAAGCTTCCTAGAGGCACCTGGTTGGCCACAGTGTGAATAGACTGCTGGACTTGATCGGCCTTGGTCTGATCCAGCATGGCTTATGTTCTTATGTTATGTTCTGAGAGAGAGGGGGGGGGAGGGAGGGAGAGAGGAAGAGAGAGAGAGAGAGAGAGAGAGAGAGAGCATCTATAGCAGGGGTAGTGAGAGGGAAGACGAGATGGTAAAGCCCGATCTCATCAGATCTCAGAAGCTAAGCAGGGTCTGTACTCGGAAGAGAGACCACCAAGGAAGACTCTGCAGAGGAATGCAATGGCAAACCACCTCTGCTTCTCACTTCCCTTGAAAGGCCCCTGCTGGGGTCACCATAACTTGGCTGCGACTGGCACTTTACACATACACATAGCAGGATAGGGAAATTTTTTGGTCTGAGTGTTCAAAGAAACTCAGCATAGAATCATAGAATCACAGAGTTGGAAGGGTCATCTCATCCACTCCCTGCACAATGGACATTCACAGCCACCTCCCCCCCCACCCCAGTGTCTCCTATTCCATGCCAACCCCCCCAGAAGATGGCCAACCCCCCCCCCAAAGGATCCTTGGCCAATCTGGCCTGGAGGGAAATTGCTTCCTGACCCCAAAGTGGTGATCAGCATTTTCCTGGGCATGCAAGAAAGGGCCACAAGAGTCAAACACTGACGCAAACCTTCCTGCCCTCCCTCTCAAAATCTGCCTAAGTTCACAGAATCAGCCTTGCTGACAGATGGCCATTTAGCCTCTGCTTAAAAACCTTCAGGGAAGGAGACCCCACCACCTCCCAATGAAGCCCTTTCTACTTTATCCTTTTAACTGGACATTCCAGGGATTGAAACAGAGATCTTCTGCATGCCAGGCAGAATCTCTTATTACTGAGCCGCCCACAGCCCCTATTATGTTTACTGCAGACACATCCCATTTTATCTATGCAATGCTCAAGACTTTTAAAGTTCCCGGGCCATTTTCTTTTCTTTTTTTGCAGTTCCTGCTATCCCATCGTGGTTGCCCTTATGGACAACATGCAGGGATTTCTGATTGATTTATTTACATCAGTGGGAGTCCATTTTTCTTCAAAAGCCTCATTTTTGTAATGTTATTGATTCATTTTCTTTCAAATAGATTGGGATTTTTGTTCGTTTGTTTGTGCTTCGTTACTTCCTTCATCCCAAGGCTCATGACCCACCCATGTCCTTAGGTGACTAGTCTTGATACCTCCTACTGTGTGCAGGGCAATGACACACCAAAGAACTGTGCAAAGTGGCAAAGTGGACCATATCTACCGATAACAGTAGGATTAACTGAGGCAAGGCTCCGTTCGCGAGTAGGGCATAGAAGCCAAATGCAGTATGTGCACCAGGCAATCATGTTCCCTGTGAAATCCTCAGCATGACAAGTTTCATTGCCTCTGTAAGCTATATAATCAAGTGGGTTTGAAAAGGCACGATCGTTAACACTGTACAATGTATGCTGGCAAAATTACCAGTCTTTTTCATTAAACACTCATTATTTTTTCTCTTACATCTTGATCTTAAAGCCACTAATTGGCTTTAAGATCTTAAAATTTCACTAATTGAAACTGATTTCTAGCTCAGTGCACACCTTCTGATTATTTGATCTCAGAATGTACAGCCTGAAAATAGGAGGTTCGGTCACTGGATTTCTTGGGTCCATCTTTGCCAGATCAATTTAAGATCAGCACAAACTCCATCCAGATTCCAGGCCAATCCTCAATTGATTTGTTCTAGCCTTCACCGCTACCACCATCACACCACAAGTCCTCCCCACTGTCTCACTTCACTGATGAGAAGAGCTTGCAGGAACCACAGACCTCTGATTGAAGATAGGCTGCTGCAATAAGAATGTGTACCAACATTCAGGCATGCCAGGGAACATGGGAAATGTAGCTCCATGCTTCTCAGAGTCCCTGGATGCCACAAAATCCATGCCCAGAGTTCAGTGGTGCTATGTGATAGTTTATTACTTTTAGGCAAAGGATTTATTCCTTTTCATTGATACATTATCATATAAATGTTTGAAAGCCCTGACCTGGATGAAAGGTTAGCCTGATCTCATCAGATCTCAGAAGCTATGCAGGATCGGTCCTGGCTAGTACTTGGATGGAAGACCACCAAAGAATGCCAGGGTCACTACCCAGAGGAAGGCAATGGCAAACCACCTGTTAGCCAAATTGCTCAGTTATGAACAGTTATATGGGGAATAGCAAATTATTAACTGGCAAAAGGAGTAACTAAACGGGATCTAACCTGTGTATACGAGAGTCCATTCCATGACCCCCCAAATAAGGCAGAGGCGATAGGTTTTTGGTTAAAAGGTTTTACTCAATTATATATATGCACACAAGCAAAACAGACTTTCACAACATACATACAGAGCCTAGGGAATAAAGGTAGTAAAAGCAGAATGTTTGCCAATGTGGATGGGTCCCTTTGAAGATGGGGCAATAGTCACCTGATCCTGAAGACGGTGTCCTGGGTTCCATGCAGCAGAGACGAGAGAGAAGGGGACAAGGGGATTTGACCAGCAAGGCAGGAGGGGTGCATGGTAGGGCAGCGCTTACCCAAACTGACAGAGTAACAGTAGGTACGAAAAGAAGAGAGAGAGGCTGTACTCTGGCATTCCCAGTTATACCCTTTCTGGGGTGGAGGCGAATTATAATACCCCCTCGTGGTTCCCTGCATGAACAAAGACCTTGATGGTCGGCTGAGAGGTGGGGCAGGGGGCAATTTAGACAGGCTAAACCTAAACCATTGACTAAGCACATTCCGGGAGCGTCGGGAGACATTGGTAGAGGGGACTATCCAGTCTAAGACAAAAGTTTGCGCAACTGCACCCGGTGACTCATTTGTTTGACGCCGAAGGTGCAATCTCGTGCTGAGGTTATCTCGATGGCTTCTGGGGGGGCCATTAATTATGTAGATGGAGGGGGGGTGAGCTGCCTGCGTGTCCATTCATCCCTTGCGAAATGGCAGCTGCTGGAGACTTGGTCTGGGCACAGAGAAAAATAGATTCCCTCTGGTTCTCCCTTGTCCGTGTCCCTCGATAATACGGGAGCCTCTGTCCATAGCGTCTGGGCTTGACTCCCGCCTAAGAGGGCGGTGACACTGATCTGTTTGACCACTAGGTAACACAGTCCAGGAGATGGCACCCAGTTGGCTACACACCTCTGTTAGTCTCTTGACTTGAAAACCCTACTGGGTTGCTATAAGACAGCTGTGACTTGATGGCACTTTACACATATACACGATTGATAAAGGGGTTTATGTTTGGACCATAATGCACTTACACATGAGTAATCTTAAGACTATATTTACATTTAAGCATGAATAATATTGATAATACTACAGCCTTACTAATTATCCCACTGCATTTTGAGCATCAGTGGAATAGCTACAACAGTGAAATTAAAACAAATACAAATCAGTTTTTTTAGTTTACTTGTATACATATTCTGCTGAGAGAGCGGATGTTTGTAATGCACTGGGATAATTTTATTTTAATATCATTAGAACACACATTTCTGCACCTTTTTGTGGGGCTTCCACCGTGCATGTGAGGATGTGGTTTTCCTTCAAGAATCATAACTCTCCTTTGGAAGAATGGACATTCCCAAGTTGCTCCAAATGTCTAACTGAAGTCCTGTGCCACTGTGATTTGATCATGGCGCTGAAATAAACCAATGGAATAGTGCTAAGATGTCTGGAATCGTCTCAACAAATCTTTTGAAGCACTATGCCTTGTTGGTTTGAAATAGCCTACTCAGTCATCAGGTTTCCTGGAAAGAAAGCCCCATTAAGATCAATAAGGACTTGTTCTTCTCAACTGAGTATACACATGGTTGCAACATCACTACAGTATTTGTGTACGTTCAGAAGAAAAAAGAAATGTTAAAGCATGGGAGCAGCTACCCTCCATGAAGAGAGTAGCCATACAATCCAATCAGGAATTGATATGAGCTACCATCTTGTCACGTTGTGTAGATTCTCTAGATCAGTAGGGTTGCCAGGTCCCTCTTTTCCATTGGTGGGAGGTTTTTGGGGCAGAGCATGAGGAGGGCGAGGTTTGGAGAGGGGAGGGACTTCAATGCCATAGAGTCCCATGGTCAAAGTGGCCATTTTCTCCAGGGGAAATTATTTCTATCGGCTGGAGATCAGTTGTAATAGAGGGAGACTGTCTGCTATTACCTGGAGGTTGGTAAACCAAAGTTAGTCTGCTGTACAGTATGTTGTGAAAATCATTACCGCAGTAAAATTGCCAAGAATCAAAATTATCACCAAATATTCTATTTGAACAAATGTTCACACAAAACAGACTATAAATACAGGCTACATAAGTAAATAGAACTAGCTATGTCCCGATAGTATCAACGTACTTAGGTGACAGAGCCCTGTCCTCCGTAATAGATGCGTTGGTAGTTTTCCTTGATTATTTTGTTGCAATTGTATCCCACGTGTGTAGCCTTGTGGTCCCCAATGGTTCCCCCTGTATTTTCTTGGGGTACAGCTTACAGGGGTCCAGTTATCGCCCTGTTTCAACCCATTAAGTCTTCCTCAGGTACAAACTCTAGCTGTTAAGTAACCTGCTCTCGCGTTGGCTGGGGAACATGTCACTTGGTCAGGCCGGGCTATGTATACCATAACATTTAATGCCAGGTACCAGAGATTCAAACTTTATAGAAGACACAGGCAAAGCCAATTAATGATATTATTTTTTTACTTGATTTTTTGTTTGAAATACGAACATACTTAACACAATACCACTCTTACAATATTTTATTTAATTCAACAGTCTTTGATCGTTGACACTTCGGGACTGGGGGAGGTAGCTGCCTTGGCTGGCAAGCCCACAGTGGGCTCTTCTTCTCACAGTGGGAGTGTGTGGCAGGGGTGGCTGCCTCGGTTGGCTCATGGGCCGGATAAGAGCTCTCAAACGGCCAGATCTGGCCCCCGGGCCTTATGTGTGACACCCCTGCTCTAGATTGATGGCCAAGTCTGTTCACAAGCACTGCGAAAAATCGTGTTTGGAAACATCATTTGTGTTTTGGAAAGATTAGACCTTGCACCCTTCTAAACCTTGAGTGTGCATGCAACTAGATAGCAGGCCTTCTATAACAATGTAAGTGAATACTTACATGATTCTCTCCTATACATATTTGCAAATTAGAGATTCTTGAAATGTTCCACCAGGTCCTGTTTAGCATCTTAATATTCTGTAGTCATCTCTGTTTCATCCCCCCACCGTTTTCTCCCATTTGGCTTTCTGTGAGCTGCTTCTGAACACTCAAGACGACAGCTGAGGAGGCTGCGGAGCCAGCCTGAACTGAGAAATAAAGTGCTGCATCTTTACAGATGTGAAGGATCTCGTAGACTCAAATAAGGTCATGAAGTCACAGCTCTCATGGATTCATAGAGTCCTTCTCCTGGGAGCAGAGACTGGAGTACTCACTTTCTTGACCCCAATGTAAGGGTAAGCCTAATTCATTTTTACCTGTGATTTGGAATATGACATTTTTCTCACTGTCTGGGGGAAAAAACACAGTGAGGGGATTCATTCAGATGCCTGACAGCTAGTGTAATATGGGCTTCCAATCACCACAAGATTAATGCCAGAATCATTCCACCTAGTTTCCAGCTGCAACCAATGCCCAGATTGCTTGCTTGAGAAATAGAAAAGGCACCTTCCTTTGAGTGACTTCCTCTAACTTCCATCTCTGACAATAAACTTTCCTTAGCTCCTTGTGACAGCCCCAACAATACTGTATACAGATAACTCTTTATGAAGAGGAAAATGATATGCTTAAATCCTGATGATGCCGGGCAAGCTAGGAAGAATTTTTTTATGGTAGAAAGCATTATTTTGAGAGTTGCAGATGCTGCTCTCTCCGCCCCATTTCAGACAATTCACTCAGCTTCAGTCAACTAACAGCCCATTCCTGAAAACTTTGGACAAAAGTCTTCAGGAGGAGGCATGACCTCACTGCAAGCGTAAGTGTGTGTAATCACGTGATTGCACGCTTTTATGCTGGTGGCGAGGCCGGTCCCGCCGGCGGACTAGCACCGCGGGACCGCACTAGGGCTGTTGAAAAAGAAATTCGGGAAAAATTCAGATCTGGCAATATCTGGCCTGTTTTGATCCAGGAAATGCCGAAATCTGAACTTCCCCGCTTTGGTTCTGTGAAATTCAACGCGAGATTTGAGTTCGGGGGGAAAATTCGCCTGAATAAAGCCATAAAAAACACATTCGTGGCTTTCCGTGGCTCCGGGGGGCATTTTTGGGGTTTGAGGTCCCAAACTTTCAGCGTAGCTTGAGGGGGCTCTTCCTGCAAGAACCCCCAAGTGTGGTGACGATTGAAGCAAGGCCCCCCGAGATATGGGGCCTGGAAGGGGTCCCCCCCACCCATCTGCCCCTTGGAATGAATAGAAATAGACCATTTGGGACTCGGAGTTTGCAAAACCATGCAAAGCAACACGTGACGTGACCTTGGGAGTTTTCAAAACATGGAAAGGGACAGAGGCGGGAGTTTGCAAACCATGCAAAGCAACATGCAACCTTAGGAGTATGCAATTGTGCAATTTGGAAACTACAGGGCAGAGGCGTGCTAGCTATGCATTGCATATGCTATTTATTACCGCAGCAAATAGGAACAAAGTAGCAGGTGACTTGGGACTGGGAGACCATTCAAATGCATTGTAAAAGTCACATTTTGCAAAAACAGTTGTGAGTGAGCAGCAAAACAGACCGTGCAAAAAAAGCCCAGAGTTAGTATTTTCTGCCCTGCTTGCTCCTTTTCATGGTGGAGGGACACTCCCCCCTTATGCAAATGACCCCACAAAATTTTGCAAGTGCTTGTTTGGACATCCCGTGCCACCGCCCTCCTGCTCCCATGAGCCCCTGCGCATCTAGGAGGGCTCACTCCAGGAAAATGGCAGGGAGAAGGAGGTCGTGCCGCAGGAGTACTCCCTGGCAAAAGGAGGAAGTGAGCACTATGCTCGGCGGGAGTCGCACGCAAGTCTCACCAACCCCCCCACCTCTCCAACCAATGCGGCGCGGCTGCTGCACCCCCCAAGCGGGGGGCAAAATCTAAAGCGCGCTTGAAAAGCGGCGGGAGACTCACGCAAGTCTCACCAACCCCCCACCTCTCCAACTAATACGGTGCCGCGCTGCACCCCAAATGGAGGGGAATCCAAAGTGCACGAGGCGCGCTTGCCGCTTGTGAAGCAGTGGGAGACTCAAGCCTCACCCCCCCACCTCTCCACCATGCTTGCCAAGCAGACAGAGACTCACGCAAGGCGCACCGCCGCTCTCGCCCCCAAACAGGGAAGAAAACCAGCTCTCAACTCCAGGCGAGGGTGGCCAGGGCAAAAAACCGCCATACCGTTGCACTCAACCCCAGGCCAGGGGCACGAAACAGAAGCGTGTGGGCACAGAACCACCTTGGCAGAATGGGTGAAAGCCCCCCTTTGGCTTCTCCCCCCCACCCACAGAAACTGCTCCCCCCACCCACCCACATACACACACAGCCTTTGCTTCCCCACACACACACACACACACACGAGATAAGGTATAGAGGAAAACCCCAAAAATCAAACTGTGTGATGTCTTCTTCAAGCAAGAGCACGGAGGGCAAGTAAATCCAATCCTATTCTGGTAAGCAGCAGCCACTTGGCCCAATCAGGAATCAGAGTCTCAGCAGCAGCGGCACCAAAATGGAAGGCAATCAATACAGTCGGGACGGGACGGGCAGGGACATCACAAAAGTTTTATACTCCTGGCCATTTCAAAAGTGAGAATCCCTGCTCTGATTGGCCAGGAGAAGACCCAGCTTGGCCACCATTGGCCACGGGAGAATGCTGCTTACTAAGTGACTGTTATGCTGCTGCTTCGGAGCCCCTGAATTCGCCAAATTTATTCAGAGATTGCCCGAACTTGCCGAATTTGGCACGTCGTTTTCCCACCTTTTTGAGTTTGGTTCCATCCAAACTGAAAACCCCTGAATCGGGGGAAATTCGGCTGTTTCTCAGTTCAGATGGAACCGAATCAACAGACCTAGACCGCGCCTCCCCCCTCCACAGGCGTGGCCTCTCCGTGGTGCTGGCCATGGCGTAGCAAGACCGCGCCGGCGCAGGGGAGCATTCCCAGGGTGGGCCGGGGGGAGGAGCTGCCGTTTAGGCAGCTCCCTATCCCGGTTCGGGCGGCTATTTAGCAGGGGCAGCCTCACTGTTTTCAATGGGGCTTTTAGCCCTGCTGGGGGAAAAAAGCCTTGAAAAGCCTTTGTTTGTTCCTGCGGTGTGCGCAAATTGGCTTAGGAAGAGGCGCCGCTGCCCCTCTTTCCTGCCGACTCCGCACGTCACCATTTGAGGAATACACTGTAAGTGAAAGAGCCAGCATGGTGTAGTGGTTTATTTGGTGAATGTTGGTTGACTGTTGGGACAGGGGTCCAATTTTATGGGCCCACAAAGGGGTCAGCCCCATCCTTCAGGCATTAACTAGCCGAGCTCTCCATAAGTTTTCAAGTTCAGAAGTTAAGCATTGCTGAGGACTGGTGGAAAGAGCCAATTGGCAGGCTGGTGTCTCAAAGTCTGGGGGCTCTGTTCGTATCTGGGGTGCATAGCATGTTGTCCATGCAAATTAGCTTCCAAGCTGAGGGAAACAGCTTAAATGCAAAATAATAATAATAATAAGGCATGGAAAACATTTCTTTTCGTGGCAAATGACATCCTGTGAACAGTCCTTTATTATAGTAATCAAAAATCTGATTTCAAGAGATGGCCACGGTGCAGGGAAACGAAGCCTCTACCTCGGAGTGACCTCAGGTTGAGAGTAGGTTTTCGGGGGGATGATATTGGAGCCAGCCGACGTCATGACCAAGGCAGCTCTTGTGAAGGAGGTTGCTCGCATTATTTGGTGCACGGATGGTGTTTTTAACTGGATAATCTCTTTCAGTCCTCGGGTGATTTCACACATCCTGAATAATGCACTTTCAATTCACTTTAACGATCGTTTGCAAGTGGATTGTTCCATTTCACACAGTAAAATCCATCTGCAAAGTGCATTGAAAGTGGATTGAAAGTGCATTATTCGGCATGTGTGAAAGTGACCTTAACTCAGGATGGAATGCAAACAGAAATCTCTAGTGCCATCCTAAGCAGGCTTACGCCTTTTTAAGCCTGTTAACTTCAATGGACTTAGAAGAGTGAAAGTCAATTTAGGATTGCATTGCCAGTCTCTTAACCTGGATTTTAATTCCAGGTGTCATGGCTGAGCCCTGAACTCTGAAGCGATACATGGAGAAGAGCATAACATATAACTGAATAGATTGTGTCACATTAGATTTCAGAGCAAAATGGGCTCCTAGCTTGCCGAAGCCATCCAAGTCACTTCTTTATTCTGTTTCTTCTTGAACAGATGGTGATTTTGCAGTCTCAATAAAACACTGAAGGCATTCTGGAAAAACGCAAGGGATAAAAATACCCATTTACTGGCAAAATTATATTTTTATTGTACGGAATCTTTCCTCATTCTCTTTCAAATTCCATTTGAAGAGAGCTGTTCTCTCTCTGTCTTTAAACGCATAAATCCCAGATAGTGTATCTATTTCAGAAAGCTTAATAAGCCATGGTTTTATGAGTGACTACAGTTAGTTAAAGGTAAAGTCTCTCCATGTTGACCATTTTTCAAACAGAGAAGCTCATGCTCCCTTCTTTCCACCAGCACTTGGCTATGCTTTGCATTCCTCATGTCATATAAAAGAAGGAACCTGTATTTGGGGTGGGGGTAGGGACAAAAGATAACAAGAGTTCTTTTTGTAACATGAAAATCACTATGGCAATATAATAATATTGCCCCAAATGAGTTAAGAATGTATGCAAAGGAAAGGATGCGTAGCCTTCCACTTCCACTATACAGCACCTGGCATACTTTGGAAACTAAATAAATGCGAAGTAGACTAAGGGGACTGTAGTACAATCCACCACAGGATTTTTGCAGTGCTTGCATTCATTTTCAAAGGACTCGTGCAGATGGATCACGTCCCAGGTCTGTAATGAGAACGTAACTTGGTTGCTACTGTCCTTCTGAAGTGAAATCTTGATTTAACTGAAGCTATTTACAAAACTGCCATAGTAGAGAGCTCCCTCTTTATCTCCTTGTTCAGCGTGGTGTAGTGGTTAGGAGTGGTGGACTCTAAGCTGGTGAACTGGGTTGGTTTCCCTACTCCTCCACATGAAGCCAGCTGGGTGACCCTGGGCTAGTCACAGTTCTCTCTGAACTCTCTCAGTCCCATCTACCTCACAAGGTGTCTGTTGTGGGGAGAAGAAAGGAAGGAGATTGTAAGCCAGTTTGATTCTCCTTAAAAGGTAGAGAAAATTGGCATATAAAAACCAACTCTTCTTCATCATCATCATCACCATGTATGTCTAGGAACTTTATTGTAATTGGCGGTTATCATTATTGGATCATTATAAGGAAGTTCTGACTTAGATGGCCCATGCTAGCCTGACCTCATCAGATCTCGGAAGCTAAGCTGGATCGACCCTGGTTGTATTGGGATGGGAGACCACTGAGGAAGTCCAAGGTTGCTACATGAGGCTGGCAATGACAACCCGTGTCTGGACATCTCTTGCTTTGCAAACCCTATTATAGGGGTGTCAAACATAAGATCTGTGGGCTGGATCTGGCCCCTTGAGAGTCCTTATCCAGCCAGTGAACCAGCAGAGGCAGCCCCACCCCCCCACTATCGATCTGGGCTGGGGAGGCATGGCCCACCTGACCAAGTGTCATTTCCGTCATGTCTGGCTCTTGTAACAATTGAGTTTGACACCCCTGCCCTACAGGGTTGCTATAAGTCAGCTGCCACTTGATGCCAGTTTCCACCACTACCATGATAAGGAAAGAACGACATTGCATCTGAAAATATTAAATACACACAATTGTATCAATGGTTTCTTAATCATGACCAACACTTGCTAGGGTTGCCAGATCCCTCTTCGTCACCAGCGGGAGGTTTTCGGGGTGAAGCCTGAAGAAGGTGGGGTTTGGGGAGAGGAGGGACTTCAATGCCATAGAGTCCAATAGCCAAAGCGGCCATTTTCTCCAGGTGAACTGATCTCTATCAGCTGGAGATGAGTTGTCATAGCAAGAGATCTCCAGCTAGTACCTGGAGGTTGGCGACCCTAACACTTGCATTGGTGATAATAGCAAAGACAAAAGACTCACGGTTGTCACCAGGTCTTTTCCGGGCAGGAGTGTTGTGCCAGCGCCATGTTGGGAAGCTTTGCAGCATTTGTTGGATTTCTTCCAGACGTTCAGCTATTAAAGGCACAGGAAACTTTTGGAGAGGGAAGGGGGTGGGTGGAGAGATGCCAGAACTGAAACTAAAAGCTCCCCGGGCAAAATCAACAGACATAAATATAGACAAAGCATAAGAAGATGAAAAGGCAGCACAATGAAGAAATATCGGCCAAAAAACACCTCTGTTATTAACCACTCTGTCAAACGACACCATCTTATCAGCTTTCCTCTAGTGAGCCCCATCATTTATTTATAACTAAATAAGGTGAAACCTGTGATGTTTTCTAGCCTGAAAGGACCCTAGCTTTGCAAGGAATCCTTCCCCCCCACACACACACCAAACCGTTTAGTGGCATGGTGGAAAGGGGCTGATAATAAATCTAAATCAACTGGGTGCCCATTCCTTGGGGACTAATTTCAATAAAAAGCAGTGTTCAAACAACCTGATCGGATATTCAGCGAAGAGAGAACCTCGACACATCTTGCTTAAAGACCTGCATGCTGATTGTCTTCAGGTGCTGTTCAAAACCGGGAGGAAACTGGATACATGTTGCCAAACTGTGGCTGTAGTCTTAAGCATATGGACCAGGAAGCAAGTCTGATCTGAAGTCCACAGAATTATAGGGCTGTCAAAAAAAAAAAAAATTCGGTACAGTTCGGATTCGGCCGAATTTGGCCCTTGTGGGTTCGGTACGTGCCGAAGTCCGAACTCCCCCACTTCGGATCCGTTCAATTCGGCGGGAATTCAAAGTTCGGGAAAAAAATCGGCCGAATAAAGCCATTAAAAACACAACCGCGCCTTTCCGCGGCTCTGGGGGGGGCATTTTTGGGCTTAGAGGTCCCAAACTTTCAGCAGAGCTTCAAAGGACGTATATTGAAAGACTCCCCAAGTTTTGTAAAGATTGGGTCAGGGGGGGCTGAGATATGGGCCCTGAAAGGGGTCCCCCCCACCCTTAATGTGGATCTCTCCGCAGAGCTTGCCGCCCACGCACAAAGCTCCCGGCCGACAAACAGCTGATGAGAGCAAGGGCGGGGCAGGTGCTAAGAACTTTGCAAAGCAACACAACTGCAGAGCAACCCCTTTGCAAATATGCAAAGGGCGGGGCAGGTGTGAAGAATTTTGCAAAACAATACAACTGCAAAGCAACACAAGCACGCAATGCAAAACCTTTGCAACAGTGCATAGCAACACCTGACACCTGGGAGTTTGCATACCATGGAAAGGGACAGAGGCAGCTAGCTATGCATAATGAGCAGGAGGGGGTGGAATGTCTCCTTTTGCATTGGACTTGGGACCAGGCAGATGCATTCTTTAAGTCACCATTTGAAAACCAGTTTTGAGCAAGCATCAATAACCTAACTGATCTTATGAATGAGGAAAAACCTGAAGAATAAAAATGAAGCCCCCCCTCAAACCAGGGAGAGAGAGACTGGAGGGGGAACACACACCCCAGGCAGAACCGCAAAAGCCCCCTTTGGCTTCCCCCCCCCCACCCACAGAAACTGCTCCCTCCCCACACACACACACAGACTCTGCTTTCCCCCCCACACACACACAGAAAAGAAAAAATATAGATTAAAGCCCCCAAAGGGGTCTTACTGTGGCTGTCTTCTGTTCCAGCAGGAGGGGCTGGGAGGCTGGGTAATCCAATATGATTCCATTTGTATCCAATATAAGATCCATATGTATGCATCTCTCGAGGGTGATCCATTCATCCCAATAGGGGAAAGGGGAAAGCCCATATCTCGGGGGGCCCTGACCCAATGTTTACAAAACTTGGGTGGTCTCTTAAAAAGCCTTGACTGAAGCTCCGCCGAAAGTCTGGGATCGGCACACCCAAAAATGCGCCCCCTGCAGCCATGGAAAGAGAAAAGGGGGGGAGCCAATATTTCAGCCCCCACTGAACCCATCTTTACAAAACTTGGGTGGTCTCTTAAGAGGGATTCTCTGAAGCTATGACAAAAGTTTGGGGGCTGAACCCCCAAAAAAGCGCCCCCTGCAGCCACGAAAATGGAAAAGGGGGGAGAGGAAAAAGGGGTGGAGCCCATATCTCGGGGGGCCCTGACCCAATGTTTACAAAACTTGGGGGGTATCTTAAGAAGCCTAGTCTGATGCTCCGCTGAAAGTTTGGGGTCGGCACACCCAAAAATGCGCCCTCTGCAGCCATGGAAAGAAAAAAGGGGGGGAGCCCATATCTCGGGACCCCCTGACCCAATGTTTACAAAACTTGGGTGGTCTCTTAAGAAAACCTGTCTGAATATCCCCTGAAAGTTTGGGGTCGGTACCCCAAAAAATGCGCCCCCTGCAGCCACGGAAAGGAGCGAATGTGCACAAGCACCCCCTCACACACACATGAGGATTTCCCTCTCTCTCTCTCTTTCCCCGGCCGGCCGCACATCAGCTGATTCCTCCAGCACTCAATCCTGACTGATTGGCCAGAAGAAGACCCAGCTTGGCCACCGATTGGCCGGGGAAGGAGAATGCTGCTTACTGACGGTTATGCTGCTTACTGACGGCCGAATTGGCCGAATTTATTCGCCGAACTCCCGAACTCGCTGAATTCGGCCCCCCCGGTTGCCCGCCAGTTTTGAGTTCGGATCCGTCCGAACTAAAAACCGCCGAATCAAGGGAAATTCGGCTGATTTTTAGTTCGGGCCGAACCGAATTGACAGCCCTACAGAATTACTTCCAAGTAAATATGTTTACATTCCAGTTTAGAAAGTTTAAAAAATATATATTGATTTTTTTCAGTGCAGAAACCCAGTTCTGTTGTAAACACTCTCACCATTAGGAAATTTGTTCTAACGTTCAAGTGAAATCGACCTTCTGTAGCTTAAGCCCCGTAGATTTAGTCCTGACCTCTGGAGCAGCAGAGAACAAGTTGTGATTATGTCCCTCTTTCAGTCTTTTCTTCTCCAGACTCAACATACCTAGTTCTCGAATGCAGGAAGTGTGATGCAGAAAGCCAGCGTGGTATAGTAGTTAAGAGTGTTGGGCTAAAGTATGGGACATTCGGGTTCATTAAGTCCCCACTCTGCTGGGTGACTTTGGGCCAGTCTCAGCCAACCAACCTTGTAGGGTTGTTATGAGGATCCAGAGGAAAGGGGAGAACCATTGTATGTTACTATGAGCTTTCTGATGGAACTGTGGGATAAAAAATGTAGAGCTTTCTAAAAGTGGCAAGGGGTAAGATCTGAACCAAAGGGTACACGTTCTTAGCCATTACCCTACATTCCACCAGAGTCAGTGCTGTGTAGTACTTAGAGAGTTGGACAAAGATATGGGAGACCAGGTTCAAATCTATGATCTCCCGTGAAGCTCTTTGGGTGACCTTGGCCCAGTCACTGTCTCGCAGAGTAATCTACCTCACGGGGTTGTTGTGGGGATAGGAGGAGGGAAGAACAATGGATGCTGCCCTGAGAGGAAGGAAGCATGGGATAAAAAATGTACAGAATTAATGAATAAAGATCCGAAAGACTGGTATGGGCACTAAGGAAGCAAAGGTGCAGGGATGATACTCAAACTCATTGACTGCATGTACCAATAAGATGTGCAACTTTACTTTTGGGCATGGAGCAGGGGTCACTGGGGGTGTGGAGGGGAGGCAGTTGTGAATTTCCTGCATTGTGCATGGGGTTGGACTAGATGGCCCTGGTGGTCCCTTCCAACTCTATGATTCTACCATTTTTGCACTGGCCATCTAGCTCTTGGAACAATTAGTCTTGTCAAGCAAGAGCCCACTAATCTGGATCTACAGGGGTTCATGAATATACAGAAATGAAATGAAATCTCCATCCTAACTATACAGTCCATATGGGAAATGAACTGGAGATGCCATCCAGATTTGTAATGATGACAGTTTCAGTGCATGTAATGCATCCGTTTCTGCATGATGCATCTGTGAAATGCAACTCGAATGGTGGCCACCATTCCATCACCTTCCTGCAAAGCCATTCCTTTGCTGATCCTCTGAGCAAGAGTTGGCGAGATGATTATTTAAACCTTGATTTACAAAGGAGCAAAAAAAGCATTCCAAATTAGAGACTCTGGCATTTGCTCATCATATCTAGACAAGTGATAGTGCCCAAAAGCACCCACTTTGTAATAACATCCTCTTCAACTTCTTCCCCCCATTAGGGTTCCCAGGTCTCTCTTCGCCACCGGCAGAAGGTTTTTGGGGCGGAGCCTGAGGAGGGAGAGGTTTGGGGAGGGGAGGGACTTCAATGCCATAGAGTCCAATTGGCAAAGCAGCCATTTTCTCTAGGTGAACTGATCTGTATCGGCTGGAGATCAGTTGTAATAGCAGAAGATCTCCAGCTAGTACCTGGAGGTTGGCAATCCTATCCATCACCCCATTTCTGGAATTGAGGAATCCTCCACAACCGGCAGATCAAAGCGTCCCATTTCCATTTTGGCTGCTTGCTTGATCCTCCTCTCTTCTGCTCTATACAAAGCCCCTCTCTATTGTCAGCCTTCCATTCAGTTAGGCCCCACGTGTGATGCCTTCAGATCTTCAGGCGCTGTCAGAGCACATTGCTTTCTCCACTGATCTTTGCGTTCGGCTTTCGGCACATCTCGCCTTCCGCCACAACACCACTGACTCGATGAGTGAACATTTCTCCACTGTTTGCTGCTCTTCTCCAGCAGGCTGTGCTTTGCTGTCTTCCTTTGTTTCACCCCCCCTTTCATCAGCTTTGATTGGGAAGCACAGACTCCTACCCAATGTAAAGGTAGCGCCGAGCTTCTTAGCAGCGTTCCTACGGAGATCTAGGCAGCTTGAAAGGAGGAGGAGAGCATCGTTACAGTCAGCATGAGAGAGTGGAGGGCTGCACTATTAATAACTCCCTTAGGGCCCACTTCGGCTTTTGAATGTCACTGCTAGATGTGCTTCTCCTAAAAGATGGAAATGTTGATTCACTTCCGCAGCAATGCTATCCCAGCAGAGCCATGGTTCAAGTGACATGAATAATGAAAAGTTGCAGCAGAAGCTGGGGGAGATGAGAATAGACAAGGTTGGATCCAACGGTGCTCGTCTTCCAGCAGAATAGAATTTGTAAAAGTGAAGCTGCACTTCCACTTTGCCTCTGGTTAGGGATCTGCCACTGCCAGCCTCCAGGTGGGACCACATGGGCATCCCCTGGAATTATAGCTCATCTCCAAACTTCAGAGATCAGTTCCCCTGGAGAAAATGGATGCTTTGGAGGGTGGCCTCTGTGGCATTGTGCCCCACTGAAGTCCCTGTCCTCTCCAGGCTCCTTCCCCAAATCTCCAGGAGTTTCCCAGCATGGATCTGGCCACCCTAATCCCTCCATCCCCCGTTGGTGGCCAAGGGGGATCTGGCAACCCTACCTCATGAACACATGCAGCTGCCTTATACTGAATCAGACCCTGGGTCCATCAAAGTCAGTATTGTTGACTCAGACCAGCAGCGGCTCTCCGGGGTCTCAGGCAGAGGTCTTTCACAACACCTACTTGCCTAGTCCCTTTAACTGGAGATGCCGGGGCTTGAACCTGGAATCTTCTGCATGCCAAGCAGATGCTCTACCATTGAGCCTCAGCCCCTCCCCAAATAGAGTAGGAAACACATGAACTCATGAAGCTGCCTTATACTGAATCAGACCTTTGGTTCATCAAAGTCAGTATTGTTTACTCAGATCAGCAGTGGCTCTCCAGGGTCTCAGGCAGGGGTCTTTCACATCACCTACTTGTCTTTAACTTGAGATTACAGGGATCGAACTTGGGACCTTCTGCATGGCAAGCAGATGCTCTACCACTGAGCTACAGCCCCTCCCCAACCTGTTGCAGCTGTGCATTCTGCCCTCTGCTATACATGAAGCATCTCTGATACCCAGGAGGAAAATTGGGAGGAGGGAATCAGCTAGTAGGATGATTTATATTTATAGAGCTCATTATTCTGGAAAGCAATACCCTGACCTGGATGGCCCAGCTTTATTGGATTTCATCACCTCTCGGAAGCTAGGCAGGGCCAGTCCTGGTTAGTACTTGGATGGGAGATCTCTAGGAAAGTCCAGGGTTGCTACACAGAAGCAGGCAATAGTGAACCACCTCTGTTTGTCTCTTACCTTGAACCCCCTATGGCAATGTCAAACATACGGCCCTGGGGCTGGATTCAGCCCCTCAAGAGCTCTTATCCATCCTGAAAGCCAGCCGAGGCAGCCCCCCTCAATCCCAATCTGGGCTGGCAAGTCTGCTTCTAGTGAGCCAGCCAAGGCACCCACACTGACACACCCACACCCCATTCCCAATCTGGGCTGATGAGGCATGGCCCGGCCCGACCAAGTGACATTTATGTCATATCTGGCCCTCATAGCAAATGAGTTTGACACTACTGCCCTATGGAGTTGACATAAGGTGGCTGTGACTTGGTAGTCTCTTCCTACCACCACACCGGAAAACTCCCAGTGTACAATCTTGGAATCTTTCCTTTAGGCTCCAGCTACTTACTAACATTCAATCCCCTCCCACATGATCATTTTTTTGCCCTTTTCCAAATGCGGATGCTGAGCCTGCTTTTGCAAAGAAAAGAATGGCACACTACGGAGAGGAGCTTTTCCAACCTTTCCACCCCTGCCTTTTTCCTGCTGGAAAAAGCCACTCCAGGCTGCTTTGACAGGGGAAAAAATATTGGGTACTCATAAATGTTCCCCTTTGAGCACAGTAGTGACCCAAGTGTGGCTTTTCAGGCAAAACGTAGGGGGAGTGGGTTGGGAAATCCCCTTCCCTCCCTGCTGTGCCCCCTCCTCCAAAATTCAGCCCCAGCATCGGCATTCAGAAAGGGGAAAAAAAGATCTTTCTAGGTCACAGAAGAAAACTTAATGTGTAGCTTGAGCCTTTAATAACGGAGAGTTTGCCATTTTCCTCATTTCATTAATAGGACTTCTCTATGGCAAATATTGTGGTTCTGACATCCTGCAAATCAGTTTGTTTGCTTAACAAAGCCACATTCTCCTTCTCCTATTAGCTTGATTAGTTTGCTAGAATTGCAATTAGGGTGTTCAAAATCAATCTAATTGCAGTCAAATTTTGTCTTTGTACAAATAAGCACCTTAACACTGCAATCCTGCGCAGACTTACTCCAGTCTAGGCCCATTGGCCTCAATGGGCTTCGACTGGGGTAACTCTGCATAGCATTGCACTGTAAGTGAATTGCATTGAGCAGATAGCTAATTTCCACCGTTCGCGCTTGAGCAGGGTCCTAAGAAGCTGGTTCATAGCTACCTAATCTGGGGTTTAGTTACATCTGAGTTAATATATCTAAAATAAGAACTGATATATTCTGCATGACTCATAACCCAGCTTAAAGAGTGAACCATTAATACAGCCATCCTATGGTTCTGCTGTGTTAATGGCCCACTAATGATACCTCAAAACCCAATAATCGAGAGTCCACAGAAGATGTTACAGATGATAAAGCAGAGCAATTCCATTTTAGTGAGGCTAAAGATTCCTGATAAGGAAAAAATCAAACCCAAAGTTAACTCATTAGGAAATAACGAGATCACCCCTTTTGAAATTATTCTGTGACTCCAGGAGTTACCTCTGCACCACCGCAAGCAAACCTCCTCTATCGTAATGAGCGCCGGAACACTAGATAGGAGGAATCTCTAAGCTTTCCCATTAGCAAAGACAGAATCATCTTCTCATATATCAAAAAAGGTCCAGTCCCAGAACAGGTTCCCCGTGTAAGAATTCCTCATTTATCTCTCTGTGTGTAAAGTGCCATCAAGTTGCAGATGACTTGATGAGACCCCGCCAGTAATAAATCTAAGCACAAATGTCTAAAAATAGTTTCCAGATATTGGAAAACAAATTCATATGTATTCGTCATCTACCTGCTATTCATTCCAGTGTTTAGTGAACGCCATTTAATACAAGATAGAAAATCTAAGAATAACCTAACAGGGTGGGGTTTGGGAAGGGGAGGGACTTCAAGGCCATAGAGTCCAATGGCCAAAGCAGCCATTTTCTCCAGGTGAACTGATCTCTATCGGCTGGAGATCAGTTGTAATAGCAGGAGATCTCCAGCTAGTACCTGGAGGTTGGCAACCCTAGTACAAAACATATATATCACTTCAACTTCAGTCATGCTTCAGGATTAGGCAGGATATGATTTGACTCCCCGTTTCAGGTTTATCTCATTCTTTCCCTCCCAGATTGGGAGAGGGTTTAGTTCTAGGCCCTAATACTTCTCCCCTCACTTTACCTCTCTGTGGTGCTTTTCTCTGCTGTACTTGGCCAATGTTACTTCCTTCTTTGTTAATCTGGTTACACTTCTTCTAACTGAATTGTTTTTCCCCCCAGACCACCACTACCCCACCCTTTTCAATCCCTTTTTACTTGCTCTGGTCTCGTTTTTAAATCTCCTGGGGAGGAGCAGGGGCAGGGCCTGGCAGGTCGGCGGGGCATAAAAGGCCAGACAGGAGCTGAGGCCGGGGAGGAGAGCCATGGGTTGCAAGAGGCTCAGACTACCCAGCACCCTGGCATCCACTGAGGGAGAGTCAAGCTCAGACTTCCCCCTTGGATTGGTCTGAGGCCAAGGAAGCTCCTGTGACCCAGGCCCCCACCGCCAAAGGGGATTTGATGACATCAGGGGTGAGGACTGTGCCTGACACTTAGTTCCCGTTCTATGGCATATCATAGGCATTGGACTGAATTCCGTAAATGGCATTGGAATTAGCACCAGTACAGCTTGAATTTATATCTCCAGCTTTGGAATCGTGGAATGCCTTTGCTTCCCCGTTTATACTTTTTATTAATTTCACTCCTACCATAACTTCCACATGTAACCATGTATACAAGATGCATATTAATTTTCTTCTATATACAAGAGCATATTGTCCAGTTACATCCACTTTATTTGCAGAATGCCAACTTTTCTGCTTTGGTAGCAGACAAATTTTTTTGCAAATAGGTATTAAGACATAGAAGTCTGGAAATTACAGTATTTGGCAGCAAAATGCACATGACATTAGAGGGTATGAAGATTTGTGGTATTTAGATGGCAGAGAAATGTGTTCTCTGTGGTAGAAAAGCACAAACGAATCTTTTCCACAGTCTGGAGAGAAATAAGACGTGAGCCAAACATCCTCCTACCGTTTCTTTAAAAAAAATATTTTTAATTAATCTCTTTGCAAAACATAGATCACTTATAACAAAGAAAACACAGCATATGGCTGAAAATTACTTACCGTTCCAGTGTGCAACAACCAAAATCCATCTTTCAACAAAATGTATGCAGTATATGGAAAGCTGTAATAAAACACAGGTTGGATTCAGCTGTCCGTTGATGGGGAATCTTCCATTTGTGTCAAAAAATTCTGAAAGGAGGGGGGTGGGCAGGATCCTTGCCAATTCCTACTGCTGCTGTAGAACCTCCAGCCCCCCCTTCATGTTTTTCCTGGGGCTGCCATGTCCCACGGGAGCAACATTTCAGGGTTCAATTTGGCCTGCAGGAGGAAGGAAGTCCTGTTCTGCTGATGGAAATCCCTTTCATCAGCAGAGATTTACCCAGCTCATGTGAACCCAACTTACAATAATAGTTAAAAACATTTCCAATTAAACCAGAATGAAATAACAAACCTCAAATATTTTCCTCCCTCCCCTCATTAAAAGATGCCTGCTATTTAAACCCCCTCAAAACCCTCAGCAAAGAAGCAAGATTTGCACCCCCTCCTGAATATCTCCAATGAGGGGGCTCCCCTCACTTCTTCAGGGACCTCATTTCACAGAGCTGGAGCCCCAATGGAAAAGGCCTGGGCTCTGGCTGATGCCAAATGGGCTACTCTAAGTGGTGGGCTAGCCAAAATATGGCTGTGTGAAGGCTGTGGCTGGCACAGGGACATATGGAAGGAGATGGTAAATAAGTATATACTATTGCTTCCATTTTGTGTTTTATTAAAACATAACTATTAATATCTTTAACATTGACTAATGTAAATGAGTATGATAATACCATATAGGGGAACAATTCCATATGTCCATTAAACATCTTACCAAAAACCGACAAGATCACAGAAAAGGGGCTTCCTCTGAAAAGACGAATACTCACCGATGTATAGGCTTTCCAAACCATCTGTAACAATAGCAAACTGCATCACTTGACAGGGCTTACAATGTTGGCTGCCTAATTATCTTATAACTTCCAATATACACAGTTATCTAAGTTCATATATCCTCTAAATTTAGATAAATGATGTGTTAGTGCATTCTTGCTATTTTTGATCGTAACCAAGAATATCAAGAATAATAGATACAAGTTTCTTATACATCTGATTACCTGTTGGTCCACAACCAATATATTACATCTTTGGATTTATCTTCATTTCTCTCATTATCTGGTCATTCTTTCCATTCCAAGGTGTTTCTAGCACCTGGGCCCCAATGGATATTGTCTATACTGATATATATTGTCTATACAGTATATTGTCTATACTGATAAGAATTAGACTGTTCCTAATCTGCTAGAGGCGCATTATTCTGCAACTGGAACTTTGTCCCTCTTTGAAGCTGTTTTTATTATGGAGTTCTTGACTCACTAGTTCAGATGGGGATCATACAGGGTTGCCAACCTCCAGGTGGTAGCTGGAGATCTCCTGCGGGCTTCCTTTGGTAGACCTGGCCTCCGGCTGAGTCCCATTGGGAGGCCATGTCTACCCACTGGCTTTCTTGGCGGTAGACCTGGACTCCGAGGAGGGGAAAAGGTCCCCCTTCAGAGTCCAGGTCTACCAATTGGCTTCTATGGGCCTCTGGAGGCCAGGTCTACTGCCAAGAAAGCCAATGGGTAGACCTGGCCTCCCAATGGGACTCAGCCGGAGGCCAGGTCTACTAATAGGCTTTTATAGCGGTAGACGAGGACTCCAGGTGGGGAGGGGGAAATGGCATGGACTTACAATTTAATTTTTATCAATAAATAAGATCACTATTAAGTACAATATCAAGTTTTATTCAGTGTACCTATAGTTTAATTAAGACTTCAAACTTTAATTAAAGTTTATTAAGTTAATAAACAGTGTACCTACCTATATAGTTTAAGTTTAAGAAATTTGGCTCTCAAAAAAAATCTCAATCGTTGTACTGTTGATATTTGGCTCTTTTGACTAATGAGTTTGCCGACCCCTGCCCTAGGAGCATTAGTGTGAAAACTGCTTGAAGTAAAGAGGTCCACAGTCCCTTCCCATACCAGTCTGTCCCTTTAGATTGCCACTCCAGTTAATGTATCCTGTGAAGAGGGGGGGAACCTATAAAAAGAATTATGTAACCATATATAACACATAATTCTTCCCACACTGTTGCTTTAGCATGCATAGGACCAGGGTGCTACTATCAGAGTATCTCAGCCAATGGCAGACAGAGATTCTCAGGCTCAGAGAAAATCAACCAATTGCAGTAATTGACATTTAGAGCACTAGGATCACAGGGTCTGATTGACAGGTTGAAGCTAAGTAGGTCTCGGTCTGTTCAGTGCCTTGATGACAGCCCTCCCAAGAACCCCATGTACATTATTTTGACTTCTAAGAGAAAAGAAATAAATGATATCGATGTGATATGTACATAAAAAAGGAATCAGGCAGCTCAGCCAGTGACAGTCAGATGCCTTCTAACTTTCTTGGGTGCCGATAATTTAAAATATAAATCCCACATTGCTGAGTTTTACATGTTCTTGTAATATATAACGTGCTGAACACTATATGTTTGTGCAAGTGCAAGATGCTTGCAGGGGCAGATCTTCCCTTGCCTTTTCCTCCCCACCACAGCCACCTGAGATCTCTATATGGCATCGCTACAAGTCATGAAATCCCCATGGCCATCTTGTGTATGGAGATGAAATGGGGTGAAAATTGCTTGTACCTCTATCCTACCACTGCTGGAGGAAGCCAAGTGGAGCAAGCTGACCACTGGCACAAGAGCAATGTGGTAGACACTTCACTCAGTTCCCTTCCTCCTACTCCCATGCCTGGTAGCCATTTCTGTCCACCACTGTTCAGCACTTCTGGCAAATGTCTTTTGGGGAGGGTTAAAAGGTCAGCTGTGGCCCAGGAAAGGCAGGAAAAGATCTGCCCTGAACCTCATCCACTGGTCCTCAAAGACAGAATCTACTCTAGTGTTTAATAATTTCTTTCTCCTTTCAAACTGTTGAGGCAGTTTAATACGGAATGTTTGGATGTCATTTATGTTGAAATCTTTATCCTGAATTATGCTTTTATGTGAATTAGAATTATTATTTTGCCAAATATGATTTTAAAGGGGAGAAGGTACTGTGTATATTTTCAAGTGGTAATGTTGTCATGCAGCTGATATGTCAAGACCCTCCGAAGAAGAACGAAGATTAATGTGAAAGAGGAGCACCGGTTCATTCCAAACGCTGGCATTTGTGAGCATCTTTGAAGTTCACGGGTCAACTTTGTCTATTCAAGCTGTCTGGGCTAACTATAATTTGCACCTAAAGAGCAGACCACCTTCCTGAAGAGACTGCTAATAAGACATTCCCGATCTTCTGGGAGTCGATCAATATGACAACTGCGGTTTGATAAAAACTGGTTGGAGGTGAATTAAGCTTCCAAAGAACATGCCAGTCAAATAAAGAGCAGCTTTTTCTGGGGCTGCAAAAGACACTGTCTCATCAGAGGACTGTTTTAATTTCATTCGTCCATAAAAACAAACTTGTGTTTATCTCTCTTCCCCTCCCGCCGCCATTTTGAAATTGCCTTTTGGGTCAAGGCAATGGTTTATTTATTTATTTTATTGGATTTCTAGGCCGCTCTTCCCAACTAAGTCGGGCTCAGAGCGGATTACAGCAATTAAACCATTAAAACAATCTTCAATAAAATTATCAGCAATAATCAAATAAATAAAATGGTGTGGCAATACTGCTATATGCTACTTCAAGATTCTTTTGGGCTCCACCATCCTTCATACTTATTATCAAGTTACTAATAGATTCTGCCAGTTTGCCTGGCCATCATTTAGGAGTGTCATTTACTCTCAAATGACAGAAAAGGAAAATGCTCTTAAACGTCCAATTTTTCTCCTTTCCCCCAAGCGAGTGACTAATGATTAAGAAGAATATCTTTTATTCATGTTGTCAAGGTGACAAAACCTTCTGGAGTGATGAATATCAAATGCTGATGTTTTGATTTAACACCTTTTTTAAAAAAGAAAAGAAAAGAGGTAAACACCCATTTTTAGACCTGAAAGAAAAGATGGATGTTGAATAGGGGAGATGATGACCAGGGACCCATAGATTCTACTCTTGTTGTGTGTCCCACAGTACTGATGAGCCCAGGTGAAGAAAGAGAAAGACGGGACACAGAATGGAATCTGTGTCAGAAATCCTTCTCAGATTTTGTTGTATATTCCTAGTCAGAAAGGACCTCCTCAAGAAAGAAAAAAACCTAAATAAGTGAGCTCCTCAATTAAAGAGATGGTACACAGCTTGCATTTCCCCAGGTACTTTATTGTTCCTGCAAATGGTGCTTCTGTTCTGTATGGATCCCTGTATATGAATGTGTAAAGCACATGAATTGTGCATAACGCGTAATTGGAGAGCCAGCATGGTGTAGTGGTTAAGAGCGGTGGTTTGGAGTGGTGGACTCTGATCTGGAGAACCAGGTTTGATTCCCCACTCCTCCACATGAGCAGCGGAGGCTAATCTGGTGAACTGGGTTGGTTTCCCCCACTCCTATGCACGAAGCCAGCTGGGTGACCTTGGGCTAGTCACAGCTCTCTTAGAGCTCTCTCAGCCCCACCTACCTCACAGGGTGTTTGTTATGGGGAGGGGAAGGGAAGGTGATTATAAGCCAGTTTGATTCTTCCTTAAGTGGTAGAGAAAGGCGGCCCATAAAAACCAACTCTTCATCTTCTTGCTTTCCCCATCAACTCACATTCTCCCATGTTAGATACGGAGGCTGCTTTTGCAATCTCACCCATACTCTAGTAATCATACGAACAAAGTCAAACAATGCTAGGTGTTATGGAAGGAAAATGGTTTATTTGGGTACCATTCTCTGCTTCTTTATAAACATGCCTGTTACCTTTCATTGCCCCCATACACACTGTGTAATCATATAAGCATGTTGCTGAGATTTTTCCCATAGTCTGCTTTCTACAGAAGAAAAGGTCATCATTTCAAGGGTCAAGAGAGGGGAAAAGGCATAGAAAATGGACCTCCCCAAACAAGAAAAATATGAATGATTTTCTCAGTTGAAAAGCCATGTTATAGTAACAATGGCATGAAAGAAGAGGAGGCGGGGATATATTCCTGCTTGAAGAAAACATTTTTCATTGTTCCTCTCTTGAGCAGGGTCCTTGGAGAGGTGGCAAGTGCTAAGCAAACAAATAAATCCTAACTCCAGTTGCATGATTAGCAGAAGGGCCTCTTAGATGTCCTCCCAGCTGTTTGAGAGGCAGATCATGATTCGGCCACACAAATGCAGGAGTCTTTCCAAAGGCACTGGCAACCTTTTCTCAGAGTGGTGCTGATACCGTAAGAACTCTCCCTACAGGAACCCATGTGTCAATTACAGTAATCACAGAAGAGCCTACTCTCAGTTGACCACTTCCCAAATGTGATTTATCCTACCTAACTCTATTCCTGGTTGTTGTTTTTTAAATTGCTACCTTTGTATTGTGGAATGGTCTCCTAAAGTAGCTCCAGGAGCACTAGAGGTGATGGTGATCACAGGGTTTGCTTGGCTGTTCTGTTTCGAAGTGCCTTCTCCTAAAGGGTGTGTTATCCTTTTAAAAATTTTGTAGCATCCAGTCTGAAGAGGAGCTGTGGTGAGCTCGAAAGCTCACCCCATGTTTTGTGTAAACTGGGTGGGTCCTAATCAGTGTTCTTACATGGACTTTGTTCTTGTTTTTGGATTTGACATAGACCCATATATAGGGTTGCCAGGTCCCTATTCACCACCGGCAGAAGATTTTGGGGGGCAGAACCTGAGGAGGGCGGGGTTTGGGGAAGAACTTCAATGCCATAGAGTCCAATTGCCAAAGCAGCCATTTTCTCCAGGGTAACTGATCTCTATTGGCTAGAGATCAGTTGTAATAGCAGGAGATCTACAGCTATTAGTTGGAAGCTGGCAACCCTACCCATATAGCTGTTTACAGCTTTATTTTTCTGTGATCGGCAATACATTTGTATTGTTTCTATATTGCATTTGTATTATCATTTTTGATTTATATAGTTTTGGTCTTGTGGTCATATTTTGTAAGGCACCTTGGGATGAATAAGAAAGGTAGGGTATGGCATGCAGAAGGTCCCAGGTTCAATCCCCAACATCTCCAGTTAAAGGGACTAGGTAAGTAAGTGATGTGAAAGACCCCTGCCTGAGACCCTGGAGAGCCACTGCCGATCTGAGTAGACAATACTGACTTTGATGGACCAAGGGTCTGATTCAGTATAAGGCAGCTTCATGTGTTCAATATTTGCAGTAAATCAATGCACTTTAAATACAAAAATGACTCCGAGCTATGCCATTGTGTAATTTAACCTTTCTTCCAGCCATGTAGAAACAGAGTATGGTAAGTGCACCCCGGGCAACTGGAAAAATTCCTTAAAGGTACATTATTAAATCAACATATATGACTAGTTTTCTATGGAATGAGGCCTTGGTCATAAGCGTATTACATTTTTAGCTGCTCTCATAAGATTTTCGAAGTGTACACCTAAATGTTTAGTATGTGAATGATACAAACATATATGGAAACGTTCATCGTACAGATACATTTATCAGAGAGACAAGATGAGCTATCATTCTCTGCCAAGTTTATGCTCAGTGGCAAATATTGGATCTGTTGCCATATGCTATGAGGAAAGAAACATTTGTCTCTGGAACAAAACACGTGACTCCAGGCTCCCTTCCCTGATTGCCTCTTAGTATAGTGGGAATACTTGCACCATTTTTAATTTGTCACTAGGTGTAGCTACAGTGCTAATGGCACTAGAGTAGCACCTCTTGAAAAATTAAAGTAGTAAATCATAGGAAAAAAACAAGGAGCAGTCACCTGAAAAAAAAAGCCTTTCCTTCATTCATTGTCTATGGTTGGGAGGAAGAAATCAGTTCACTTCTACAGAAGGAGATTGCATTACATTTATGGAAACATGCAGCTAGGAAGGAAAGCCAGAATACATTTATCACATGAGAGAACCTTCAGCTATAAAAGGATACTTCAAAGCATGCTAGGAGATATTTTTTCCCCAACCAATTGTTTTTAATTACAGTCAAAGAGCTATGCCGAATGCAAAGAAGGGAAACCAACTGCTATGGGATATGTAAGCCCGGATCAGTTGAACTCCTGCTCAGTGAGAACACAGCAAAAGATAATGTGCATTCAATTTAAAATTTTCTAGCTAAACTGTTCATATTGTCCTCTCCTGAATAGCCCCATTCAGGAGAGGACAATATGAACAGTTACCGCGTTAGCTAGAAAATTTTAAATTTTCTAGGCCAAGTGCCTAGAGAAAAGATGTCCTGTCCCTTTAAGAGAGTCTAAATGGGATTTTTTTTAACCAGGTGAAGTTATTTATTCTCCATGCTGTGGAATGCTTCAGCGGCCCATTTCCACACATTATTATTGTTATTTAAACCTCTGTTAAAGAGGCAAGGGTATTTTTTATCCAGCTGTGTGGTCAACCCTAATATCAACTCATACACAATAAGTTGGTGGCGCTGTTTAGGGGTGGAGTATTCTGCCTTAATGTTTGCATTGTGGGTTGGACTATGTCAGGGTTGGTTGTACTATCCACAAGGCTTTGGCAGCTAAGCTAGCCCAATGCAAAGAACACCAGCTAGCCCCAAAGCAGCACATGATCCTTTACAGCCCAGAGTCCTTTTGAACAATGCAAAGGATCCCCCCCCCCATTTTCCCTGGACAAGTTTGCCCCACACTCCACTTCCTGGGGTGGCACAAAATCTTGAATCTTTCCTGTGCTCAATAATGTGCAAATCCCTTCCAGCCTCCGTATCTTTCTGATCTTAAACTAGAGTAGCTGGTCTTCCACTAGAAGGACAAAAGCAATAATCTGCATATGGAGATTTCACTAGTGATGCTAGAGTTGCCAGGTCCGAAGAGAGGCGAAGAGGCCACCGGCAGGAGGTTTTTGGGGTGGAGCCTGAGGAGGGCGGGGTTTGAGGAGGGGAGGAACTTCAATGCTATAGAGCCCAATGGCCAAAGTGGTCGTTTTCTCCAGGTTAACTGATCACTATCACCTGGAGATCCGTTGAATTAGCAGGAGATCTCCAGCTAGCACCTGGAGGTTAGCAATCCAAAAGGACACCTCTGTACCAATACCTAAAGTTAGTAACTAAGCACAGACAATGGCTATATATAACACTATGATAAGTGTATTTGAATGATCCACAAAGGCTACAAGGCCGATGTTACATAAAAATTACACTGGTACTACAAAAAGTACGAAAAGTACAGTCACATTCATTCCAAAAATACAATCTTCTCTGAAGGATGGTGCACAGTGACGATGCCTAGGGAGACGAACGTTTCACAGTTCTTCATCAGTCCCGTTCCTGTACCAATAAACATATCTTACAATATTGTGCAATAAATATCTAAACTTCTATATTAACAATATTTTCAAATATCAAATCATGCTTATTTCAAGTTGTTACTTACAGTCATCATATTTGCACATTATTCCTTAATTTTAGCCTCAGTAGCTCCAATACTGTCTCCAATGATGATTAATCTTCTTATTAAGTATAACAGCAACCACATACAATTTTTTAGTTCCAATATTTCCACAATGGATATCCATTCATAGGTTGCACCAACAGATTCACCTTTCCTCTGTTCCCAACTGGGATACAAGCAGTTGTGGAAAAGATCCACATCAGTGCAGCTTAAGAGTACATTAACATGACATCACAGTAGATCCTTAAAGTGATACACACTCAAACGAAACCTAAACCCAAGTTTAAAACTTTCTCTTGTATAGGTGTTGGTTGTTTAGAAGATAAATTCACCACTAGTTGTTTGTCTTAGCAGGAGATCTCCAGCTAGCACCTGGAGGTTGGCAGCCCTAAGTGATGCTGAGTTGAAACCATTCCACTTAAAGGTACATCTGTGCCAGAAATACAGTATACCAGCCGCAGATCATTTAGCAAATGTAGCTAAACTACAAGGGGGGAATATTATTTCCTCATTTAGAGAGAATGAAAAGCACGTTCACTGTTACGGAGATCTGCTATGGTTGTATGGCAGGTTGTGTAATGTAAACTCCAGAAAACAAACATCCCCAGCTATTTTCCAACTTTTCGATTACACCGCTAGAAATGCACGAGAACGTTCGGCAAATGTAGGAAAACAGCAGATGTCAATCCAACATTCCTTCCGAGCTGTTCTATTTCTGCTTTTCAGTTTGTTGAGACATCCTTGCCGCACCTGACTCACTTTGTGACACATTTCTTATCGGCTTTGGGAATGTATTGCTGCATAATGCTAAGACCTATGGTTAAACAATTTTAAAGCTTTGACACACGTAGGAAGAGGAAATGGCTGTGCTTAGGAGATGTCAAGACAAGTGATTATTAAATCTCGAATAGACAAGCGCTGAGAATTTGCAAGTATCATAGCATCACAAAGTTCTTTTGGAGTAGCTAAGATGCTTCAAGACTAGTCTTCCCGAAAACTTCATTCAGTTCAGTTCTAAAGCTGAAACTCTATGCTGTTGGTTTTAGTGTTTTGTTTTGTTTTTGACATTGTATACTATCCCTGCAGTACATAATTATGTACCAGAACTTATGAAATAACTCCAAATTAATACCTACAACCAATATCTGCCTGAGACAAAGGGTTGGATCTAGGATTGCCAGGTCCCTCTTTGCCATCGGCAGGGTTTTTTTGGGGTGGAGCCTGAGGAGGGCAGAGTTTGGGGAGGGGAGGGACTTCAATGCCATAGAGTCCAATTCCCAGAGTGGCTATTTTCTCCAGGGGAACTGATCTCTATCAGCTGGAGATCAGTTGTAATATCAGGAGATCTTCTGCTATTACCTGGAGGTTACGAACCAAAATAACAATCACCTGGTGCTGTACTGAGAGATACTCAATCAAAACAACAGCACACTGATTATTAATCAAATACAGTGTATTATTAACATCAAAGTGACAAGAATAAAGAGGATACCTAACTAGCTAGAGCATGCAAAAAGTATGCAATTACAAAATACAAAAGATACTGAACAAAACAATCACAAGAAATATATACACACTATGATATAGGAAGAGTCTTTTCGGCACGTAGAACACTCTCCACAGGTTTAACCAGGAGCGGAGCAACTCTCCCTTTGTTTCACTCACAGTATTGAAGTTGAAATGAATCCCTTAAAAAGGTAATGTAAAGCGTATGGTGGGGACCACAATCCAAATATAGTTCAAAGTCACAGGACAGTTGTTCAGAATCACAGGACAGAACGCAGATCCCAAGTATTCTTTGCATTTCACCAAAAGAGGTTTCATCAGCCTTGCATCTCTCTAGAAAGATTTCAGTTCACCTTGATGAAGGTTTGGAAAATGTCGCAACGTGTAGTCAACTGTTGGATTACTCTCTGAGAGTAATGAAGCCTCTTTTGTTTGCTTTTGTTTGAAAGCAAGGAGGCCAGGTCTAAATTGCCTAAATAAAGAAAGGAAACAGGGGCGCTCACAAGATGCAACCCGGTTCACCAGATTAGAATCTGCCACTCAAGTTATCCATAGTAGAGAACCCAGTTTTCCATATTAGAGTCGGCCACTCCTAACCACTACACCACGCTGGCTAGGGTTGGCAGGACACTCTTCGACACTGGTGGGAGATTTTTGGGGTGGAGCCTGAGGAGGGCGGGGTTTGGGGAGGGGAGGGACATCAATGCCATAGAGTCCAGTGGCCAAAGCAGCCATTTTTTCCAGGTGAACTGATCTCTATCGGCTGGAGATCAGTTGTAATAGCAGGAGATCTCCAGCTAGTACCTGGAGGTTGGCAACCCTAGTACAAAACATATATGTCAGTTCAACTTCAGTCATGCTTCAGGGTTAGGCAGGGTATGATTTGACTCCCCATTTCAGGTTTATCTCATTCTTTCCCTCCCAGATTTGGAGAGGGTTTAGTTCTAGGCCCTAATACTTCTCCCCTCACTTTACCTCTCTGTGATGCTTTTCTCTGCTGTAGATCAGTTGTAATAGTAGGAGATCTCCAGCTAGTACCTGGAGGTTGGCTGGCCCATTGACTTCAGTCAACTTAGAAATGTATAAGTCTGCATAGAATGGCACTGTAAAGGTCTTTTTTTTAAGGCACAATCTTGCCTATCAGTTGTTTAGCAGGGAAGCCAAGATTGTGCACATCAATATTTTGACTTTTTTTGAGATGTGCACAGTCCTGGCTGTTGAATCAGCTTGGGGGGGGGGGGTTGTTAATGCACACATGTGGGCAGTTTCTCAGCTAGCTGGGAATAGGCACACAGCATCCTTGTTTCTCTGTAGGTCTATAGCCCTCCACTGGATCAGAATGTGAGCCTGTTAGAACAACTTCTTTGGGGACTCGAGGTTTCAGATATCGGGAGGGATATGAGTAAAAATGATTCAGAAAGGCATGTGAAAATGGTAAAAACAAATACATTCCAAGCAGACCCCCCCGAAACTTTCGTGAGTCATGCATCAGAAAGTATTTGTAGCTTGCTTTAATTGGAAGTAATTATAAGCATCCATTTGCTGCCTAGCAGGCAGAGTTGCTGAGCGATAAATGCCCATGGAACACAATTGTAGAAGGTCACTCCATCACCGTGACTGTTTACACTGCCGTATCCAAATCTCGTCTTACCGTGTGCCTGTGCAGCTCTGCCCGAGGCAGTCCGTCACTTGGCCGCTCAGGGAGGAATCTGTTCCTCCACCTTCCATGTGTTTGCAAATAATCCTTGGCACCAAAATGGGATTGTCTAAGAGGCAGCATGCAAGTGTAAATAAAAGTGTGCCTTTCCTTAAAACACACCAATCAGGGTAATGAAGTGACCCAAATTAAAGGCATGATTTTTTTTGAAACAAAAATGCTATTAACATTTGTAAAAACATATTGAAATTCAAATTGCTCTACCAAAAAAAACCCCAGATTTTTTTTTTAAAATGAGGATATTAAAACACTACCTCTAAATTATTCTGATTTTTTTATTGGAACGCTGAATGGGTCTTAAAGGCTCCATCTCGGAAGTTGGAGCTTGCCAGAATATTTTTGCATTATATTTTAATTAAAGTTATAATTACAGAACTAAATATAATTAGCTCCTTTCTTCAAAAGAAATCGGAAGCCAACTTACTTTATTAAATTTTCAATTTGTTTCCCGCAGTGTTACATAGTTTATTCTAATTAATTGAAGGAGATCTCATAAATATTTTATCAACAGAGGGATGTGATTAAAAGCCGAAGGACTGTTTTTAATGCCAGTTTTTCCAGCCCCTTTCAAATATACTCCTCTTTTCCTTAAGTTACACACTCATACATTTTAAAAATCTAAAAAGGAAAGAGAAACCCCAAGCTCACCATTGCATTAGACATATTAGAGTTTATTTGAGCCTTTTCCAGTATTCTTTTAGTTCTGGTTTCTTTTCCACTGGGAATGGCTGCTAGTTAAGAAATTCCTTCCCTGATGCAGACCCAGGAAAAAGACTGTAGTTGCTGGTATGATTTTCAAATTAAGTATCTCTCTGTAGTGTTTCCGATTAACATTTACATATCTAAAAGACAGCTATTATTCAACCCACAGCCAGCTTGTCACCTCTCCCACATACTTGCTAATATTGTTTTACATTCCATCTTGATTTAGCAGTGAGACGATCAGGACAGCTTTTTGCAAGATAAGGTTCTTCTTGGATGCTGGGAAATGCTTTGAGCTCTATCTATTATTTCTGTCATCACTCTTCCATCTGTCTTCACTGGTCACCTGAATTTTCCTGGATGGCTGCAGGCTAGTCACCAACCTCACCTGCGGGTCACCTGTGGGCTGCTGTTAGTTGGGTTGCTAACTTCCAGGTAGTAGCTGGAGATCTGGTATTACAGCTGATCTCCAGCTGATAGAGTTCACCTGAAGAAAATGGCCGCTTTGGCAATTGGACCCTATGGCATTGAAGTCCCTCTCCTTCCCAAACCCTGCCCTCCTCAGGCTATGCCCCAAAAATCTCCCACCAGTGGCGAAGAGGGAACCTGGCTATCCTAGTTGTGAGGAGAAAAATAGAACCAGTCATCCTTTGAGGAACAGAGGATTTAAAAATCATTAGATTAATTTTTCACCCCTTTGCATTGTTGATGGATGAGGTGGGGGTATTTCATTTAGGCCTGGGCATATAATTGCTTGGTTAGTCCCTAACTAGGGTTAGTGGCAGGAACAGCATGAATTTTGGCTGAAAGCATAAGCTTAAAGTGATGTGCACCCTGAGGCATCCATGGGTGAAGGGAGTTTTATTCCATCAAAGACAAGCTCTCAGAATTGACCGGCTAGAAGGAATTGGTGAGTATACTCCTTTCCTAATCTGGGGGTTGTAGGGTTGCCAGCTCCATATTGGGAAGTACCTGGAGATTTGGGGGGTGAAGCCTGAGGAGGGTGGGATTTGGGGAGAGGAGGGACTTCAATAAGGTATAAAGATAGGGTTGCGAGGTCCCCCCTGGCCACCAGCAAGGTATGGGGGGTAGGATTTCCAGATCCAGGTTGGGAAACTCCTGGAGATTTGGGTATGGAGCCTGGGGAGGACAGGGACCAAAATGGGGTACAATGTCATAGAGTCCACCCTCCAAAGCATCCATTTTTTCCAGTGGAACTGACCTCTGTAGTCTGGAGATGAGCTGTAATTCCAGGGGATCCCCAGGTCCCACCTGGAGGCTGGCATCCCTAGCCATGGAGTCCACCTTCCAAAGCAGCCATTTTCTCCAGGTGAACTGATCTCTTTTGCCTGGGGATCAGTTGTAATAGCAGGACATCTCCAGCCACCACCTGGAGGTTGGCAACCCTAGGGGGTTAGCAGCATCGTTGGAAGCCTAATGCTGACCAGTATGGGAGGATGGTAACAAGGCCAGGACCATCTCATAACATATTTTGATTTGCAGCCAGGTCATGAGAAACAAGGCAAAGGAATCCTGCAATGATGAGAAACTCAGGGTGGGTTTGTCTGATTTCCAGGACACTGAAAAAGGGGCTGAAGGTTGGAGATGTTCTTCTTGCAAATCAGTGTTAAGAAAGCCCTAATTTAACCCATTGTCCTCAGGTTTTATAGGTGTACAGGGGAAATAACTGATACCCCGGAAGTTAAGTTGTCAGGCTACGTACACACTGGATTGCCGCCAGAGGGGAAGCAGGAGAGCTTCCGCATGCAGCCTCGGTAACTGGCAGTCAAATACTCACCAGAACCAGGTATATGGCAACCCTACCTATTTAATGTGGTCAAGGCAATGCAGGAGGGGCTGTGGCTCAGCAGCAGAGCATCTGCTTCACATTTGGAAGGTCCCACGTTCAATCCCTGGCATCTCCAGTTAAAGGGACAAGACAAGTAGGTGATGTGAAAGACCTCTACCTGAGACCCTAGAAAGCTACTGCCAGTCTGAGTAGACAATTCTGACTTTGATGGACCAAGGGTCTGATTCAGTATAAGGCAGCTACATGTTTACAAGTTCACAAGGTTGGAAGAGACCACAAGGGCCATCCAGTCCAACCCCCTGCCATGCAGGATCCCACAATCAAAGCACTCCTGACAGATGGCCATCCAGCCTCTGCTTAAAGACCTCCAAAGATGGGGACTCCACCACCCTCCGAGCCAGTGCATTCTACCGTCGAACAGCCCTCACCGTCAGAAAGTTCTTCCTAATGTTTAGGTGGAATTGCTTTTCTCTTAGTTTAAATCCATTACTGAATCTCTGCTTGCCTGCACTGAAACTTGTGTATATGCATATGCTTTGCAATATACCACAAATGACACCCAGATCTTCAGGTTTTCTCACCCTGATGTGGAACTGCCCTCTCCTTATTTACTCTGCTCATCCCAAATCAGATACTTGTACAACACCAACAGCAATAAGAACAATGAGCACATTTTTTAAAAATTCAGTTTTGGTTAGCTAGATGTATTTTTAATATGCCACAGTTAATGAAAAAGGGCAGGAACATTGTGCTGTCATTGGTGTGACAAGATTATGGTGATTTTCTAAACTCGTTACAAGAAAGGCCTGGGAACGTTATGTAATATTTAAAACCGTTTCTCAGTTGTTTAGGTGTTTACATTATTTATCACAATTGCCATATATTTCTGAATATTTATTTACAACTGCAGAATTTTGCTCTTGAAAGAAAGTGACTTAGAAAAAACACATGTAGGGCGAAAACGCATGGTCGCTTTATCCTCCTTTAATCCCTGTTTTAGCCAGGATCGAATGCACATTAGGTGAAACGCACGCGTTCGATCCTGGCTGAATCCTGGCTGAAACAGGTATTAAAGGAGGATAAAGCGACCATGCGTTTTTGCCCATGGTTGTATATCTTCCTAGAGAGCCAGCATGGAGTAGATTATTAGGAGCGGTGGACTTTAATATGGAGAATCAGGTTTGATTCCCCACTTTTCCACGAGTGGCAGACTCTAATCTGGTGAACTGGGTTGGTTTCCCCCACTCCTCTACATGAAGCCAGCTGGATGACCTTGGGTCAATCACAGTTCTCTCTGAACTCTCTCAGCCCCACCTACCTCAAAAGGTGTCTGTTGTGAGGAGAGAAAGGGAAGGAGATTGTAAACCAGTTTGATTAAAAGATAGAGAAAATTGGCAAATAAAAATCAACTCTTCTTCAGCTTGGTGGCAGATGCACCCTTTGTGTGATGTTTGTGAGTTTCTTGACTACATCTGATTAGAGGAGGAGGAGGAGGAGGAGGAGAAGAGTTGGTTTTTATATCCCGATTTTCTCTGCCGTTAAGGAGTCTCAAACCAGCTTACAATCACCTTCTCTTTCCCACAACAGACACCTTGTGAGGTAGGTGAGGCTGAGAGGTTTCGGAGAGAGCTGAGACTAGCCCAAGGTCACCCAGCTGACTTCATGTGGAGGAGTGGGGAAACCAACCCAGTTCTCCAGATTAGAGTCCACCACTCTTAACTACTATACCATACTGGCTCTAGAAAATGCAATGCTGGCCTAGATGAGTGAAAAGGTCAAGGTTAGCCAAAAAAAATAACTTTCGGCTGGCCCAGGATGTTTCACCATACCAAGTAAATGTGTACTTACGGATTACTATATTTTTAAAAAAAGATTGGGAACTACAGCTTAATATGAAGGGTCTCCTAAGTGGAGGGTCTCATTAGTGGATGCTATATTTCCCAACCTTATATCAGTTTGAATGCTTTACATCTCTTTTCATAATGTCAACAAGTGTAACAAAAATTTAATCCCACAAAGAAACGTCCTAGGTTAATGTTTTTTTTTAAAAAAAAATAATTAAAGAGAAGACAAAATAATTTATTTCAGCCTGTTTACTTGCCTAGCACCAATAGCTGTTAGCTGAAAGGACGAAGCATTTCTGTGTGTCTGATGGAGTGTCCCTTACACAGAGGTATGGTTAAGTTGTAGCTGTGTGGAATGTGACAGAAGGCAGGAATGGGTATATGCCTCCCTAGGGCATCGTTTCTTAACCAGGGTTCCCCGAAACACTAGGGTTCCCTGAGAAATCACTAGGGGTTCCACAAAAAATAGTGATGAATAGGCTAATCATATGTCAATCATATGTAATCATACGTAGGGGTTTCCTGAGACATGAATATTATTTCAAGGGTTCTGCAAGAGTAAAAAGGTTGAGAAATGCTGCCCTAGTATATTTTTAGCCTGCCCTTCTTCCAAGGAACTCTGGGTAGCAGTCACGGTGTGCTGTGGTATGTGTGGGAAGAGGTAGGTGAGGCTGAAAGGCAGTGGCCCAAGATCACCAAGCAAGCATCACAAAATCACACAAGGTTGGAAGAGACCACAAGGGCCATCCAGTCCAATCCCCTGCCATGCAGGATTTCACAATACAAAATCATGGCAGACTAGGGAGTTCAATCTAGGTCTCCCGCATCCTAGTTCAACACTCAGACTATACTATTGTGTCTTTGCAAATGTAGTAGCCATGGGACAGAATACTGCATAGACGTGCTGTTGTCTAGCGCTTTCTAGAATCCTGGCAAACTATTGTTGAATCCCAGAGTTGCACAAAATACAGTTGAAAGCCAATGGACCTCACTGTTTACCAATACAGATGTCAAAGAAGAATGATCCTCTTGGTGCCAGCAACAGTTTTAGATGGCTGGCCTAGTAATAACTAACCTTTTCTTCCATCTTGTGAAGAAGCTTAAGCTCAGGTTGAAATGAGAGAGTTTTATTGGCTTTTCCTTGCCTTCGTTTGTTTTCATACCTACTGCCCTGTTTTTCTGCTTGTAACATAACTCTAGACACTTTTCCTGTCATGGTTTTTTTTTATTGCTTGCTGTATATTTTCCCTGCCTGGCATATGGAGGAAACTGTCTTCACACTTCCATCTGCTCTATGTTCTTAACATAGTGGATAGTACGTTGAAGCTGCTAAAAACAAGGCAAAGAGAATACAAGAAATAGAAGAGCTGCACAAAAAGAAATAGAAGAGGGTGTTGCTAAGGATGTTCTTGACAGTGCTGATGGGGGTGAGAGGAAACACATCAATCTGAAATAGGCAAATTCAAACACAGGTGACTAATCTTCTGTAATGATAAAAGGATCCATCTTTCTGTCCCCCTGTGGAAGGCATAGCCCATTAGAAAATGAAGCTAGGAGTCTCGAAATTGGCCACCAGTGTCAAGACGATCACGGGAGTTGCATTGCCAAAGATGAAGGGAATTGGAACACTTTGGCCCACATAATCTTCAGAAACCCCTACCCCCTCTGCTTGTTGCATTGGAAACTGTGGTTGTCTCTGGCAGGAATAAATCATCAGGAAAAAAAACTAGGCATTTGAAAATTGGCCACCAGATTCAAGTTGATGGTGGGGGTTACAGTGTCAAAAATGAACTTTTTGGCCCATGGTATCTCGAGAAACCCTGCACCCCCGTGCTATTTGTAATAGGAGCTAAGGTGCTTTATTTATGGCAGGCGTAACCTATTCAAAAATGAAGCTAGGAGTCCCAAAATTGGCCACCATCTTCAGGATGACGGTGGCCCTTGCACTGCCAAAAAGGAAAGGAACTGGAACACCCTGACACAGTTTAGCTCCCAAATATCCCTTTGGTATTTGCAATGGAAGCAAATATTTGCTCAAGAGAAGCCAGCAAGGGCAGAGAGGACAGACAAGGAGGGTGGAAAATAGCCCCTCTGTTGCAAAGCAGATGTTTAACAACTTCCCTAACCTATCTGAGCCATTGTGGTGTAATGATTAGAGTGTGAAGCAACCTGGCATTTCGCAGCAGCACTTTTAGGCTTGGTGAGTAGCCAGCAGAGTGACCAGATCTCCCTTGAACTCATGAACACATGAAGCTGCCTTATACTGAATCAGACCCATGGTCCATCAAAGTCAGTATTGTCTACACAGACTGGCAGTGGCTCTCCAGAGTTTCAGGTAGAGGCCTATCACATCACCTACTTGCCTAGTCCCTTTAACTGGAGATGCCGGGGATTGAACCTGGGACCTTCTGCATGCCAAGCAGATGCTCTACCACTGAGACACAGCATCTCACCCTTTGATTGGAAGAGGAACTGTAAGAAAGAATGGCTTATTGGTATCTTCATCTCTTATGTAGCATGTCCTTTTCCTGCCACCACATCTCCATCTGATCACAAGTAGCTCAGTGGAAATTGCCCCACCTCACTTAGACTTCAGTGGCCAACCACAGGGCAACTACTTTCAAGAATGGAGTCTGAAGAACTGAGTAGAATTGAGGTGAGGAGAGATGAAGTTCTAGACCTACTGGGGAAATTAAAAACAAATCCCCCTCTAGGTCCTGATGGCATACACTTGAGAGTTCTTAGGGAACTCAAATGTGAGATTGTTGATCTATTAAACCATATTTGTAACTTATCACTTAAGTCAGCCACTGTACCAGAAGACTGGAGAGTAGCAAATGTTACACCAATTTTAAGGGATTCAGCGAGGAACAAAGACATTACAGACCAGTTAGCCTAATGTCTGTATCAGACAAATGAGTACAAACTGTAATGAAAGATAGAATTATTGGTCACATAGGGGAACAAAGTCTGATGAAGGAGAGTCAAAGAGGAGTCTTGTGTAACCAGACTTCTGAATTTCTTTGAGGAAGTGAACAAACATGTAGATAATTGTGACCTGATAGACATTATATACTTGGACTTTTACAAGGCTTTTGACAAGGTATTGCACCAAAGACTCCTGAGTAAGCTTAGCAGTCATTGGGTAAGAAAATGGGTCCTTTTATGGATTGAAAATGTCTGAAACAAAAGGAAGCAGACCGTAAGAAAAAATGTACATGTCTCTCAATAGAGAGAAGTAAGCAGTGGGGTCCCACAGGGACCGGAATTGGGGCCAGCGCTTTTTAATTTGTTCATAAATGATTTGGAATTGGGCATGAGCAGTGTAGTACCCGAGTTTACAGATGACACAAAAGGATGGTGAAAGTCAAGGCTGACTGTGAAGAGCTCAAGAAAGATCTCCACAAAATGAACACATGGTTGATCAAAGTCAGTATTGTCTACTCAGATGGGCAGCAACTCTCCATGGTCTCAGGTAGGGGTCTTTCACATCATCCTAGGACCTGATCTTTTTGACTGGAGATGCCGAGAATTGAATCTGGGGCCTTCTATATGCCAAGCAGATGCTCTACCACTGAGCCACAGCCGCTCCTCAAATTAGTTGAGTGGGCAAAAATGTGGCAAATGAAGTTTAATTTGTGTTGTGATCTCATTGGTACAAAAAAATTCCCATCTTTAAGTACAATCTAATGGAATCTGAAATTGCTGAGAATGAGAAGGAAAGAGACCTTGGGGTCATAGTGGATAGCTCAATGAAAATGTCAACCCAGTCTGCTGCAGCAGTGAAAACCACAAAATCTATGCTGTGGGTTATTACAAAAGGGATTGAAAATAAAACATCTAATATTACAACATCCCTGTATAGATCTATGATCCCACCTCATTTGGAACACTAAGTGCAGTTCTGGCCATCATATGTAAAAAAAGGGCAATGCAGATCTGGAAAAGGTACAGAAGAGGGCAACTAAAAAGATTAAGGGTTGTAGCACCTTTCCCATAAGGAAAGGCTGAAGAATCTGGGACTTTTCAGTTTAGATGAGATGACTAAGGGGGACATGATAGAGGCTTATAAAATTATGCACTGAGTGGACAGAGAGAACATTTTTATCTGTCTCCCAAAATACTAGAATTCAGGGGCATCCAATAAAGTTTATGGGCAGTAGATTTAGGATGGACAAAAAGAATACATGTTTACTCAACAACTGATTAAAATGTGGCATTCACTGCTACCAGAGGATGTAGTGATGACCACAGGCATAGGTCTCTTTAAAGGAAGAATTAGACAGACTCATGGAGGATAGGTCTATGAGTGGTTACTAACCATGGTGACTAAAGGGAATCTCTGCCTTCAGAGCCAGTGAATACCTGTGCCAAAACCAGGGGAAGACCTTGTCCCCATGCCCTGTTGCTGGCCCTTTATGGGAACTGGTTGTCCACTGTGTAAGGCAGGATGCTGGAGTAGATGTACCACTGATTTGAACCAACAGAGCTCTTCTTATGTTCATACAACTCACAGAAAAAATTAACGCTAATATAGAATTGCTGGAAATTGGACAAGCAACAATCTATCTTTTCTGCAACAATCTATCCTTTTTGTAGTGTTGATATTCCACCAGTCCTCTAGGGAACTAGGCATCGGATTTTTTCCTTACAAGAACCCTGCAAGGTAAAATAGGCTGAGAGAAATGGTTGTTCCAATGTGTCAGTGAGCTTCATGACTGAGCAGAGATCTGAAGAAACATTTCTATAATCAAAAACCCAACACTATGTACTACAGTAACTCTAACATAATGAGATAGAATAAAACAGGAACACACACACACACACAGAGAGAGAGAGAGAGAGAGAGAGAGAGAGAGAGAGAGAGAGAGAGAGAGAGAGAGAGAGAGAGAGAGAGAGAGAGAGAGAGAGAGAGAGAGAGAGAGAGAGAGAGAGAGAATTCAGAGATGTGAGCACACATGAAAACACTGGCTCCTCAATTAAACCTCTTTCCTACAAGCTGATGAGTATGATGAATGTGAAGGAGAATTAACATACTGTTAGGGCATGCTTCCCGAAGAGCAAAGTTAAAAAGTGAGCTGTGTTGGAGCTTCTGAAAAAGAAAGAAGGAATTTGCCAGAGCTACCGGCACTGAAGAATACAGTGTGTGAACTTCCCTAAACCCTAAAAGAATGATAGATTAAGAGTAGGGGAAATGCCTGGCACTGTGCACCTCTATAACCATTTGTCCAGGATCATTTTATGACAAACCTCTGTCTTGCTGGCACCAAAATTCTCCACCATATAAATATTATTAGCTTGGGTGCATCAAGCTGGCATACTTAATGAGCCAGAACTCCTGTGAATGACCGCTGCGGGATTTAAAAGGAAGATGGTAGTAAATATGGGCATGAATTTAACCGGCTGGAGTTTTACCTGCTAGGAAAGGGTGGCCGAATTCATTATTGTGATGTTTCCGTTTTGATTAAATATGTATTTTGGCCATGTCCCGGAGAGAGAAAGAAACACACTGGCTTGGTTGTTCAATGTTCATGTGGCATATTGCGTCACACTGCTACATGTACAAACCGGAGCAGCAGTTAGCCCTGACAACTCACTTCTGCATTCTGCGTAGGAGCCGGTCACAGAGAAATTGCTGAGAGGATCGCTGAGCCGCTTACTGTCATATTAGCATGACTGGAACCATCCATATAAAAAGGCTACATTTGGGAGGAGAGGGGGGGAAGCTATTATTATCAGGGACGCGACAATTGTTGCGGAAAAAAAGGTGATTGAGATCCTAACTTAACTTGCTCACACTGCCTGCTCCGTATTGAGTCAAAGCCCTCATTTAATCACCTCAACCGTGTGTTGGCAAATGATGTTTTGAGCACCTTTACGTCTGCATGGGGCACAGAGCTCAACAGAGCAGCCGTCTAGGTAGCGACTTTTGACACATGCCCATATTTACTGTAGGGCAAGTTGAGTGAGTGGATGGGGAGGGGAAAGAGGTGGGCCGTGGCAAAGTATCTGTGATGGAGACCTGACAACCACGGAGAGGCAGGCAAAATGAGAGACAAGACACACAGCTGACACACCCCCAGCAGGATTTAAACACCTTTCTTTTGTATTGGCTTTTTAAACTGAAAGATGACAGACAAGGGACAGGGGAAGCAGTGTGAGAATTAGTCCAGAGCATTTTGTATTCTTTGAGGTATGTTAAGCTGAGCATGTATTTTATTTTATTTATCTTTGGATTTATATCCCACTTTAATATGGTTGACCTTGTGAGCTTCATAAGTGTGTGTGGGGGATTTGAAAGGGCTCAACATGACACTGTAACCACTATACTACACATCCAATGTGAGAGTCAGACTAACACCAAAGGAACTCCATAGTGCATAACTCAGGGTTTGACTACCTTGACTAAGAGCTAACATTTCCCAGGGAAGCAGGCTTGAAGTACATACCTTCAGCGGTTTTCTAGATTTTGGTAGGCGCCCAACTAATTCTGAAGCAATAGAGCTTCCAGCTTGGTGGTCTTAGACCAAATTCACACGTTTGATTAAAGTGCAATTCATCTGATTTCCTGATGCAGGTGTGCTTCACACAACACATAATTAAATTGTGGAACTCCCTGCCCCAGGATGTGGTGACGGCCAACAACTTGGAAGGCTTTAAGAGGGGAGTGGACGTGTTCATGGAGGAGAGGGCTATCCATGGCTACTTGTCTAAACTGATACTAGTCATGATGCATACCTGTTCTCTCCAGGATCAGAGGATTGTGACTATTATATTAGGTACTGTGGAACACAGGCAGGATAATGCTGCTGCAATTGTCTTGTTTTTGGGCTTCCTAGAGGCACCTGGTTGGCCTCTGTGTGAACAGACCGCTGGACTTGATGGACCTTGGTCTGATCCAGCATGGCTTTTCTTATGTTCTTATGCTTGTGTGAAAAACTAACGGGCAGTTTTCAGTCCACTTGTATCCATAACTAACTGATAGCTATGCATATAATCACAGGTAACAATGCACCAGCCTACATCCAATCCCTTGTGCTCTGTCCATGGTGCTGACACATTAGCTGCTCTCCTGGTACTTTCATCATTGCCTTTAATGGCTGCTTCCTCCCTGAAAATTCGCAGCTCTCTTTACTTGCAGGCCTGCAGGCACCCTCCTAACATGCTGTTAGAGAGAGGTGCCTCTGCAGGCATTGTACAGGACAATGAGCACACATGTGCTTGCCCAATATCACAAGGGACCACAAGGAGTCCCTGAATAACAGACACAGAGCAGCAGCAACCACACAGAGGCATTAATGGCTACAGGAACAGGCAGGGCAGGGCATCAGTTAATTCACAAGTAGAGCAATTCTGTTTTATGGCTTTTTAAAGTAATACAAAGGTCCCATCACTCTCTTCCAGATCCAGATTTACTTGTCTTGAGCTTGGCAAAGCATCCTTGACAAAGTACCAAGGATCCAAGACTTGGAACTGGGGACTTCATGTGTTGAAGCTGGGACCCAGATAGTGACCCACACAAAACTGTGGGGAGTGACCTCAGGTTCCTTAACATAAGTTCCTATGAGTGGTAAACAGCATGAAGACTCTGGTCAGGATAGGACAAGGGCAAATGCTGGTCTCTAGGCCAACCTTCTATCATTGCTTGGTTAATGGATCAATGAAAAATGAGCTGTTTAATCTAATGAACCAATAGAACACATATCTAAGTTTTGGGCTGAAACTATCTATGAAAAGTTGGGATATTGGAAGTCCATCAAATGCACGTACTAAGGACTAGGCAACAAAATGGCAGTTCCTTGACTGTGTCCATTCAGACCCTGCATGTAGAAAAACAGCATGTCCCAAAGTCTTGCCTGAACCCTTCTATGTATTGTGAAGAGCATTAGATCATGCAACCTTCTAGAGCCAGCATGGTGTAGTGGTTAAGAGTGGCGGACTCTAATCTGGAGAACTAGGTTTGATTGCCCACTCCTCCACATGCAACCTGCTGGCTGACCTTGGGCTAGTTACAGTTCTTTCTGAACTCTCTCAGCCCCACCTACCTCACAAGGTTCCTGTTGTGGGGACAGAAAGGGAAGGCAATTGTAAGCCCCTTTGAGATTCCTTAAGGTAGACGCTTCTTCTTCTAGTTGTGGTACAATCCAGGAAAAAGCTTCACTATTACCAGTTCTACTGATCCTGGCCCACTGGTTGAGCCTTTAGACATTTGGCAAGACTTTACACCTGCCGAATAAATTAACTGCAAAGGCACTGAGAAGCTGCCCAAGGGCAAATGCCTATAATATTAGTTTAATTCCCATATGTTGCCATTCAGAGGAGGTGCATTCATTGTTCTCTCTTTTATCATCAAGGGACACATTTTGAGCCTGTAGGAAAAATGGCCCACAGCAATCTGTGCTGCGTTTCCCATCATATGGCTGTGAGTCAATGGCACCTGGGGGATTGTCCTTCATGACATAACACTTGGAAGGCCTCAAGGCTCCATTAAATTGCTTTGATGCTGGCCGGGAATGCTGAGCATCCAAAGGTAGCTCAAAGCAGTCAATCACATCCAACAATACTCTCCTTTTCAGGGTAGCTTGACTGAATAGCTTCCCTGGTGTCAGTTTCTGAGGTCAAAGAAGAGGCTTTGTGAGACACCTGCTGCCATGATATGAGTTCCCAGATGGAATGACAGTGATAAAGGAACAGCTTTGTAGACCTACTATGGAAAAGGACTGTGGAGGATAGGGGAGCTTCTCAATATGCCTAGCTGTTGGCTTCTTAAAATGGCTGCGGAATAGCCTTGGGTTGGCAGCAGGGTTGATGGTACCCTTTGTCTTGTTGGGGCAAAGGGGGGAATGTTGATGTTTATTCTGTGACTATGCAAAGAATGCTTTTCTGACATTTCACATAGTTATCCAGCATTTGCAAAACATCTTTTATTTAAAACCATGGATCATTTCTCTGCTTACATGGCTTAGCTTTACCTTTCTCTGCTGGCCTCCCTTTAGGGTATCTGTTATCTCTTCAGTCAATTCACAATTCTCGACTCGAATCATAGCAAATCAACGAAAATCATGAGGGGAACGATGATCATCTCACTCTTCACAGCTCTAGCCCTGTATTTAGTTTGGTTCCACTTGAGTCGGTTTCTTTAATGTTGGATTTAAAATTAACCATATTGGATAATATGAGAATCATTTTCATTGACTTCAACTGGAAGCACAGTTCCAAGTGTAATTTCCACAAAACCCCACTGAGTCTGTTGGACCCATGGTCTGACTCAATAGAAGGCAGCTTCATTTATTCAAGGGTGTATTCACCCAATACAATCAAGAAACCCATCTGTGCATCTTTTCTGCCTGTATGTCACCATGCTTGCCTGGAAGGGGTAGAATGGCTAACTTCTCCTTCTATCACTCCCTCCAGTCTGCGAAGTGTTTGGCCTTCAAGGGAGAAAGCCTGAAGTTCAACTTCTGCCCCATCCAGATGGTGCATCCCTGCTTGCCTACCAGAAGGTACAAGCAAATGTTTGCCCCTGTTGACTTAGCAAGCAGAAGCAGCCCCAGAGGGTGGCAGCTTGGGCAGACTGGATCCATGTTTGTATAAAATCAGAAAAGTCTCCCGGTATGTAAGATGGTACAATAATTGGCAGCAAGTGCTGTACACCGAAATGTCAGTCATGATGATCCTGAAGGCAGGAATCGCAGCAAACTGTGCTGGGTGTGTGGCAACCCTGTCTTGCATACATCTGCTGAGTCACTCGCGCCTGCCGTTGCCCCTCCAACCTCCCGCTGTCCAGGAAATTGAAACCAGACACTGAGACTCCAACATACTTCACAGATCAGAAAGTTCCTGGCAGTCAATGAGTGGCAGAAATCATTCTCTTCAGATATGGAATATTTAGGATATTAAAGAGTGGACAAGGTTGAAGTCACACCTTGATCGGATGAGCTTCAGCTGCATTCCCCAAATGAGACTTTCATTCTCCAGCACCTTCAAGCCAAGCCATCCGTGTTTTCCATGACTTTTTAAATATTCCTGCTCTGAACCTTTTTTTTCCACTTGTGAGCTAAGCATGCATATGTAAAAAGGACCAATGCCTAAAACATCAGGGGGTGAAACAAACATACAGCCATAGAATCACAGAATCATAGAGTTGGGACCACCAAGGTCATCAAGTCCAACCCCCTGCACAATGCAGGAAATTCACAACTACCCCCCCCCACACCCCTAGTGACCAGAAGATGGCCAAGATGCCCTCCCTCTCATCATCTGCCCAAGGTCACAGAATCAGCATTGCTGACAAATGGCCATCTAACCTCTTCTTAAAAACCTACATGGAAGGAGAGCTTACCACCTCCCGAGGAAGCCTGTTCCACTGAGGAACCGCTCTGTTAGAAAATTCTACCTAATGTCTAGACGGAAACTCTTTTGATTTAATTTCAACCTGTTGGTTCTGGTCCGACCTTCTTGAGCAACAGAAAACAACTCGGCACCCTCCTCTATATGACAGCCCTTCAAATACTTGAACATGGTTATCATATCCCCTCTCAGTCTTCTCCTCTTCAGGCTAAACATACCCAGCTCCTTCAACCTTTCCTCATAGGGCTTGGTCTTCAGACCCCTCACCACCTTTGTTGCCCTCCTCTGGACACGTTCCAGCTTGTCTACATCTTTCTTAAATTGTGGTGCCCAAAACTGAACACAGGACTCTAGGTGAGGTCTAACCAGAGCAGAGTATAGAACATAAGAAGAGCCCTGCTGGATCAGACCTTTGCTTCATCTAGTCTAGCATCCTGTTTCACACTGTGGCCAAACAGTTGCCCTGTGGCCAAACATCTCCCCAATGAACTGGAAGGGACTTTGTGCCAGGATAGCAAGGGACTTCCTTTACTGGTTAATATTTTCTGGCTAGAGGCCTAGTAAAAAGAGGTAGGAAGGGGCCTGGAAAAACTTTCAGAGCTGCTCATAGAAATATAAAAAGACCAGTGTCGTTCAGTTGAAAAACACATTGGCTACTATTGTCTATGGACATGGAACAGTGTTTTTTCTATATCTGTGAAAAAATCCTTTTCAGGGGAAAACAGAGTGAAAACTGAAGTGTTGCTGAAGTACGTATGATCACTGCATTAGAACTGTACTTTCTTGGTATCAGTGAAGCAAATACTGTCCTGAGGTTTCATTTACCAGGCCCCAGCAACCAATCAGGGAATTTTTGGGCTAGCATTCTAAGGTGAACTGGCTAATAGGTTGTGGGGGGGGGCAGCTCTAGGAACTTCCACCCTTCAATAGAGAGGGAAGCTGATTCTTGGCAAAAACACATGGTTGCTTTAGCCTCCTTTAATCCCTGTTTCAGCCAGGATCGAATGCATGCGTTTCTCCGAATGTGCGTTCGATCCTGGCTGAAACAGGGATTAAAGGAGGCTAAAGCGACCATGCGTTTTCGCCCTCTGTCTCCTTCCCCTGAGGCAAAAAGTCCCTGCCCCAATTCCTAGAAAACAAAGAGGGCACTTGGGAATGTTCCTGGGATGAGTCCTTTAATAATTTTATCTCACCACCCCAGGATTGTCACGATCCCGCTTCCCCACTGCACCAGAGATACCAGTAGAAGTAATGTTCTACTTGGATACTTGGCAGAGAAAAGATTTTTCTCCTGAGCAAAAAGGGAAGTTTATTTGATGTAACACAAACTGAGGTAAATATTAACATATAACTCGATGATATGGGATTTCAGCTTTTAAGCTGTGCATGGCAAGAAAAACCCCTCCAGGCAGGCTTTAATAAAGTTGTTACATGTAAATACAGAACTCTGCTGCGATTTAGTAACACCTTCTACACTTAGTTATCTGGACAGTATAAGGGGATGATGACAAATCAGATCTCGACACAAATCCTTTCAACTTCCCAGAGCTGAGCTCCTATGTGTTGTTAGAGCTCCAGTCTCCTTTGCTCGTCTGTTGCTGGGTGCTTCTTCTCTATGGATGCTGTGCTAGGACTTCTGGACAAGCATGAAGAGGATCTCTCAGAGCTCTATTTTCTCATTATCTGGTGTGAGAGGCAGATCATGAGAGGGAGGGCAGGAAGGTTTGCATCAGTGTAGTGGTGATCACTAATTTGGGGTTAGGAAGCAATTTTCCTCCAGACCAGACTGGCCAGGGATCCTGGAGTTTTTTTGTTTGTTTGTTTGCCATCTTCTGGGCACGGAGTAGGGCGTGGGGAGGAGGTAGTTGTGAATTTCCTGCATTGTGCATGGGGTTGGACTAGATGACTCTGGTGGTCCTTTCCAACTCTATGATTCTGTGATTCTTGGTACTCACCCTGTGTCCTAATATGAGAGGTGTCCACCCTATGTCCTGAGAAAGAACATCATGGAGCCCCACTAGCTCTCTTATGGACCCCAGGAGTCCCAGGCTACAGTTTCAGAAATGCTGCTCTAGGAGATGTCCATGGTTCCATCGCTGAGATTTCTTTGAGTCCTTTATTCTGTTGGCTACCCAAAAAACATAAGAACTGCCAAATTCTCCCCTCAGGCAAGTGGAAAGATAACAAGAGAAGCTTGTGCTACAGCTTTCATCCAGCTTGAAAGGGAATGATAAGCTGGCCTCTGAACATTAGCAGAGTATAACTTTTCTGTTTCTGAAGTTTGTATTTTCTACATTTTGCCCGTGGGGAGAGGTGTCATTTCGCCACACGAGCCAGGCCGCACATTACCAGTCAGTCTGCCTCAAGGGGGGATTTCAATCCTAGCCCCAAAGGTGATTGCATCCAACTTTTCTTTGTTGCCCAATTAGTGATACCGTACATATATCTAAAGCTTTTGCGAACATTAAATACAAGAGTTCAAAGACTACTGAGCAAATAAAGAGTAAGCCAGGATTCCTGTCAGAGCTCAAATGAATCCCCTCCCCTCCCCCCAAAAAAACTTATGTCTTATCTTTCAGCAGGGAAGGAAAAGACCTAGGCAATTGAGGGCAATTTAAATCAAGATATGCACCATATTCTGAACACCATTATTCTAATTTCATAAAGTGTATTTTCCTTTACAAAGAGAATTTGCCAAAGGCAAAAGGCAAATTTTTTTTAGGCTTAATGTATGCAAACATTTGATCACACCGAATTGGCTTCTGTATTGGTATCTTGAAAGCAAAGATGGCTAATAATTTCATCAGATCTAAGGCTCATTTAACAGAAAGATGAATATGTCTATTGATTTCAAAAGGCCGCATAGTTATAAAAAGGCAAAAGGAAATCTACCTCATTCTGTGTTATCTGTGCCATTTTCTTACCAGAATTTTATTGCCCTTGCACCCTAGAATGAAGACACATGATATATGGGTTACCTTAGGCTTCATTTCAAAGCTTGCTTCTATAATATTTAACATTTCTGTTCACTAGTGTAGTTGTCACCAGCAGGCAGCATCAGCTGGCTGGCAGCATTTTGAGCACCCCACCCCAGCGGAAAAGCCAACATCACTGCCATTTAGGGTTGCCAACCTACGGGTAATCAGCACAGGAGCGACTATGTGCAACAAAGTGCAAAATTATATATTGAGTGCTACAATAACAAAAACACAGTGTGACACATCACAATATGCATATGAAAGACTCTATCTTGGTCCAAACTTGAAATTTGAAGATACACATATAGGACTTTTGCATTGTATATATTCGGATTAGGATAGTAGAGTCTCTCATATGCATATTGTGATGTGTCACACTGTGTTTCTGTTATTGTAGCACTCAATATATAATTTTGCACTTTGTTGCACCTAGTCGCTCCTGTGCTGATTTTCAAACCTCTTGGTACTAGTGCAAAGGTGTCTCTTTTTTTGTTAGTAACCTACAGGTAATAGCAGAAGATCTCCTGCTATTACAACTGATCTCCAGCCAATAGAGATCAGTTCACCTGGAGAAAATGGCCACTTTGGCAATTGGACTCTATGGCATTGAAGTCCCTCACCTCCCCAAACTCCGCCCCAAAAACCTCCTGTCGATGGTGAAGAGGGACCTGGAAACCCTACTGCCAATCTTATCTATCCTAACTTACACATTAGTCTAGGATGAAAGGTGCTAAGTTTCACACATCCCCATCCATGTAATACAGCAATGAAATTTCAGCAAATATTTCTCAACACCAAGGGAATCCCCTCCCCAACCCTCTGGCCTTAGTTATAATGATTGGTTGGCTAAGAAACCCTCAGTTTATCATTAGATTATTCAGTTTATCATTAGATTATTTAGGTTTATTATAGTGCTCACCTCTATAACCTATACTGTTCTTGCTATCCTCAGATAGAACCCAACCAGTCTTAAAAATGAGTCCTCATTATTATATTCCCCACCAAACAATGCAGAGTTGATTAAAAAAATGAAGCCCCCTTTCATTCTAGATTGAAGGAAACCCCAAAGCAAACAGCTAATTCTGCATTTTTCGGTTTAGGGTAGATGGCTGGAGCAGTAGCTGCAGAAACAAGTTTGCAGTTCAGTGACAGCTGGTGGCCTAGAAAGCCGCTCCTAGCCTTCCTCGGATTGACTGAGCTAAAAACAGCCCTGCCCCTTGGAGTCATAGAATCATAGAGTTGGAACTACCTCCCCCCTCCACACCCCTAGTGACCAGAAGATGGCCAAGATGCCCTCCCTCTCATCATCTGGCCAAGGTCACAGAATCAGCATTGCTGACAGATGGCCATCTAACCACGTCTTAAAAACCTCCAGGGAAGGAGAGCTTACCACCACCCGAGGAAGCCTGTTCCACTGAAGAACCGCTCTAACTGTTAGAAAATTCTACCTAATGTCTAGACGGAAACTCTTTCGATTTAATTTCAACCCATTGGTTCTGGTCCGACCTTCTTGAGCAACAGAAAACAACTCGGCACCCTCCTCTATATGACAGCCCTTCAAGTACTTGAACATGGTTATCATATCCCCTCAGTCTTTTCCTCTTCAGGCTAAACATACCCAGCTCCTTCAACCTTTCCTCATAGGACTTGGTCTCCAGACCCCTCACCATCTTTGTTGCCCTTCTCTGGACACGTTTCAGCTTGTCTACGTCTTTCTTAAATTGTGGTGCCCAAAACTAAACACAGTACTCTAGTTGAGGTCTAACCAGAGCAGAGTAAAGCGATACCATCACTTCACGTGATCTGGACGCTATACTTCTGTTGATGCAGCCCAAGACTGCATTTGCCTTTTTAGTTACAGCATCACACTGCTGTAACAAAGGGAGTCCCCTCGCTTTGGGGAGGGGCTGTGGCTCAATGGTAGCGCATCTGCTTGGCATGCAGAAGGTCCCAGGTTCAAGCTCCGGCATCTCCAGTTAAAGGGACTAGGCAAGTAGGTGATGTGAAAGACCTCTGCCTGAGACCCTGGAGAGCCACTGCTGGTCTGAGTAGACAATACTGACTTTGATGGACCAAGGATCTGATTCAGTATAAGCCAGCTTCATGTGTTCATGTGAGTCTCATGATCCATTACCCATGTTGCTGGGAGCAAAAATGCCACACTCTCATTAAGGGAGAGAATGGACTTTGAATATTCTTGTATTGTGTTTGAGGAAATGGTGTGTGTGTGTGTGTGGGGGGGAGACGTATGGCTGAGGAAGAAGCATGGAGTTCAAGGCAACAAGGAAGAGAGATAGAAGAGACATTATCAAGGGGCCAGGACGATGATATCCCACAAGCAACTATTTTAATTGCAGTTCAAGAATCCTTACTCTGGCTATAGCCTCTGGTTCCTAATAGCCCATCATCTAAATGGAATGTTCTATACCCCTAAAAGGAAGAAGAAGAGGAAGAGGAAGAAGAGTTAGTTTTTATATGCATTTTCTCTACCACTTAAGGCAGAATCAAACCGGCTTACAATTACCTTCCCTTCCCCTCCCCACAACAGACTCCCTGTGCGGTAGGTGGGGCTGAGTGAGCGTGACTCCGCTGCTCATGTGGAGGAGTGGGGAATCAAACCCGGTTCTCCAGATCAGACTCCACTGCTCCAAACCACCTCTTAACCACTACACCAATATACCGAAGGTCTCAAAGGAGAGGGATATCAGAGGGATAACAGATCAGCTAGTTATTCCAGATTTAAAACATAGTAAAATGAGGAAAGTACATGTGTGTGTGTGTGTGTGTTTCTCTTACCTTTTTAGATCATTCTTTTCTCTTTTTTCAGTTCACCTGAACACTGCCTTGTTTTCTCTCCCTGAATTGGATATTTTGCATCCAGGGTTATTTTATCCCATTACTACCCCAATACGATACCAACACTGATTTGGGAAGATCTGAATATTTAGAAGCTACCTAACTGAGGGATATTGATTTGAGGGTTAATCTTTTGGGCTCAAGCCCCACCTCTGCATTATTTGGTTGATTACTCTGGACAAGTCGCTTCACTCTTTGCCTCCTGTCAAATGGATATTTTGTTCCAAAAGTTAATGGGAGGGAGGAAAGTAAAGCTATGAGGCGCAGATCCCATCCCACAGCGTGATCCAATGCAGGGTTACTCCAGTTTAATCCTACTGAAACCCGTTATCTTAACCTGAAATAACTGCTTCTTGTCCACAGCTGGTGGTTTCCAACATTTAGTCCAGCATTCTTTCAAAAGTTGTCCAGCCAAATGAGGACACCTTAAGGGCAACAGTGAAGGAGATCCTACCCCTATCCTACCACTCCCCTGAGCAAAATTTGAAGCTTTCCTCCAGCCTAAAGAGCCACCCTCCTACTTAAGTGGCTCTTCTGTTGGACAAGAGCCTCTCAAGTTGGATGAAGTCTCCTTAGGCTGTAGGAAGGCTCCTTAGAGAATTGCTGGATCCACCCAGTGTTTGATTTTTTTTTTTTTGCCACAAGTGTGCATCATTCAGAACTAAGCTGCCTGTGGATGTGTCATTTAGCTATCAGGGCTGAGAAGAGGGGATTCCATGGGTAGAGTAGGGGTACACTGATGGAATGCCCAGGTATTCTTGTTGGGGTGAAGATGCTTGAGTCTTATTCTGACATCAAAACCCTGCACACAAAAGCATCATGTGTCAGAGTGAAGGCTTCTGTAACTGTTGGTTCATTTATGTATGAGAAGAAGAAGAAGAGTTGGTTTTTATATGCCAATTTTCTCTACCACTTAAGGGAGACTCAAACTGACTTACAATCACCTTCCCTTCCCCCCCCCACAACAGACACCCTATGAGGTAGGTGAGGCTGAGAGAATGTGACTAGCCCAAGGTCACCCAGCTGACTTCATGTGTAGGAGTGGGGAAACCAACCCGGTTTACCAGATTAACGTCTGCCACTCATGTGTAGGAGCGGGGAATCAAACCTGGTTCTCCAGATTAGAGTTCACTTCTCCAAACCACCACTCTTAACCACTACACCACGCTAATTAATAAAAACATATAAACCATGCATCCTGTTGAAAATATCCAATATTAGCTTTCTATGTACAGGGAGATTTTGACAGGTGCTTACTTTCCAAGGAGCAATCCCTACATGCTCCTCGAGGGAATCAACACCAATGAGGGCCCCTCCCTGCCCCTTCCATACCAGTTTGAATTCACTCTCAGGCTTGGGCATTCATAGATTTCAGGGTTGCCAGTTCCAAGCAAGTGCTAAGATATAAAGAAGAAAGTGCCTTTAAACATGTGCAGAGTGCCAGTCCCTCCTAAACTACATCCGAGTGCTCAGTACCAAAGATTACTGAGAAGGCTTTTCAAGTCCAAGGAACCCCTCGAGTGGAATCCCTTCAGCATTCATTCATCTGTGACTGCAACTTTGATACAGACCTTGTTTTTCCTTAGGTTCCAATCTGTTTTTCCCCTGTTATTTGGTTTCTCATCCTGTGGTTTTTCTTTAGCACCTCCCCTTTTTATCTTCTGAATCTGTATCAAGGAACACACAATACAGCATTTCATCATATTGCCATTTCAGCAGTTTGTGCTAATTGCCTCTCTTTTCCAAATACAATGTAGCTCTGCAGTCAACTTTCCCCGTGAAAAAGAATTCTACTCATTTGAATCACCACGGTCATTGTGAAGCTCATTTGTTACACTAACAATATTGTCCCAAAGGACATTTTCATTAAGTGATTTTTTTTAAAAAAAAAATGTAGACCATCATAAGGAATAAATGCAGAATAAGCCACAAGACAGGAAAATCCACTGAGATTTCACACGTCAAAAGGAAAGGAGGTTTTTCTCTCTTCCAAAATAATCACAGGCACAGAAAATAAAAAAGACATTGAGATTAAATTTTCATGGCTGTAGGGCTTTTGCTAGCTATGCACAACAGCTATAGAATTCATATCCACTTGACATCAGAAATGCAGATGCCGGGAATTCATTTAAAGCACAATTGAAAACTTATCTTTTGAGTCTGCTTTTGCAAACCTTAAATGTAGCTAAATTTTGAAGCTGCTGGATATTATTTTATGCAAAGCCCTCGGAGATCCTTTGTAGAAGCCGTGCTATAGGAACTTACTTGGGATTGCATTTAGTCGGTGCATTTTGAAGTAGTAGTAGCGAGACGGCAAAGAGTGCTTAATGGGAGAGGCAAAGGATCTTTTGCACACGCAAGAGAGTAAACACCAGGGAAGCGGCAAAGCCCCACAACCCCCACCCCAACATGTCTTTGAATCTATAAGAAGGAAGTGTAGTTACTTCATTGCTGTGCTGGATGCAGATAATCTTTTTCCATCGGGTATCCTGACAGGATTTTTTTTTTACCTGCTTGTATAATCTTCAAAATTACAAGGCAGCGGCTTCCATTCAGCGCACAGAGATGTAAACAGCTTGATTTTTCTTTTCTGAGAGTCACAAGACAGTTACACCAGTCAACAGAGCTCCACAGGACTGAAAGAAAGCCTCGTCTTTTAGAACCTTGCAGTTCTACGATCGATAGGGTTGCCAACCTCCAGGTAGTAGCTGGAGATCTCCCGCTATTACAGCGGCATTTCAATCTGGCATTTTTAATTTGTTGTAGCCAGAATACTGGGGAGATATATATATATATATATATATATATATATATATATATATATATATATATGTGTGTGTGTGTGTGTGTGTGTGTGTGTGTGTGTGTGGTACAGGGTGTGGCACAGTTATAACCAGAGTAATATTATGGTTGCCAACTCTAGATTAGGAAATTCCTGGAGAATTTGTTTTGGAGGGAGCCTGGGGAGGGGAAGGCTTGGGGAGGAGATGGGACCTTGGTATGGTTCAGCACCATAAAATCCACTCACTAAAGCAGCCATTTTCTCCAGGGGGACTGATCTTTGTTGTCTGGAGATCAGTTGTAATTTCAGGAGATCTCCAGGCCCCACCCGGAGCCCCACTTAGTAATGATATTCCTTCTCTACATAATTACAGTAAGAACTAACTTGCTTCTAGTATCTCCTTTTGCTTTCCCTGTTCAGTATAAATCCTGGAGAGAATTATAATATCATATCTCAAGGTGGGGGGAGCACATGAACAGGACATGAAGCTGCCTTGCAAGAATCAGGCAATTGGTCTATCAGCAGGGCTGCCAGCTATGGGTTGGGAAATACCTGAAGATTTTGGGGGGTGGAGCCTGAGGAAGGTGGGGTATGGGGAGGGGAGGGACTTCAATGCCATAGAGTCCAATTGCCAAAGCAACCATTTTCTCCAGGGGAACAGATAAATGTAACCTGGAGATCAGTAGTAATAGCGGGAGATCTCCAGCCACCACCCGGAGGTTGGCAACCCTATAGATCAAGGAACAGAGTTGTCATGAACACCACAGGAAGCAACCTTCACCCCATTCTCCCTTCCCCCATATGGCTTCACAAGTCTCCTGCTTGGTGAAAACTAGTGGCGTCTTCAGATAGCCAAGTCAAAGTAATTTTGGTGAAGTCTGGGGAGGGCAGGATTTGGGAGGGAAGCAGGGTATATGGGGGTAGGGAAGCCAGCCTCCAGATGGGACATGGAATTCTCCTGGAATTACAGTTACTTTCCAGACTACAGAGATCTGTTCACCTGGAGAAAATAGATGCTTTGGAGGGTAAACTCAATGTTATTTCACCCCACCAAGGTCCCAGTCTTCCCCAGGCTCCATATCCAAATCTCCAGAATCTGGATCAGGCAACCCTAATGGTGGGACAGAAAGGCAGAGTGGTGGGGTGGGAGGGCAGAAAGAGAGAGAAAGTGACAGGCATGGAGGAGAGAGAGAGTAAGAAAAAGGGTGGCAGGAGAGAGAGAATGAGTGGGAACCTGAGAGAAGTAGGGGGAGAGGGGAGGAAGCAAAGGTGGGGAGAATGGGATAGCTGCTCCCGCAAGTTTCTTGTGTCTCCCCACTTGTGAACTTCTAGTTTCTTCTCTAACCCTCTGTAGCTGTCTTCCTGGGTGTTCTGCTCTGCGCTTTCAACTCTCCTTCCCAGTCTGTGCCCCATGTCAAACTCAAGGCTTGTGCATCTGGTCTCTGTAATTCTTGCTCAGGCTGACAACGATTTCATATATTACTACTAGCTGCTCCTTGGAACACTGAACAACTCTTGAAGGTGTGATCTATTCTCAGAAGAAGTGCACTTAAAGTGAAAGGGCAAAATTTGTTCAATATTATGGTAGCAACGTGTGAAAATAAGGGACCTCAGACATGGATTTCTCTTCTCACAGATGCAGCAGGAGCCTCATCTGAGTTCTATTTTGACTCCTACGATGGCACTTCTCAGTTGCTCAACTCTGCTCTTTCAACCACAACTGTAAATTTCTCCCATAGTTGTTAAATGTGCAAGAAATTATTCATTGTCATGAGGAGCCGGTGTGGTGGTGAAGAATGGTTTGGAGCAGTGGACTCTAATCTGGACAACTGGGTTTGGTTCCCCACTCCTCCATATGAGCGGCAAACGCTAATCTAGTGAACCAGGTTCGATTTCCCACTCCTCCACATGGGCAGCAGAGGCTAATCTGGTGAACTGAGTTGGTTTCTCCACTCCTCCACATGAAGCCAGATGGGTGACCTTGGGCTAGTCACAGCTCTCTTTGAGCTCTTTCAGCCCCACCTACCTCACAGGGTGTCTGTTGTGGGGAGGGGAAAGGAAGGTGATTGTACATCGGTTTGATTCTTCCTTAAGTGATAGAGAAAATCGGCATATAAAAACCAACTCTTCTTCGTCATGGTAAAAAGCTAGCCCAGCTGGCTGTTGCTATTGCAAGTGGGATGGGCCAACAATGCCTGATTTGATTTCATGGAGAAAAGCCACGACAAGCTGCCATAGAATACCACAGTTTGTCAAATAATGAAGTTCTGCAAGATTATGATGCTAAAACTGGATTTGATACTTTACACCATAATCTGTTATTATTCCCTTTGAGTCAAGCCATTTTTGGGGATTACGTGGCAGAAAACATACTTTGAAAGAGTAATGGGAATGAAGTTGGATGTTCTTGCTGTTTAGAAACTGCTTTCCACATCAGGTCAGCGATACTTTTTTCCCCTTCTCTCACGTAGGTTTTGGCATGTCACAATATGGAAATTTACAAATCATGCAGCAATAATTTCTGGGAAACACAACAAAACTTTATATGAAAATTGGCCCAGAGAAGAGTGACAGCTCCAGCCTGGCCTGTATTGTTCCCTCCCTCAACTGTGACTTCATCCACAGTAACCGCAACTCAAGAACAAATCAGTTGGGTTGGTGTCAATCTTCCTTGGGATAACTGAGACTTTTCATAGGACATTTCAAAGTATGGGAGACAGGAATTTACTGAGGAAATTAGTATGTCCTTCTCTCCTATCATCTGCTATGGGCCGGGGGTAAATGAAAACTATGGCCATTTATGCAGGGCTGTTTCCCCATGGTCACCCATACCGATGGCTCTGGTGCTTCGTTTTGATTATGCATGCCTTTCCCGACCATCAGAGGTCACCTCGCTCTCCCTGCATGTTTCTGATCATTTTGCCTGTTTTTTCCAGATGCTGTTTTATCCAGAATCCAGAAAACGTGGGCAAAATGCACAGAAATGTGCGGGGAGAGTGAGGCGACTTCTGATGGCCGAGAAAGGCACACATAATCAAAAGGAAGCACCGGAGCAGTCGGCAGGGGTGACCATGGAGAAACAGCCCTGCATAAATGGCCTATCTGTTCTGAAAAAACTTTTATTTTAAAATAGTTACAGTGCATTCCTAAGGAGAGTTACTCCAGCCTAAGCCCATTCATTTCAATGGGCTAAAACTGGAGTAACTCTCCTTAGGAATGCACTGTAACTCCTTAGCAACACAGGCTTCAGCAGAGACCACTCCTAGAACTTATTGTGATGATCTGGAGCTCAGCACCGTGTAGTAGTAGTAGTAGTAGTAGTAGTAGTAGTAGTAGTAGTAGTAATAGTTGTAGTAGTAGTAGTAGCTGTTGTTGTTAAAGATGGTCTTTTGACCATGTTTAGGATATCTTTCTGTCATTCCCTTCAATAACAATGACTAGATTTCATTCATCTAGGACTAGACCCAGTCCTAATGTTACCTTTGTACCATTAGGGAGAACTTATTCCATTGGGTCCATCCCGTGCTGCTAGGGCAATATTCATCAAATATAATCCATATGGATGGATAGTATGAAGATTATTTCCCACTCCAGTGCTAACATCCCTTCAGCTCATTCTTTCTTGGAATTTAGGGTTCACATAATTGACAGCATCAACCATGCATTGCTAAGGATGGCTTGAAGTCCAGCTTAGAACGTTGAATCTACTGTGCCTGCGATGGAAGTGGCCAGATTCAAGGTAGGGTGGCAATGGTGTTTGCCCATAGTGACTGTCAGAAGAAAGAGCTCATAAAACCCAGAATAAAAGACTTTGAACACAATGAACAGAAGCCATCCATTCCATAAGCACATACTCATGTTCTATGTTTTTTTCCCCCTGTAATGATTTGTTATCTGATACAGGGCGAGATGAACCATTAAATTAATTTCACTCTGTTATGGTGCCTGTCTCTAGCACTGAACTAGATCTCTCAAAGGGATTTTATAGCATTGGGGAGGGAGGGGCTGTGTAGAACTAAAAGGAGGCACATTTGGCAACGCCTTATGAAGAGCACTGTTATTGCTACTAGTTACAATGCCACAGTTTAGCATTTCTCAGCAATGTGAGTGGTATTTTTGCTTGCTTCCTGGTGTGTGTTCTTAAAAAAAAAATCTCAGCACCACTTCTATCTTCCAAAGAACAGCTTGTATCGGTTTTACACCATTTCTAATTTAAAACAGTATAAAGCACAATTAAAACGAAACAAAATGGCAATCGAGACATTCCAGCCTACATTTGAGGGAGCTAAACCAGTGCTGGGTGGCAAACCGGACATTTTCTAAATCTTTGTACAGTGTCTGCAGGGAAAAGGCTGGATTTTTTTATGAGCCCTGGCTTCCAGGGGCTATTGTAGGGTTGCCAGATCCCTCTTGCCACTGGTGGGAGGTTTTTGGGGTGGAGCCTGAGGAGGGCAGGGTTTGGGAAGGGTGGGACCAGTGCCATAGAGTCCAATGGCCAAAGCGGTTTCAAGTGGATGAGCCAATATGCCATCCACTTGAAGCAGAAGATACTTTTTTCAGCTAGTGGACAGGCGACTAGCCTAGCAGCCACATACGGATTTCTTTTCGATTGAAGAAATTTGTAAAGGTGAAATGGGTATAATACCAGAAACCCATCTTGTGAAATCCCGTGGCATCATCTATGCATAAATTGTGAACGCAAGCTCTGATAATATATGGACATTAAGTACACATCAGAGAATCCTACTGTCATCTTTGTTGTTCTTGTATCCATCCATGTATACCATTCACAAATTGTGCATTGTTTGAAATGAATATATTCTGAGACACCTGTATATATTGTACAAGTTTACTTATAACATGGTTATATACATTGCAATCATATAAAGATGTTGTATTGTATAATTGTAGTATTTAGCCATCAGTGCTGTTTGTGCTTGTAGTACCTGGAGGTTGGCAACCCTAGGCCATTGGTATATGACCATCCAAGCCCATTTCTAACTGGACTTCATGTTCCAAACACCAGCCAGATTGCAGCTGAAACCCAGCCCCTGAGTAGCAATGTGATTACAGCCTATATTTGTGGCACCCGATTAACAAAGCCCTGTTCTTAAGCATATTTTGTAGCAAAATTGTCCTAATATTAATATAACATCCATACAGAAACAGGATTCTCTTCTTCAAAGCTTTGTGCTGTACACATGAAGGCAGCTAAATGGAAACAATCTCCCGAGTAACATCTGAGGAAGTCGTTGAGCGGAATACCGGTGAATTGTACCGCATAGCTTTGAAGCCATCTTTCTTGGATGGCAAAGAAGAACTTCAATATACTTATATGAATTATAGATGTAGTCTGATTCTCTTGTTAAGGGAGATACAGTGCAATTTCTTTTTTTTTCCCTCTCCCTTCTTACCAAAGATCCTACCCTGCATTTAGAATGCAATTTTGCATGTGCAAACACAAATGATTTGCTTTTTTGGAAACCTTCTGGCTGTTGGAGATGGTTTCAGTAAACCCCCGGCCATTGCTTGTTCTTGGCAGCATTTCTCTCCTTTTTATTCTTATTGTTAATTCAGTGTTACAGAGATTTTCCTAATCTGGAAATGAAGTCATGGCTTTTAAACAATTAGTTTAAAAATGGAATTGATTAGAAAGGGAATAAATGCCTATAAAGACATAGGAGACAAAACCAAAAATTGATTCCAAGGGACAGTTCCTAAAGAGTTCAGACATTTTGGTGCCTCGAATTAAGCATCTCGACTGTCAGTACAAAAACATAATGATACGCGGTGAGCTGATCAAAGGCTAGGAGTCATCATTTTGTTTTCTGAGCTTCACAAGCAGTTTCATTTACATCCTTTTTAATTTTGCTTGCTATTGCTTTTAGATCTAAACAATGCTCTCATTATGGTTTAACCTAATGGTACAAAATGATATACAAGTCCGGTTCCACCCTCTTCCCTCTGACGTCATGCTAAAGATTCCCTCATTTTCATTTTCAGATAGCAGTATCAGTGAGGTAGAAATTTTTCATGAAATATTCCCCTTTAAAAAAAAACAACTATCCTTAATCGTTTTTTTCCCAATGGTGGTTTCTTCCAGCATGGTGTAGTGGTTAAGAGCGGTGGTTTGGAGAGGTGGACTCTGATCTGGAGAACCGGGTTTGATTCCCCACTCTTCCACATGAGCAGCAGATGGTAATCTGGTGAACTGGATTTGTTTTCTCATTCCTACACATGAAGCCAGCTGGGTGACCTTGGGCTAGTCATACACTCACATCTCCACCTACCTCACAGGGTGTCTGTTGTGGGGAGGGGAAGGGAAGGGAAGTTTGATTCTTCCTTAAGTGGTAGAGAAAGTCAGCATATAAAAAACCCTCTCTTCTTCTTCAGTGATTTTCCCCCCTGCTACCTTCTGTTTCTTCCTCCTTCTGCTAGATCGAGGGTCCCCAAACTTTTGGAGCCTGCAGGCAAATTTGAAATTCCAACACAGCATTGTGAGTGCAGCAACAAAATGGCAGCCACAGGAGGTGGAGCCAGTCATAAAATGATTGCCAGAGCGTTACCTCTGTAAATCAGATCTAAAATGTAGATCAGGGGTCCCCACCATTTTTGAGCTGTGGGCACAGCGGCTCTTGCTCCTCAGGTTGAAAGGAGCAGGGTCAGGGGAGAGGTGGAGAACAAACCTCCTTCCCTCTCAGTCTAAGACCTTTGGGAAGGTACACTGTGTCCCCTGATGGCAAGAATTTGCTAGACCTGGGGAGGTCCTGCTATTACAACTGATCTCCAGCCGACAGAGATCAGTTCCCCTGAAGAAAATGGCTGCTTTGGCAATTGGACTCTATGGCATTGAAGTCCCTCCCCAAACCCCGCTCTCCTCAGGCTCCGCCCTAAAAATCTCTCACCGGTGGCGAAGAGGGACCTAGCAACCCTAATCATCAGTCCCCAACAATGAGTCTTGGGATTTAGGATGGTGAGGACCTTGAAACCCTAGCTTCTACCAGTAATGACCCCTCACCATAAAATATCTGGCTATAGACCTGGTCCTTTACATAAAATCAGCCAGAGCAGACACTGATAGCACCAGTAAGACTCAAAACGAATATAAAAGTTGTTTGCCTGTGGCATTTGGCAACTCTGCCCTCATCCAAGCAGTGAACATTTCTTCTCTAAAATGTGTACTCCACTGCCTATTAAGAGGAAGATGAGCTAAACTATCCAATATAACAGATATTTGTTATGTGTGATGTCTGCTTGCTCTCTGATCATTGCAGGGGTTCCATCAAAGCACGGACTCCTGTAGTTATAGCCCAGGGCTAGTGTAACTAATGGGCCTGATAGGTGGGTGGACTAGAGAAATAAATCAACACTGGCCAAAGCAGAAAAGAAGCAAACAACACAGGCCTCACTGGCAAACTTATAGGAAGCTTTCAGCCAGTTAAAGCCAAGAAAGGACTTGATGGGAAATGAAATGCATTCCCTGGATCAAAAACACATCAAGGGTAACTTAAGAACAGCGAATAATTGTTCTCTCAATAGAAGGTGGTCTGAAACATGACAATGGGCTAATGTAGGGGTCCCCAGCCTTTTTGAGCCTGCGGGCACCTTTGGAATTCCGACACAGGGTGGTGGGACAATCACAATATGGCTTCCACAGGAGGTGCAGCCAATCAGAACATGGTTGCCACGGGAAGACCACAAAATGTCAGGGAGTGAGGTTATACATAACAGGGTGCCTTTAATCTACACAGCCAGTGAGGAGCCCTGCTGGGCAAACATCCCACTAGATCCTCCGGCTTACTAAAAGCATTTGGCCCGCACCAGGAAAGCTATTGTTGGGCACCATATTGAGGACCCCAGGGTTAAGGAGTCAGACTGACACATTCCAGAACTTCAGAGTGGATAGGATGAGCTATGTGTATGTGATTGGCTTAAAAGAGTCTTTTCCATACAGCCTGTCAAAGTTCTGCCCAACAATGTTTACCTCACTGTGTGATGATTCAGTCATTATAGCTTGACACATGGAAGTGAATTTTGTTTTCTATTGCACATTTCCATCCACACCAGCAAGCCGGGCCATACCCTGTGTCATTTTCTTAAGCAAAAGTGCCTTCCCTGCCATAACCTATAAGAATGTCACAGACTGGCCCTTCTTGCCAGAGGGAGAATCCAAATTCTTGGATGAGAAAAAGGCAAGGGTCCTGGAACCATCCCAGGAGGCAATTTCCAGGACATACGCACCCCCAAAAAAACCCTGAATGACCAGGAATAGTCTCAAGAGACCAAGTCATCTTTCTCTGATCAGTGGCCCTGCCTCTCTCCACAGTCAGAGTACCCATTGTCTTATTCAGAGGCCTCTTCTCAACTGCCATATCAAGTTCCAAGACATCAGGAAACATCCAAGCCCTGCTGAAGAACCCATAATCAAGCATGGGAAGGGGCCTTGGCTCAAAGGTAGAGCATCTGCTTGGCATGCAGAAGGTCCCAGGCTCAATCCCCGGCATCTCCAGTTGAAAGGATCAGGCAGTAGGTGATGTGAAAGTCCTCAGCCTGAGACCCTGGAGAGCCACTGCCAGTCAGACTTGACAGTACTGACCTTGATGGACCAGTGGTCTGATTCAGTAGAAGGCAGCTTCACGTGTTCATGTGTTCATGACAACTTTACTTTCCAGAAGTCTCTTCCATTCAGTTGGAGTTTGAAAACCCTGTGGAACTATTGAGCCTCTCAGACTTTGCTGGAACAACATCTTATGCTTCCTGCTTGCCTATATCCTGCCTCAACTTGCCACACGTCTTTCATTCTGTAGATACCTTCACCCTTCTTTTTCAGGCTTTTTGGTGCCCTACCCAGACTTGCCCCACTCTGGCTTTCCTTGCTAGTCCACCATTAGTGGTAATTCCCCAAAGACCATGCATATTGAAGGTGGATTTCACATTTATAATTCCATTGAGTGGCCCTGTTATATATCTGTACCTTTAAATGTCTTTAGAAAAATATTAATAATGGATTTTGAATTCTCTTATCCTTATCTCTCCAGGACTATTCCTAGGAGAACCTCAGAACATAGCTCTCTACAAATATCAAGGCCACCTTTCTGCTTCACTTGTCAACATATTGTGTATCTTGCTTATTTGCTAATTGTTCCCCAGATAATTATGGCAAAGTCAGCCAAGTAGCAGTAATGCACTTGCTATCGGTGTTTTCTCTATGACTTTTGAGAACCAGAGAAGAAACTGAATTTTCCCCCTAAGATTTGTTTTTACCCATGACAATAAAGACATTCTCAAAACCAAAAAAATAAAATAAATAAAAAGCATGAATGTGATCTTTCCCCTCCCCCATGAAAATTTTATTAGAAAAAATTATATTGCATTCTTTATGGAAATAAACAGAAGGAGATGTAATTCTACAAAATAACTCTGCTAGTGGCATCCCATGATCATGGTCTACTAATATGTTAAGGGAGCCTCAAAGGTTGAGCTGGAAATTATACAATCTTTTAAAATTATTATATTTATTAAGTGTACACTGGTTGTCACTGGCTGGTGTGATACACAACTGGAAACACTGATAATTTTACAACAGATCCTTGTGTGAGCAAGTTACCATGCTTAAAGACCTATGATTGGTGCTACTACTTTACATCTGGCCACACAAGATATAAGGATTTCTACTTTCCAGATGGAAGGGTTTCTACTTTCCAGTTGCGAAGAGGGACTTGGCAACCCTAACAGTGTTGAATATTTCTGTAATAATTTACACTGGTGCTTTTACATGTAGCCTGTATTCCAGGCCTAGTGTTTTTATCATATCTATTGTGTACACTTAATAAATATAATTATTTCACAAGGTTTTATAATTTCCAGCTCAACCGTTGAGGCTCCCTGTACTTGTATGGTTGAGTTTTTCTCCCCATTTTTTGTTGTCTGCTAATATGTTGAGTCAGCATGACAGGAACATCAAGTGATAAGCTTGCATGTGTGAATGAGTCATTACTATCTAGCACTACAAACAGAATGAGCTGGTGATCACATGGAGGCAGAGGGAGGGGCCAGCACAGTTGTACCTGCTCTCCCTCTCCACATGTTCAATCAGTGCATGGAGAGGCCACACGTGGAGGACTACGGTGATCTTGAGGAGTTCATTCAGACTTTTGTTCAATGACACTGTAAATCTTATAGTTGCAGTAGAAATTAAAAGCAAATAGATTTCAGTAGCTGCAGGAAATATGTCAGTGGCTGAACTAAAAGGGATTTTACTAAGTAACCTATATATATTCTTCCCTTACACACTGTCATCTGTCCCGTAAATATCTTTGGGGTCAGAGAGACAACTGGGTTCAGTCCAAAGGGTGCTACATTGTATTGCTTTAAAGGACTGAGGGAAAGACAGTTATGTGAGTTTGATAGTTATTCTTCAAGGGAAAAGAAAAGGATTGAGGAAGATATAAGCTGATATTATGTATGGCCTGCTAGCGAACTTTTGCAAACGCAAGGGTATTTTAACAAAAGAAAATAATGAGATGTCAAAAGGTTTCTTAAAAATCAGAAAACGGGTTATTCATGAGTAATTACTCTGGAAGCAGACCTACGCAGATATGTCACCAATATAGGGATCTTACAATATATACTAAGGCCTGCTTTTTGCTTGCTGAGTATAATTCAGGAGGGGACACTATTACAAAATCTTTTCGCCAGCGTAAAAAGGTCAGAATTTCGCAGTTCAGATGGAAGATGACACTACAATTAAATTATATTAAGGATAGTTCTGAATTCCATTTAACACTACTCTTACTTCAAACGGTCTTGACTAAATAAACGTGAGTTCTCAGTTGCCCCTGGTCATGATTCTTTCCATATTAGTTTGCACATGCAATTCTTTCTTGAACTCTTTTGTATACATGTTAGGTCTTGGAAGTTTCCACAGAGTGCTAGGTGGTCCCTGTGAAAAACCTACCTGGGTCTGCATGTTCTCACATGTGTGTTGCATGTTTGCCTGCATGTAAAAGTGTGTTCCTCATCTGTGGCCGCCACCCCAAGATATAAAACCCAGCCTATCATGTAACCAGTGTCTAGGGGAATCCTGGTAAGGACGCCTCTGAGCAAGTGCAAATGGCAGAGCATCCAATTACTTTAGCTCTCCCCGTGCATGCATGTCCTTAACATGTAAGAATGGTCTTCAGCGTGTGAGTAGGATCTGAGGCAAAGTATGCTTTCTTAAACAGGAAAGAAGCTTTATTACTAAACTAGAGCACATACATGGAAAATAGCAGTCAGGCCTAACAGATACAGATCTAAGGAAAGAAAAATGAACATAAATCTAGCTAAATTACAATGTAAGACAGATGTTACCATAGATGGAGCAAACACATCCCCAAACTCCCTACTGCCCCTTTGCAAAGGAGTTTGGGTCACAGCACCCAGGCAAAATATTTGAACCCAGAACAAAGGAAGATTCCACCTTTTAAACCTTCTGCCTGCTTAGGTGAAAACCTCCCTCCCCCAATCCAGAATTAGGGATCCTGCCCCTCATGAGAGATACCACCATGTTCTCCCAATCAGGTCATCTGTCACATAGTCTTCTTCTCAGGTTTCTTATGACCAGCATTCATCTCCTCCATTTGGCATTTAATCCAGTGTGTTATATTGGTTAAGAGCAGTGGATTCTAATCTGGAGAACCGGGTTTGATTCCCCACTCCTCCACATGAGCAGCAGACTCTAATCTGGTGAACAGGGTTGGTTTCCCCACTCCTACACATGAAACCAGCTGGGTGACATTGGGCAAGTCACAGTTCTATCTGAGCTCTCTCAGCCCCACCTACCTCACAAGGTGTCTGTTGTGGGGAGAGGAAGGGAAGGAGATTGTAAGCCAGTTTCAGTCTCCTTAAAAGGTAGAGAAAGTTGGCATATAAAAACCAACTCCTGTTCTTCTTTCTCAAATGTACTATCTCCAGAGAAACCCAATCCCTGTCACCTGACTCTTTCTGGCACATCTTATTACACCTTCTCAAGTGAAAACAAACAATGGCCATGATTTCAGAGTCCACAATCATAACAGTCCCAAGCCAAGCATCCCTCTGCGATGGAAGCACCTGTTTCCAAAATGAGTGTTCCCTGCAGACTCAAAGGTAATGCCCCTTGGGATATTTCAAAGCACCTACTCCTATGGTGAAATCCAGGACTGGCTCTTTATTTTGCAGAATAGATGCTTCGAGGAAAAAGAAAGTGGGCACTAAGAAAGGTACTGATGGATCCATAGTGACCATGGGCACAATGTTAGGGAAATCTGTGTTACATCATCTCAAACGCAGTTCTTTTCAGTGTTTCAGTCAGCTCACACTCATTCATCTGCAAACCATCAGGGACTTGATTATGGTACACTTATGATGACTGGCAACTGAATGTGTGAGCTGATGGGAAATTGGCCATGCCTCAGTGTTAGAGCATCTCCTTTATACACAGAAGAACTGACATTCAATTCCAGACATCCTAGCTAAAAGGATCCATAGTAGGTGATATGAAAGACCTCCACCTGAGATCCTGGATAGCCATTGTCAGCCGGAATACACAATACTGAACTTGATAGACCTATGGTCTAACACAGTATAATGCAGCTTCATGTGTTTGAGAAGATGTAAGGTGTATCATACCTTGGGCTGGGGGAAATTTCTTTAGTCTAAGGAGGCTTCCTCCAACATAAGTGCCTCTTCCTCCCACAGAAGGAAGATGGACAAAGAGCCACTTCAGTCTCCTTAGGCTGGAGGAAGTCTTCACATTTCGCTCAATGGAAAAAACAGGTTGCAGGCCAATATGGGTTTGTGAGGGCTCCTTTGACAGTGCAGTTCCCAAACAAGGAGCATGCAGGTACGAATCAGACATCAGCAGGACACAAATGGCCAAAAAAAAAAAAAAGTCTCAGCTTGTTATTAAGCTTAAGAAGTATAGGTATTATTACTATCTGATAATGACAAATGTAGAGGAGGAAGGGAATAGCTCTTGGGGAGGCCATTTTAACACTCAACATCTCATGCCAGAAGCGTGTCAAGTTATCGATGCCAAGCATTTGAAAACTGTCTTTACGAGGCAGGGACATGGGCTGTCTAGACACGATCAAATATCAAAGCCTACAAGTTTCTGCCATCTGATTGTTTTGTTTTTCATTTTACGGAAGTAAAGAGGCACCTGTCAGGACTTGACAGGCTGCAGACACAGTGATTATAACAACAATAAGAGTAACTACCCTAAGTAGTGCTGTCAGCACTTGAATAGCTTTGTGTTAAGAACTCTCCTGCCATTCACATATTTGTAGCTCACTTGTTTTTTTCCTCAGTGGTGAGGAAGGGCTATAGATCCAGAGACTTGCACTATTCTGGAGATTTACTTGCAATGAGCTTTCACACTAATTTTACAATGCAATCCTAAACAAAGTTACTTCCTTCTAAATCCATTGCATCAATGGGCTTAGAAGAGCTTAACTCCATTTAAGATTACACTGTTGGTACTGGATATAAGCCTATAATTGGAATTCAAAATAGGTTCTGCTAACTAGTGCAAGGTGATCCCTTCTCTGTCATGTGTGCCCCTCAATCTTTATGTCCCACAAGTAGCTACCATTAGGAGTTCCGCAGTTGGTACCCATTACTTTACTTGCCAAAATTAGAAATGCATCGGTAGAATGACCCTTTTGACCCTCTCTTTTGTCGGAACTGAGCACCGGCTCACAAAGGTACGTTCTCTACTGAACAACTGTAACTTCAAGTGGTGACTACCACATCAGAATTATTATTGGCCTAATGTTGGTTCTAACATATCACAGGCTCAGGTGATAGAAATCTGAATCTTACCATAAGATACTGGATGGTGAGGTGGCGCTTCCTTTTGGCTATTCTATTGGCCATCAACTTCATTGGGTGACTCTGAGGTCCAAAACTATGGGATGAGGAGAAACGGTTCTTGAATTCTCCCCCATGGAAAAAGCTCCATGCACATAACAGACAAACAAACCATAGTGAGGGCTATGCTAAACATCCTTCCTGGGTGTGCTGTTGTTTGACATTCAGAGACCTGGTTATGCAGGGGAGTGTTCAACAACACAATCCCAGCCTGCAGTCAGAAGCAATGCAGTCCAAAGACTTGGTCAACGAACACTGCAAACTCATTCTACATAACTTGTAGAATAGCTGTATGACTAACATTATAGTTATGCATGTAAAAAACACACACACCCAAATATTAAGTAACAACTCTCAAATAGATTTCTCACTGCAGCGTTGTCAGTTAGCAGCAACATCTATAGAAGTTGCATTCTGCTAAACTGTGGATCTTGCAACAATTTTAGTATATCATGTGTATCACATTGTCTCCTAGTCTATCATCTGACGTATTTACCTCTGATATTTGGTTTTCTAGGAGAGAAATTAGCACTGGAAATAATGATATAATTTTTTCCAGCAGCCTGTAGCCTTCATCAATAGTAACATTGCGTTCCGAAAGTACAACCCACTCAGCTGTTGCCTCTACAAGCCACATTTACATCAGTAAGGAGTGACAGAAGACAATTACGATGAGATGTGTATAGATGAGGCTTCCCAATCAGCAGCTGGGTCAGACATAGGGCTGCCAACTTCAGGTTGGGAAATTCATGGAGATTTTGGAGGTGGAGCTTGAGGAGGGCAGGGTTTGGGGAAGGGAAGGAGCAGGGCATAATGCCATAGAGTAAACCCTCCAAAGCAGCCATTTTCTCCAGGGCCACTAACCTCTGTAGTCTGGAGATTAGTTGTAATTCTGGAAGAAGAAGAAGAAGAAGAAGAAGAAGAAGAAGAAGAAGAAGAAGAAGAAGAAGAAGAAGAAGAAGAAGAAGAATTGGTTTTTATTTGCCGACTTTCTCTACCACTTAAGGAAGAATCAAACCACAACAGACACCCTGTGAGGTAGGCGGTGCTGAGAGAGCGTGACCAGCCCAAGGTCACCCAATTGGCTTCATGTGGAGGAATGGGGAAACAAATCCACTTTACCAGATTAGCCTCTTCCACTCATGTGGAGGAGTGGGGAATCAAACCCGGTTCTCCAGATCAGAGTCCACCGCTCCAAACCACTACACCATGCTGGCTCTCCAGGTACCGTCTGAGTAGTCACAATGGTCAATCCTTGGTAGCTGGAAAGGCTATGATAACATTGCTAATCTTAGTGTGTTTTTTTTACGCTTGCAGTTTACCAAGCTGATCAATTATTCTTTCTTCTCTTTCCAGATCTCATAGGTTTGCAGGGCCATCCTTTTTTCACAAGGGGAAGCAGAACTTTGATAAGTTAAATCAAAGTCACGATCAAAAGAAAAATGAACTAGTAAGAAAATTGTGTCTGGGATACATAACACAATCCTCCCTTCACTTTCCCTTTTGAAATATGAGGTTTGTGTGGATGGATTCTGGTAGAATAAATACAGAAGCCTTATTTCCAAGTATCTGATTTGGTTCAAACGATGTTGCTGATGTCGTTCAGGTGAATACACATGAGCAACTGGATAACATTGTTACGTACAAAAAAAATGTGGTTGGATGTTGAACTTCATTATCATACTTTAAGAAGTTACATACATACATACATGCATACTTTCATTCATTCATTTATTCATGGATAAACAGAAAGCAAAAGGGGCATTGCTTTTTCTAATTCAATTCTGCACTTAATTCAGTCCCATTACTAGTAGGGCTAGGTTTTTCTCTCAAAATATCTACATGGTCTAGGACTACTGTATGCCTTTGGGTCAGATAATAACTGTTACTATGTGAAACCATTATTCTCTACTAACATTCTGTTATGAAGTTTAATTGATACTAGTCACATGGAATAAATAAGCCAAGAATAGCTCAGCTCAAGTTACCATTATGAGGGAATGTGTGTTTCTGATTTTTACCATTTTTACCATTATCTGCTCAAGAAAAGATACATTTACTCTGCCATTTTGGAATTCATATTTGAAAAGAGAACTGACTCTGCCACCCTCTGGGTCACATGTAAAAGGATTTATGCACCATCCAGGAGTCAACTAATACATATAACTAGGATCAGGTATTAATATTTGCAATGGCCAAGATGGTCCTTTGTAGTTGCGCCCACAACCCCATTTCAGAATTCTGTGGGCTCAAAAAGTTTGGAGTCCCCTATGCTAGATTGTCACTTATATTCTGTGCTAAGAAAAATTACCCTTCTCTGTTGTTATAGAGCAGTGCTCACATAAACAGAATGAATGAGCAATGATTTCTGAGAATGTGGCAGATTCTATACCTTCTGAACCAATTGTCATAACCCCTAGTTTTTATTAGCCTAGTTGACCTACTCCTATTTGCACACTGGCCGAAACCTTCCTCCTAGGGTTGCCAACCTCCAGGTACTAGCTGGAGATCTCCTGCTATTACAACTGAACTCCAGCTGATAGAGATCAGTTCAACTGGAGAAAATGGCCGCTTTGGCAATTGGACTCTATGACATTGAAGTCCCTCCCTTCCCCAAACCCCACCCGCCTCAGGCTCTGCCCCAAAAACCTCCCGCCAGTGGCAAAGAGGGACTTGGCAACCGTACTTCCTCCTTCTGTTTGTATAGAACCTATTTACTGGTATGTAAATGTGAAAATTCCTTTGGTGTTGGGCATCATGTCACCAGGCTTAAATCTCTGTCCTTGTAGAACGCTTCAGGAGAACATTTTTCCGTCTGGCCCAAGTAGAGGCTGAATGCTAGATCACCACAGAACTCTGAGATTTTATCCATCTGACATCAAATTAATGGCCTAGTATTCCTTAGGTGCTTGGACCCAAAGTCATGTTTTTGATGCATAAAGTTTCACATCTTGTTTTCACTGCTCCTTGTAAATGACTGCCTTGGCCCATTCTCCCATTGGCTATAGGATAAACTTCTTTGTTGTTAGTGAAGTCTGCCTGTACCATAGGGAGACATCACAGGAGGTGTGGCAAGGACCGGGCTCAAGGTGTAAAGGCTCCTGGAAGGGCCAAACCCATTTCCTGGGTGTTGCCAGAGGGCCACTGGCTCAGGAGAGACTGGCTGCTGGGCTGAAGTCACCACAAATTGAAGTTGCCATCTGCATTTCATATAGCGACTGTCATTTGAATGTATCTTCCCATAAACAAAAGTTCATATTTTATACCATGTAAGGAGAAGCTCTTAAAATCTTTGCTCTGCCCTGGTTAAAAAATGCCATCTGTCACCCTGTGAGAGAACATGTAATTGTAACAACACAAAAGTGATATAATAAAATTACCTTATGGTATCTTATCCATCTCAAAAAGAAATAACATGAAAATCAAGATGAAAATACGAATTACTGTCTTACAACAGTATATGCGGTTTACAAAAGTAACTTGTTTGCCCAGTATTTTGCTCTTTCACTTTCTTTACTAACAGGCTCAGAGAGCAACCTGACATCAGCATGTGACTTTATATTTTGAACGTTCTCTAAAGGTTTACAATGTCCTCTGGACTCTTGTCATAAGCAGGATTGTTCAGTATTATGGGTAACGGTGGCTAAGCAATCAAGGAGAACATTACAAAACATGCCCTTACATCCGTCTTCAGGAACAAGCAAACTTCTGTCAGTAGATATCATCATGTTGCCAATGCCTGTAGAACTGCTTAATGGACCAAGAAGCCTTTTTTATTTTTATTTTGTTACACACACATTTCTGCAAAAGATTTTTATATCCAGGAAACACACTTCTCTTCGCTCCAAGGTTTTATTGCTGAGTTCTTACCGTACAAGAAGCCAATAGGATCGTTATATATTTTTTAAATGGTTAATTGAATCACAGGTCATTGATCAGCACCTTGAGAACTGGGGCCACGCTGTCATTTGTTAAATTTTGCCGGCTGCTTGGGGCCGCTTAGATCTGAGCCTTTCGGATGTCAATTGCGGTGTTCTAATTGAGCAGCCTGGACATAGAGAAATTGCTTTGTGCTCAAGGAAAATGGCTGGCAGAATTACAAAAAAAATGGTGTTATCAAGGGGGGAGGGAAATGCAGTGTACTTTCCTGCTTTTGAAATGTCATACTCCTGGGCCCCAATTTATCTGACTTACACTATATCGCTGCGAATCGCCTATGAGTGCAACCGGGTCATTTTTCACAATAAAGGTACTTTCAGAACTGCTATTTTAGTTCTGTAATGATGGTACGGATCTATTTATTATGTATTTATGTTTTCTCCCAAACTAATACCTTGCTTTTGGCAGTGGTAAGGAATATGTGGGTGATATTAATCAGGGCAGACCGCTTGTTTCACTATAAGCAAGGAGCTTAGGAAGGAGGGCAAGAGGTAAAGTGCAGAAAGGAGAGAGGGAAGAATCCATAAAGAAAATTAAGAAATCTTTTGAGTTCTTTCTAATTTGATATCATTTCCATTCTTTCCAGTAGCATAATGCCTGTATAGATGGCACTTGTAACAGCATGCAGTAGTACTTCTGATAAAAAAAATACTATTAAATAAAATTATTTGTTTTGAATATTTTGAACATTACCTGTGGAGTTACAACCTGAATTTGTTTTGAATATTATTACAATCTGAACGTGCTTATATATATTGACAATCTGAACGTGCTTATATATACTGAACATGATCTGTGGGATTTACTACCTGAATTTGTTGGATAACCATATTTTGAATATCAACTTGTCACTTGAATTTGTTTGACTTATCCATAATTTGAAACCGTTGAATTTCCTCTAAGCATATGTTGGAACTTTACCTGGTGAATTGACAACCTGTATTTTGTTTGTCAAATTTAAAGAGATTGACTGTAGCCTTCCATAATTGTATTTCATAGTATTTTTTTGATAAGGGGTACTACTGCATGCTTTTACATTTGATATTTTTAGTACCTTCATTCCCCCTTGGGTCTGTTGTTTGTATTGATGGCACTGCCAAGATCACACTGATTGGGGAATGCAACATAAAATGGATATATAAAAGGTCAATAAGGGAAAATGGCAGTTTGGTTGGCTTCCATGTCGGTGTACAGGGTACCACATTGCTTTTTATTACAAGCATTGGCATAGGTAGGCTTGCCACACTGTGGGGGACAAAAGGCAACCTGCTTTCAGTTGGCTGCAACACAAAAATGGAAATTTTCTCGACTGACATTAGAAACACCAGCCAAGTCCATCTGAATAAGTGGAAGAGATTCTGCTTCAGTCTTGTGCTGAGTCTGTACTCCTGCTACAGTTTTCTATCATATACCCTGCCTTGACCGAAGAACGGTACACCCTTCTATCTGGGATGGTTGTCCTCTTCCACCGAGCACGCAGCTTTGGGAGGGTCGCATATGGGAGGTAGAGGACACCTGACTAGCCAGCCAGTTCAGCCGAATCAACCCTGGAGATCAAGGGGGTGACATCCCTGCTACAGTTTTGATAGTGAGGAGTCCCATGGTAAGAAAAAACACATTCAGAAGAATATGGTGGCACAGGACAACAGGCCTGAGCTGAAGGGTTGTGTAAGCCTCAAGGTGGCAAGAAGATCAGTCAGGAGAGAGATTAAGACCTGCAGACGCCTCCTGTCCCCTATTTCTCGTTTATTTTTATTGTGATCTAGTTTTTGCACTGTAAGCCTTTTCTTGTATTGTAAGCCACTTCTTGCATTGTAGGCTGCTTTCAGTATTGTAAGTAGGGCTGTTGAAAAAAAATTGGGTATAATTCGGCTTCGGCAAAATTCGGCCCGTTTTTATTCGGGCCGTGCCGAAGTCCGAACTCCCCCGCTTCAGATCCCCAGAAATTCAGGGGGATCCGGAGTTTGGGGAAAATTCGGCCCCCCGCACACCTTCAGGGGGATTCCCTAAAGGCGCGCGGGGGGCCCTTTGAACAAGCCCCTCTGCACTGTCTGCGCAGGCAGCGCAGAGGAGTTTGAAGACCCCCCCTCCCGGGACTCCCGGGAAGGCAGGCGGGGGGCGGTCAAGCCCCTCTGCGCTCTCTGAGCAGAGAGCGCAGAGGGGTTTGAAGACGCCCCGCGCGCCTCCAGGGAGCATCCCTGGAGGCGCGCGGGGTGCCTTCAAAGAGATATGTGCCTTTCGGCCGGGAGGCACAGATCTATTTAAAGGGCCCCCCGGCGCCTTCAGGGAGCTTCCCTGGAGTCGCGTGGGGTGCCTTCAAAGAGATATGTGCCTCCCGGCCGGGAGGCACAGATCTATTTAAAGGGCCCCCCGGCGCCTCCAGGGAGCTTCCCTGGAGTCACGCGGGGTGCCTTCAAAGAGATCTGTGCCTCCCGGGCCAGGAGGCACAGATCTATTTAAAGGGCACCCCGTGTGCCACCAGGGAAGCTCCCTGGAGGCGCGCGGGGCATCTTCAAACCCCTCTGCGCTCTCTGGGGGGCGTCTTCAAACCCCTCTGTGCCTTCCAGCCGGGAGGCGCAGATCTGTTTAAAGGGCCCGAATTGGCCGAATTCATTCGGGAAACACCCCGAACCCGGCCAATTCGGCTCCCCGGTTCCCCCCTTTTTTGGGGTTTGGTTCGTCCGAACCGAAAAACCGCCGAATTGGGAGGAATTCGGCTGTTTTTTGGTTCGGGCCGAACCGAATCAACATCTCTAATTGTAAGCATCTTTGAGGAGGAAAATGGTATGCAAATAATCAAAGAACTAAATAAACAAATCTTATGCTAATGTCAAAGGCCTACCAGTTGGTACCCTTCTCACTGCTGAATAGGGTTGTTAGCCATTGGCTGACAACCAGCAGAAGAATAAGGAGGTGGGGACAGGGGGATGACATTGTACCATCAGCATGATGTCACTTCAAGCATAAACCTGGATGTGATGTCACCCCGTCATAGAGTTTGGGGAAAATCCTAGAGCATCAGGCCAATGTGGTGACATCACTTCCGGATTTATGCCAGAAGTGACATTGTGATATCTGCACAACAGCTCTTCTCCCACTATTTCCCCCCAACCACCATGCCAGGTGGTGGCAGAGACAGTGGGCAGAGGTGGGGACTGCTATTGCAGGAGACCACAGTACTGGTCTAGCATTGGAACCATCAATGAGGAATTCACATGATTGAGTTATGAATGAGAACTTGCTTTGCATCTTGTTTCAGCAATGAATTCACTCAATTGCCTTAGGTAAGTTTAGGGTTGCCAGGTGGGGTTTGGGGAGGGGAGGGACTTCAATATCATAGAGTCCAATTGGCAAAGTGGCCAAGTGAACTGATCTCTATCGGCTGGAGATCAATTGTAATAGCAGGAGATCTCCAGCTAGTACCTGGAGGTTGACAACCCTAGGTAAGCTACACATACTGAGGCACCATCATTGTGATGCAATATGAGGATATCACAGTGACCCACTGTGTGTATAAGAAGTGTGTATGTGTGTGTGTGTGTGTGTGTGTGTGTGTGAAGTGCTGCCAAGTCGCAGCTGGCTGATGGTGACCCCATAGGGTTTTCAAGCCAAGAGACAAACAGGGGTAGTTTACCATTGCCTGCTTCTGCATAGCAACCCTGGAATTCCTTGGTGGTCTCCTGTCCAAATACTAACCAGGGCCAACCCCACTTTGTTTTCAAGATCTGACAATCTTCTGACTGGGATATAAAGACTCAGAGATCTCCATCCCTACTCGGATCTTATGAAGGGAGCTTTGACTCTCGAAAGCTCATACCCCAAAAATCTTGTTGGTCTCTAAGGTGCTACCGGACACGAATGTGACCCTCTGAAACTATCCTCCCTTTGGACAGAATGTGGCACATGCTTGGGAAGATAAACTAAGATGGTTACTTGTCTCCTAAGCACAACCCAAATCCAAGGTGACTCCCAAGCTGACTTCTTTCTTCCTTCGTATAGATGTGTTGCTGGCCAGAATGGCTGAAATTCAGAATCAACCATAATCCAGTCTGGCATGTCCTCCCAATTCCATGCAAGCTCCCAAGTCAACTTGTTGCAATACAGGCCTACGGGGGTCTTTTTGCTGCCTGGATGGGATGAAGGTACCTGTTAAAGCTGCTTTCAGAAACCTACATAAACAAACCAAACTACAATTATACACTTCACGTGAAATGAAAGCAGGTCTACCATTGTACCAAAAAACATGTGCCGTTTACTCAAAGCTCTGCTGCTCTGTGTGTGTCTGTGTATATAAATTAGGCTTTTTAAAATAAACTCTGGGAAGATTCCACAGATTAATTAGCAAATAAAACAAGTGGCAAGTACCTCAGACTCTGGCTTTGTATGTGAATAACATCCTCGTTATACTTTTATGCTGCAGATGTTCCCAACGTATTCTTGGGGAGGGCCTAAGGGCCCAGCCATTCTGCAACTGCCATGATAATAAATATGAGAGGGAATCAGCAGAGGCTGAGGAGAAGCCACCAATAAAGAGGCGCTCTCTTTCAGAGGGAGCTGTGCTTATGGTTCATCACACAGAGTATCTGTCTACCAGAAACAATTCCCCTCTGGCAACTTATGCTCTGGCAAAGGGGAGAGCATAGCAATCAGTGCCTCTGACTCCTGTAGCCTTATGAAGAAGAATGGGTTTTGGACTGGAATGGAGGGGGAGAGATTATTCAGTCAATCATATCAACAGCGCTGCCTCATCTCACGGGGGTGTTCCATATTGATTTTTATCTTGCAGTTGGAATGTCAACTAGACCTCAGAAGGAAGTGAGAAGTCCAGCGTCTATGGAGGGGAAAGTTGTTTGCCATGTAGGGTTGCCGGGTCCTTCTTCGCCACCGGCGAGAGGTTTTCGGGGAGGAGCCTGAGGAGGGCAGGGTTTGGGGAGGAGAGGGACTTCAGTGCCATACAGTTCAATGGCCAAAGCAGCCATTTTCTCCAGGTGAACTGATTTCTATCAGCTGGAGATAAGTTGTAATAGCAGGAGATCACCAGCTACTACCTGACTGGAAACAAGAAAGGATTCTTGTCGGGTCGACACCACACAAGTCACTGTGTATGAAAATTTATTCATGATTAACAGCATTCTGAAATTGCAAACAAAAGCTGATGAAACAAGGGACGTTCTGAGAGAGGATCCAGACGTCATAAATATATGCCCTTCAGGGTAGCTGAAGAAATATTGCTACCCAACTGGAATTAAGGACAATTATGGACATCATATTCATAATTTATGAAAGAAAGACACTACAAGCTTAATTGTTGATTTCTGTTGATCTTTATTGTTTCTTAAAAGAAATATTTTGCCTTGTTGCATATACAATTCTGTACAATTCTATACATTCAGTTCTTTTGGTTGAGAAGGCACTATGAAGTAATAGTGCAACCTTATAAGATATATAAAAAAATATTGACATAAGTGAATTATTAGCCTATATCTGTGTTTTTTAATACTACCAATTTACAGTTGAATTTACAATTTTTTGAATACTACCTGGTGGTTGGCAGCCTCCAAGTGGTGGCTGGAGATCTCTGCTATTACAACTGATCTCCAGGCAACAGAGATCAGCTCCCCTGGAGAAAATGGCCACTTTGGCATTGAAGTCCCTCCCCTCTCCAAACCCCACCCTCCTCAGGCTCCACCCCCAAAATCTTCAGGTATTTCCCAACCCAGAGCTGGTAACCCTAGCATCACCATCACTTCAGAAAGGAGCTATGCACATGTATTCCAGCTTTGGAACTCACGTACTGAGCCACAAAACCCATGTGTTGCTCTTTTCAGAAGAAACAGTGACTGCATGCATTGGAAGAGTTGCATTTAGTATGTTCATTCTGTGCATGTGTTCACAGCACCAGGAACATAATGTCTGAAAAGGGCTGCTATGTCTGTTTGTCACTTAGGTCAAAATAACTCCTCTTTCTGTTCTTGTTGTCAGGTTGTGGACAGGTGTGATTATAGCCATGCAGGTTGTCAGGTTTTGGAGGTTTCATCCATACACTTGATATGCTGTTCAGTATGTTGACAACCTGAGAAAAGGCCCCAAGGTGAAAAGGAGCAGCTGTCTTAAATTGTTTCAGGCTTGTCCAGCCCATGGGGCTCCATACCTGAACTGCCCATAACAAGATGAGTGCCCATCATGGAGAGCAGGGGGAAGACACTAGCTCCATCCACAGAATCCTAAACTTAACAGGTATAAAGACTGCAAGCAGTTACAATTAATATACTTTGTCAACCTCCCCCCAATCCAAGAACTATTTCTGCAGACGCTCTGGACTTCCATTGCTGTTTTTCCATTTTAATTTAGTTGTCCAACAAGGAATCCTGTTTGTGTTCAGTGTATCTCTTCTTCTTCTCTGGTCTAAACTGGTGTAGCATGATGACTGACTGTGCCATCCTAGGCAGATTTACACACTTCGAAGCCCACTGACTTCAATAGACTTCAAAGAGTACAACTCTCCTTAGGATGGCACTGCAGGAGACTATTGTGTACCACACAGTCCCTGTTTGACAAGTACATCAATTTGGATAAGACTGCCCAAGGCTATTTGACAACCCATTTATAAATCTGATCTTTTTTCCAATAGTTTTTTTAAAGCAATTCTAAATGTTATATTGATATATTGATGTTATTATGACAGGTGTGTTGCATTTTATCTAGTACTTTGTATTTTGATGGTTTTTGTATTAGTGTTATCTCTGTCCTTCATGGAATGGTGGTGTTTCCAGACCAGTTTTATTCTGCGTTTGTTGATACTGCCAGTTGTCACTGAGAGTTTTTGTCAACGTGCATTGGGCAGTGTATTGTCGAAGGCTTCACGGTCAGAGTTCATTGGTTCTTGTAGGTTATCCGGGCTGTGTAACCGTGGTCTTGGAATTTTCTTTCCTGACGTTTCGCCAGCAGCTGTGGCAGGCATCTTCAGAGTAGTAACACTGAAGGACAGTGTCTCTCAGTGTCAAGGGTGTAGGAAGAGTAATATATAGTCAGAAAGGGGTTGGGTTTGAGCTGAGTATTGTCCTGCAAAAGTATTGTCCTGTAAGTATCAAGATAATGTGCTAATGAGGGTATGGTATGTTAATATGGAACCATTGTATCCTGAAGTGATCTGTTAATGTGTGTAATCCAAAGATAATCTGTATGGCTATTGTTGAATGCTGTCTTTGTCTGGAGGTTTTTCAGGGCAGGAAGCCAAGCCTTATTCATTCTTAAACTCTCCTCTTTTCTGTTAAAGTTGTGCTGATGTTTATGAATTTCAATGGCTTCTCTGTGCAATCTGACAAAATAGTTGGTAGAATTGTCCAGTCTTTCAGTGTCTTGGAATAAGACCCTGTGTCCTGTTTGTGTCAGTCCATGTTCAGCCACTGCTGATTTCTCAGGTTGGCCAAGTCTGCAGTATCTTTCATGTTCTTTTATCCTTGTTTGTATGCTGCGTTTTGTGGTCCCGATGTAAACTTCTCCACAGCTGCAAGGTATACGATATACTCCTGCAGAGGTGAGGGGGTCTCTTTTGTCTTTTGCTGATCGTAGCATTTGTTGTATTTTCTTGGTGGGTTTAAACACTGTTTGTAGGTTATGTTTTTTCAAAAGTTTCTCCATCCTATCAGTGACTCCTTTAATAAATGGCAAGAATACCTTTCCTATGGGAGACTGTTTTTCTTGAGTTTTCTGATTTTTGTTTGGTTTAATGGCCCTTCTGATTTCATTCTTGGAGTAGCCGTTTGCTAGCAGTGCGTGATTTAGATGATTAGTTTCTTCCTTGAGAAACTGTGGTTCACAGATCCGTCTTGCACGGTCCATTAATGTTTTGATTATTCCTCTTTTCTGTCGGGGGTGGTGGTTGGAGTTTTTGTGTAAGTAGCGATCTGTGTGAGTTGGTTTCCGGTAGACCTTGTGACCTAACTGAAGGTTTGTTTTACGGATGACAAGGGTCTCAAGAAATGGGAGTTTACCCTCAATTTCCTTTTCCATGGTAAACTGAATGTTTACCATGGAAACATTGCTAGCAAACGGCTACTCCAAGAATGAAATCAGAAGGGCCATTAAACCAAACAAAAATCAGAAAACTCAAGAAAAACAGTCTCCCATAGGAAAGGTATTCTTGCCATTTATTAAAGGAGTCACTGATAGGATGGAGAAACTTTTGAAAAAACATAACCTACAAACAGTGTTTAAACCCACCAAGAAAATACAACAAATGCTACGATCAGCAAAAGACAAAAGAGACCCCCTCACCTCTGCAGGAGTATATCGTATACCTTGCAGCTGTGGAGAAGTTTACATCGGGACCACAAAACGCAGCATACAAACAAGGATAAAAGAACATGAAAGATACTGCAGTCTTGGCCAACCTGAGAAATCAGCAGTGGCTGAACATGGACTGACACAAACAGGACACAGGGTCTTATTCCAAGACACTGAAAGACTGGACAATTCTACCAACTATTTTGTCAGATTGCACAGAGAAGCCATTGAAATTCACAAACATCAGCACAACTTTAACAGAAAAGAGGAGAGTTTAAGAATGAATAAGGCTTGGCTTCCTGCCCTGAAAAACCTCCAGACAAAGACAACATTCAACAATAGCCATACAGATTAGTTTTGGATTACACACATTAACAGATCACTTCAGGATACAATGGTTCCATATTAACATACCATACCCTCATTAGCACATTATCTTGATACTTACAGGACAATACTTTTGCAGGACAATACTCAGCTCAAACCCAACCCCTTTCTGACTATATATTACTCTTCCTACACCCTTGACACTGAGAGACACTGTCCTTCAGTGTTACTACTCTGAAGATGCCTGCCACAGCTGCTGGCGAAACGTCAGGAAAGAAAATTCCAAGACCACGGTTACACAGCCCGGATAACCTACAAGAACCAATTGGGCAGTGTGTTTGAATCATATTTTCCTTCAGGCACCAGCTTGAGCTTTACCTCTTTTTCAAAATATCTCTGGCCATTTTCAATGTTGCTTTTTCTTTTTCCACTTGTAGAAGAGAGAAGGTCAGCAGAGCGATCCTTACAAGTCTGGATGAACTTTTATGCTAAGTACTGTGCAGAGCAGGGCTGTTCTTTGTTCTTTCCTTTGGGCTTCTCCTTAAAATAATGATTGGTGACCGTGGTCTCAGAAGATCAAAATCAGAATAGTGGGAGATTGTTGGATATGTGGAGCAGCTAATGAAAATTGTATACATTTATGGTGGGAATGGAGCAGAGTGGTAGAATACTGGAATATGAATGTTACAGTGATCTCTCAAGGTATAAGGAAAGAGTTACCATTATCCCCTAAGGTTCTCTTGTTGAATAGTGGAGGGGTCATGGCTCAGTGGCAGAGCATCGATCTGCTTCGCATGCAGAAGGTCCTAAATTCAATCCCCATCATCTCCAGTTAAAGGGACTGGGCAAGTAGGTGATTGCAAAGGGCCCCCCATAACAATTCAAGCTTCAGGGTCCCAAAATGTAGGTCTGCCATTGCTCTTCCCTCTACATGCTTTGCTCCTGACACATTGATTGTTCCATTCATTTGTCATGAGTAGAAGCTGCTAATGCTGGCTGCTAAATCATTGCAGATCTCCTAAATGTGTATTGAATAGCAGTATCCAAAGCCTTCACCACTGCTTATGGGAGATTAATTCATTGACCTAACAAGTAGGGATTCCTATCAATGGGGGATTGGGGGAGGAGGCAGACATTCCAGTAGGCCACCGAGATGGCTTGGTCGTAAGTCACTGAATCTAGAAAAATACCATAGCACAGATCTTGTGCGTTTGTGAAAACTTTTATATTCTCATGCATCTCACGTAAGCCCTTAAGGTGAAGGAATTTTTTTTAAAAGCAAATCACAACAGTGAGGGCTTACTTTAACTAGCTCTTGATGGGAATGACAGCCCTATTTGTGTTGTTAAACAGTGCATAATTAAAAGTCAATACATCCCGATCATAATAAGATCTATGCAACTAGTCAACCTCTCTTTCTACACACAGGGGAGAGAAGCCTATTTACAAACTAGTAATGTGTAATTTGAAAGAAGAAAATAAAACAAAAAAGCCCATATTGAGAATATGAAGTTTCAGTATTATATCAGAGCTTTAGATTAGCATCCATAGGCAAGTTCAGTTTAAGGTTATCTCGCCTGCATGGGGAGTACTATGCAGAGGAGATAAGTGGTAGTTTGCTTCTATGGGTTTTCTGTAGTATACTGTGCAGAAACTATCTTCGCTCCTTTGAGAATACCTGTCATATCCAAACAGGAAAGACTGCCTTATTAGGCTGTGCCCATTTCATCACGAACAGACCCTGAGAATCTCCAGAGGCAAGTGTGTTTCTCTTACAAGTTCTGAGAACACTTTCAACCATTTACAGGTAACCATTTACAGAAAGCGAATGCAATCAATACATTGTCCATCTTGTTTACATGGATGCACATACACAGACACCCCTTTTGCATATCATTTCATTAGCTTAAAATGCTTCATCATTTTTTTCAAAAACTATTCTCAGAAGTAGGAGCTGCCTGTCAGAGCCAAAGAAGTTAGGCAAGTCAGATAAGGGACAGCTGGGGTGAGCCCTTCTTCTATCACTAGGGTTGCCAACCTCCAGGTACTAGCTGAAGATCACCCGCTATTACAACTGATCTCCAGCTGATAGAGATCAGTTCACTTGGAGAAAATGGATGCTTTGGCAATTGGACTCTATGGCATTGAAGTCCCTCCCCTCCGCAAACCCCACCCTCAGGCTCCGCCCCCAAAAATCTCCAGGTATTTCCAAACCCGGAGCTGGCAAACCTATCTATCCCATTATGAGATTTTGCAGTTTTATCTGAAAAATGGGAGAAATAGAGGCCTAAGTGTTGCAAAAGTGATTGGTATAATTGGTTGAGGACAGCAGTCTTCTCCCAGAGGCACCATGGCACTCTCCAATGTGCTACCTTCTACTTCTTCCACAAACTCATCCCCAAAGCAAAGAGTCAGTCCTGACTTCAGGTAACATCAATAAAAGTATAGCATCCAGATCAAGCAAAGCGATGATATCACTCTACTCTGCTCTGGTTAGACTTCACCCAGAGTATTGTGTTCAGTTTTGAGCACCGCACTCTGAGAAAGATGTTGACAAGCTGGAACGTGTCCAGAGGAGGGCAACAAAGATGATGAAGGGTCTAGAGACCAAGTCCTATGAGGAAAGGTTGAAGGAGCTGGGTATGTTTAGCCTGAAGAGGAGAAGACTGAGAGGTGATATGATAGCCATCTTCAAGTATTTGAAGGGCTGTCATATAAAGGAGGGAGTTGTTTTGTATTGTCGAAGGCTTTCACGGTCAGAGTTCATTGGTTCTTGTAGGTTATCCGTGCTGTGTGACCATGGTCTTGGTATTTTCTTTCCTGACGTTTCGCCAGCAGCTGTGGCAGGCATCTTCCTGTCCTTCAGTGTTACTCCTCTGAAGATGCCTGCCACAGCTGCTGGCGAAACGTCAGGAAAGAAAATACCAAGACCATGGTCACGCAGCCCGGATAACCTACAAGAACCAATGAACTCTGACAGTGAAAGCCTTTGACAATACAAAACAACTCTGCTCCCTCCTTTATATGACAGCCCTTCAAATACTTGAAGATGTCAGGAAGCAATTTTCCTCCAGGCCAGATTGGCCAGGGATCCTAGAGAATTTTTGCCTTCCTCTGGGCATAGAGCAGGGGTCACTGGGGAAGTGGGGGGGGGGGGTAGTTGTGAATTTCCTGCATTGTGCCAAAGGTTGGACTAGATGTCACTTGAGATCCCTTCCAGCTCTATGTTTCTAACCACAGGAAGCCTCTTTGTGTCTGCAGGGAGCATCCTTTTGGAAGCAGCTGCCTCCATCATAGGAGTGTGGTGGGATTGGGACGCTGCTTGTCTACCAGCAACGCCATTCAATTTCATCAAGTTCTCACAGAGTATAGAACGGAATGATACCAAAACCAGTAACTGTTTTTAGCCAAGTTAGAGAATAATTTGAACAGTATTATATGACAATACACAGTGACCAGAAGGTGCCCTCTCACAGTACGAGCTCTTTCTCTCTCTCTTTCTCTCCTTTGTGCTGATTTTTAATGACCCTCACTTACCTGATTTTGCCCCATTCTCTTGCTGTAGATTCTCCAGTGAGAAGCAAAACACAAAGACCAAGCTCAAGGTAAACTATCAAACAAATAAAGATAGGCTGGAGCCAATGGAACGTGAAAGAATAATTAAGAGTCAACTAGGAGAATTGGAAGATGGCACCCTACTCATGCCTAGAGCCCTTCTCTTGCCCAGAGTTACTTGCAATTTGCTTTGCATTCCTGGTTCCTGAATTTGGTGGGATATGATAGACAACAAACAAGGACACATACCTCACACCTGTACCCAGCTTTAAATGGGAGATAAATTGTTTTTTGCCAAGTCACAAAGTCATTTCATATCTATGTATGTATATATGTGTTGTCAAGTCACAACTGACTTATGGTGATCCCAGCAAGGAGATTTCAAGGCAAGTGAGAAGCAGAGGTGGTTTCCCTAGGCTAGCCTGATCTTGTCAGGTCTCAAAAGCTAAGCAGGGCCAACCCTTAGTATTTGGATGGGCAACCTCCAAGGAAAACTAGGGTCATGACAGGGAGACAGGCAATGGCAGACCACCTCTGAATGCCTCTTGCCTTGAAAACCCAACTGTGACTTTATGGCATACACAAAAAAGTTTCTTAGATTATTGCACTTCTCCCATCTTTCAAAGCCCAGCGACTGTTGAGCCAGTGTGCTAGAGTTTTTGGGGAAGGGGCTGTGGCTCAGTGGTGGAGCATCTGCTTGGCATGCAGAAGATCCCAGGTTCAATCCCCAGCATCTCCAGTTAAAGGGACTAGGCAGGTAGGTGATGTGAAAGACACCTGCCGGAGACCCTGGAGAGCCGCTGCTGGTCTGGGTAGACAATACTGACTTTGATGGACCAAGGGTCTTATTCAGTATAAGGCAGCTTCATGTGTTCATGTGTTCCCATTGTCTTCCTTGCAGAGACTTCCTTGGTTGTCCCCCATTCAAATACCGACCCTGCTTAGTTTCCAAGATCTGATGGAAATGCACTATACCATACCATTCCACATCCCCCCATTCCATGTACATCCTTCCTTTATGGGTACTTTCTATACCATTAAGTTGGCATGTCAACAATATTTACAGCTTGAGGCAGCCTACTTTTAATCCTGTACATTTCTATGACATCAGTTAGATTTTAAAATGCCAGGTAATTATGGGGGATATATTTTACTGGGGCATTCTTGTTATCTGTGAGTAGGAAACTATTTTTAAAAAGATATATTTTCACAAATGTACCTAGCAATTAGCTGGCATCTTTATTGTAAAATGAACTAATTTTATGGGGCTACCTTCTGGTTCTCATTTATGGCAATTTAAAGTCTGCCATTATAGTGTATCACCAAAGGAAAGGAAAGGGAGCTGCTGCTATTCTGGTGTGCTAAGAACCTATTTAGGAGTTATAAAGCAAAATGCTGTACACAGATTTAAATTCAGGTGCAGTATAAGGTCAGCCTTGAATTGTATGTGTAATATGTTTGTCAGGCACCCCAAGTGTACAACTGACAGCTCTTAACTTTCTTGCCACAGGCTGTTTTGTACAGCTGGGAATATTCTAACTTTTGGACCTAGGTGATGTACACATGAAAAGAAAATCCTTCTACATTGAGAAATCTCACAGAGGCAGATTGTATCCAGGAAAGAATTACAACACCGATGTATCTAACTGAAGGGTTGTTTTTTTTCCAATTAATTCAGCCAAGAAAAAAGGCAGAGCATACTGAAGTCAGAGACAATTCTATCTTGGGGTGTCAAAGACAAGATCTTTTTTTTGGGTGGGCGGGGAGAGAGAAGGAATTTGGTTCAGACTATGAAGGGTTCAGGTAGGTGGAAGTAAGGTTTCCCTGCTGCCTCATGCTCCTTGCCCAGGGCTCATTGAGTATTATAGGCACAGCACTGTTGTATTTATCCCATTGTTGTATTTATTTAAAGCCGCAGCAGGAAAGGCTCCTGAATAATCCTTCAAGAACTCTTCCATAACAGAGAGGAGAGGACCTCAGTAGGTCTGACCGAAACTTACATAGGGTTCTAAGACAGGCCATTAGGGTTGCCAGATAGGGTTGCCAGGTCCCCCCTTGCCTCTGGCAGGAGTTTTTTTCAGGGCAGAGCCAAGGCAGGGATCTTGTGCATGCAGACGTGATCACATCACTTCCAGTTTACGCCCAGAAGTGCTGCATCCCAAGGGGTCTTTTACCACTCAAACTGGGTTTGGGGAGGGGAGGGACTTCAATGCCCTAGAGTCCATTTGCCAAAGCGGCCATTTTCTCCAGCTGGACTGATCTCTATCAGCTGGAGACCAGTTGTAAAAGCAGGAGATCTCCAGCTAGTTCCTGGTGGTTGGCAACCCTATGTCCCCCATGGGGGGGAGGCTCTAGAAATTCCCCTCCAAAAACTCTATAGAAACCATAGAGTTTGGGGGAAGATTGTTAGATTCTCACCGGCACTTCCGAAAGTGCCAGCAGTGTGGCGCAGACAGTTCACCCCCCCACTCCCAGCTTGCCTACTTCCGCCTGCTGGCCAGCAGAGAAGCAGCAGGCAGCCCAGTGAGTTGGCGGGCAATTCCCAGGCTATTAGGAACCCTATATACCAATTTAGTCTGCAATACCTCATCCTGAACGGTTTTAAAAGCCAAAAAGGTAAGAAATAACATTACTGCTGATGTTTAGGCATTTCTATTCTGTTTTGTCTACCCAAAGTGACCCACAGCAGCTTAATTTCCAAACTAAACAATAAGATCAAACACGTAGGACAACAAACAAATCATATACATCCTGGGTGAGCCCTCCTTAATTGGTCTGGATGTCTTAGGCCCCAGGCCAAGGGCCAAGGGCTAGGAGCCCTTTGGCTCTTGCCCTTCGGCTTACAGACTGTGGAGACCCAGCTTGAAATTCCTACTTGCCATGACACTCACTACGTGACTTTGGACCAGTCATTCTCTCTCAGACTAACCTGTCTGGCAAAGTTGTTGTTAATATAACATAGAGCTGGGAAGAACCTTGTGCACCCTTGAACATCTTGGAGGATACAAATGCACTAAATAAACATCTCACTTCCCTATTGTTAGCCCTGGACACTTCATTATTCACTGAAAGACCCTGTTCTTTAGCAAAGCCTTAGCTGCCCTAACCTTGGCTCGTCTGACCTGCATGTACACGGCGTGACTCTGTTCTCCCTGATCCCATTTGTTTGTCAATCCTTGCCTTTTCCTTTCAATTGACAGTCAAAAGTCTGTCGAAAATCTCCTAGCCAGAAACCACATCATCTTTGTGCTGTGCCATACCCAGCATTCATACGAAATAAATGTAAACTAACAAAATGGTGCTTCTGTAAGAGTTCCTAAACTTGAGCTCTGGAGAACTTAGCATTACACCATTGCATCATTAACACATTAAGCTGCCTTATACTGAATCAGACCCTTCGTCCATCAAAGTCAGTATTGTCTACTCAGACTGGTAGCAGCTCTCCAGGGTCTCAGGCAGAGGTCTTTCACACCACCTATTTATTTTATTTGTTATTTATTTAGATATTTATACCCTGCTTTTCTCTCCAGTGGTACCCAAGATGGCTTACACAGTATTGTTCTCCCTCTTCCGTTTTAACCTCACAACAATACTGTGAGTTAGGTTAGGCTGAGGGAGAAAGACTGGTCTAAGCTATACTCAGCAAGCTATTTCCTCTTTCCCTTCCCTGAAAGTTCCCACAGCCTCTCCCCTTTCCCTGCTTTCTTCCCTCCTTCCCACCCTACAGCCAACCTACCTTTATCTGCCCTCTGTCTTCAGCTTTCCCTCTCCCCCCGGCAGCCTCTACTTAGGAAAATTATGGCACAGTTGTGTGGTGCACTCATGGGGGGAGGCACATCACTTTCCCCTGCATCCTCTCCCCACATTATTTCCACTCTCCTGGCAACCCCCTTATCATCCCCCCTTTCCCTGCCTCCTTCTTGCCTTCTCAGTGCCTTTTATTATTTTGGGGTTTTTTCACCTCCCAATGTAATTTGTTTAGATTTCAGATTTTTCTGCAAACCTGGGGTATTTTTTTAGGTTTGTAGAAAGATCAGTCTTGTCCATTCATTGCTAATAATCACTGGTTGTAAGCATCCTTAGATTTGGCTAACTTGGGGGGGGGCGTAGGAGTAGGAGTTGGTTTTTATATGCTGGCTTTCTCCACCACTTAAGGAAGACTCAAACCGGCTTACAATCACCTTCCCTTCCCCTCCCTACCACAGACACCCTGTGAGGTAGGTGAGGCTGAGAGAGTGCGACTAGCCCAAGATCACCCAGCCGGCTTCAGGTGTAGGAGTGGGGAAACAAATCCAGTTCACCAGATTAGCCTCCACTGCTCATGTGGAGGAGTGGGGAACCAAACCTGGTTCTCCATATCAGAGTCCACTGCTCCAAACCACCGCTCTTAACCACTACACCATGCTGGCTCTCCATATACAAGTGGGAACCTGCAATGATGTAGTAGTTTCATGTACTTACTGGAAGTAGGGCTGTCAAAAAAAAAAATTCGGTACAGTTCGGATTCGGCCGAATTTGGCACTTGTGGGTTCAGTACGTGCCGAAGTCCGAACTCCCCCACTTCGGATCCGTTCAATTCGGCGGGTATTCAAAGTTCGGAAAAAAAATTTGGCCGAATAAAGCCATTAAAAACACAATCACGCCTTTCCGCAGCTCTGGGGGGAACATTTTTGGGCTTAGAGGTCCCAAACTTTCAGCAGAGCTTCAAAGGACGTATATTGAAAGACTCCCCAAGTTTTGTAAAGATTGGGTCAGGGGGGGCTGAGATATGGGCCCTGAAAGGGGTCCCCCCCACCCTTAATGTGCATCTCTCAGCAGAGCTTGCCGCCCATGCACAAAGCTCCCAGCCCCGACAACAGTTTGCAAAGCAACTCAACTTGTAAAACAAGACCTTTGCAACAGGGAAAAACCAGAAGACACACAACTGAAACCTCCCCCCTCAAACCAGGGAGCAAGAGACTCGAGGGGGAACACACACCCCAGACAGAACCGATGAAAGCCCCCTTTGGCTTCCCCCCCACCCACAGAAACTGCTCCCTCCCCCCCCCCACACACAGACTCTGCTTTCCCCCACACACACACACATACACAGGAGAAAAATTATAGATTAAAGCCCCCAAATGGGTCTTACTGTGGCTGTCTTCTATTCCATCAAGAGGGGCTGAAGAGGACTTGTAATCCAAGATGATTCCAATTAGGCACGGGAGGTTTTCTCTGGAGAAGATGCACAGGATCGGCTGATCCATTCATCCCAAAAGGGGAAAGGGGAAAGCCCATATCTCGGGACCCCCTGACCCAATGTTCACAAAACTTGGGGGGTATCTTAACAACACTGGTCTGAAACTCCGCTCAAAGTTTGGGATCTGCACCCCCAAAAATGCGCCCCCTGCAACCACGGAAAGAGAAAAGGGGGAGGTGATATTTCTGCCCCCACTGAACCCATCTTTACAAAACTTGGGTAGTATCTTAAGAATAATTGACTGAAGCTATGCTAAAAGTCTGGGGGCTATATCCCCAAAAAAGCGCCCCCTGCAGCCACATAAATGGAAAAAGGGGGGAGGGAAAAGGGGGAGAGCCCATATCTCGAGACCCCCTGACCCAATGTTTACACAACCTGGGGGGTATCTTAAGAACACTGGTCTGAAACTCCGCTCAAAGTTTGGAATCTGTACCCCCAAAAATGCGCCCCCTGCAGCCATGGAAAGAAAAAGGGGGGGAGCCCATATCTTGGGACCCCCTGACCCAATGTTTACAAAACTTGGGGGTATCTTAAGAAGCTTCATCTGAAGCTCCAGTGAAAGTTTTGTGTCTGTACCCCAAAAAATACGCCCCCTGCAGTCACAGAAAGGAGCGAATGTGCACAAGCACCCCCACACACACACACACGAGGATTTCTCTCTCTCTCTCTCTCTCTCCCTGGCCGAGCCGCACATCAGCTGATTCCTCCAGTACTCAATCCTGACTGATTGGCCAGAAGAAGACCCAGCTTGCCCACCGATTGGCCGGGGGAGGAGAATGCTGCTTACTGACGGTTATGCTGCTTACTGACGGCCGAATTTATTCGCGAACTCCCGAACTCGCTGAATTCGGGCCCCCTGGTTGCCCGCCAGTTTTGAGTTCGGTTCCTCCCGAACTAAAAACCACCGAATCAGGGAAAATTCGGCTGATTTTCAGTTCGGGCCGAACCGAATTGACAGCCCTAACTGGAAGGTCTTACCAAAACTGACAAAGGGTAGCTATAGGAACTGCCAGAAATGCTATGGTTCTGGCCATTCCTCATTTTTCCCTGGCATTGATCAAAGCAGAGGTGGGCAATGGGACCTGTGGCTTAGCAGCCCTCTACAACATGAAACTCACCTATCTTATAGTATCTGAAGATGTGAGCTGTGGCTCACGAAAGCTCATACCCTGCCAGAAATTTTGTCAGTCTAAGGTGCTTCTGGACTCTTGCCCTTTTCTACTACCTACCTTGTAGGGTTGCCACGAGGACTGCAACAAAATAATATTTGTGTACCACTTTGAAAGTTTTACAAATGCTAAACATCATTACAAACAGGTCAGAAGATCGGGATCCAGCGCTTCAGGACTGTAGCCTTTCTTGCAGGATTTATTTTCTAGGGGAAGAAATAAAATCTCAGGCTGATGGCCCAGGCCCAAGTAAACAGGGTACTTTCTGCTTTGCTTGGAAGCTTTTGAATTTGTTTTACTCCTGGCAGGGTTTAAACTTTAGTTAATTGAGGTTATTTGTACCAAATGCAGAAAGCTGCAGCTGAACTTTTATAGCAAGTAAAGGATGCAAGTAATCATTTTAAATTAAAAAGTCTCTTCTATCCCGTTGTGTTCAAGGAAGTGAAGGGATGGATCTGCATAGCTAAATTCACTACAGATAGCCATGTTCATTTTTAAAAAAATGTTGTTCTACTGTACCACCTTACAGTTGTACATCTGAATAAAATGTCTGATGTTGAAGCTGTTTGTTATTGTTGTGCAGGAACAAAACAGCCTAAGCTAGGCTGCTTAGAAAGCTTACAAATAATGAAAGGTGGAGGAAAGGTAGGAGAACACGAAGTGATGTAAGTATGTTCTTAGATATAGCAAGGGCGATAAATAGGGTTGCCAACCTCCAAGTGGTGGCTGGAGATCTCCCTCTAGTAGAACTGATCTCCAAGCGAAAGAGATCAGTTAACCTGTAGAAAATGGCCACTTTTGGCAATTGGATTCTATTCTGTCACCTGACATGATATCCTTGCTGAGGCCCACCCTCCTCAGATTAGGTTTGCCAACCTCCAGGTGGTGGTTGGAGATCTCCTGGGATTATAACTGATCTCCAGCTGATAGAAATCAGTTCACCTGGAGATAGGGTTGCCAACTGCCAGATAGTAGCAGGAGATCTCCTGCCAATTCAACTGATCTCCAGCCGATAGAGATCAAATCACCTGGAGAAAAATGGCCGGTTTGGCAATTGAACTCTATGGCATTGAAGCCCCTCCCCAAACCCCACCCTCCTCAGGCTCCACCCCAAAAATCTCTCGCCGGTGGCGAAGAGGGACCTGGAAACCCTACCTGGAGAAAATGGCTGCTTTGGAAGGCAGACTTTTTGTATTATACCTAGGGTAGCCAACCTCTAGGTACTAAGCAAAACAAACAACCTGTGCTGTAATAGGTAACCTTAGGAAATTGGCAGCACGAAGGCTCCACAAAGAACACAGTGCAAAAAATACACAAGCACTGAATTATTTACAAGCATTCAACAATATTTACTGAGCATTAAATTCATGCCCTATTGAAACCAAAAGAACAACCAAAGTATTACATTCATAACAATGGAGTATCAAATGGTAACAAAACTAACAATAAAGTACCAGCGCAACTCAAGTCCATGGGCAAAAGCCTCAAAAAGTTGCAGCAGCGCCCGTTGGCAGACCCGTGAGGACCACAGCAAAACTGAAGAACACGAAGGGTTTGTGTTTAATGGGGGCACAGAAGACCTCAGAGAATATCCGAAAGTGTAGGAAACGAAGAGGACATGAGACCAGTGACATCACGTTTCACGGTGGCTTCGTCAGCTCATTTCAAAATGTTTTTTAAGCATTTCATGATATATTGTACTGTATGCTGCTGGTAAATTGCCTTGCGGCTGCAATAAACAAAAACAATGTACAACATAGACTTTCCATTTACAACTTTGCGAGCAAAGGAATCTGTCGGAAATTATACAAGAACAAATACAGATAGCAAGTTGATAATAAACTCACCTAAATGTGCATTTTTTATTCCCAGAGGGATATGTGTGAGCACGTAGCCTCTCTCTCCAGCAGCAATAACATACAACCGCTGTGATGGGGCTAAAACGTCATTACAGCCAATCAGAGATAGAACAGAGGGAAGCCCTTTGCAAGCTTGTGTGTAGGCTGAGAGTTAATTTTAAAGAGACAGCATCAGAAACTTAACCTAATTAAATGAAGCAGGAAAGATCAAAGTCAATATTCAATCCTGAAGGTGTTAAGGTCTGAAAAGCAAAAATAAAGCGAATTTCTTGTTGCATCAATATCTTTTTTATATCTTGTTGCTGATAAGGTCGGGGTTTAAACTGCCAAAGTGCAAAAAATAAGAGATCTTTATCTGAATGGCCCTGAGAGATGTAATGTACAAGCGGAGCCTCAAGATTTCTGGCGTGGATCCTTGCGTGATGCTCCCCAACTCTGAGTCTGAGGGGTCTAGAAGTGCACCCGATATACATCAATTTGCACGGGCAGATGACCGAATAGATCACCATGGGTGAGCCGCAATTAGTAAACTGATTTAAATTATAAGAGAAACTAGAGGAAGTGGAGCTGACCTGTTTAATGGGGAGGCTATAAGGGCACATGGAACATGATCCACATTTGTGATGGCCACGAATATTGAGACGTTCATGTGATTGGTATCCAGTCAGACTTGGCAACCTTGTGGACTGCAAGACAGACTTTGGTGCATCACTGCCAGTGAAGTGGATGGTACCGATCTAGATGGACTATGGGTTTAACTCAACATAGCAGGTGTTTTTTTCCTTTGTGGTACCAACTTTGTGTGCCCATCCTGCCATTGCAAAAATATTTTCTTTTTTCTAGTATTGTTCCTACAAGTAATATGCCACCATGAGTCAACAATCCCTCGGTGTATCATCATCAGAATGAGATGTATTTGCAAAGTTCTCTTCTATCATGTCATCCTTAAATGTATTCTCAATATCTTCTAAGCACCTTTTAATTAAAAAAAATTGTACGACGCCTTATCATCCTGCTGTATTGCTTTCTATAAACGGAACAGGGAATGCATTCTCTACGGACAGCAATCTGTTTCTACAGTAAACATTACTTCATTGTACGGTACAGTAGTTATCTCTGTTGTTTTTAATTAACTCCGTGGTATGATTAATCATTCATCTATGTGAAATAAGCCTTCTCCTAAATTTGAAAGTTAACTTCAGTATTCACTTGAACAGCTTCAGTTTTGAAAAAAGCCCATCCCTAACATTTAGAGAGAACTGTGATTGTAGCATAAAAAAACGGTATGAACCTTGTGACATTTGGCCGATAATTACCAGTGTACCAGTTTAACTTGTACGGGTGCCTTATATGAAGTCATACCATTGAACCATCTAGCCTAATATTCTTTTCCCTGACAAAGGCACCTGATTGGCCACTGTGTGAACAGACTGTTGGACTTGATGGGCCTTGGTCTGATCCAGCAGGGCTTTTCTTATGTTCTTATGTTTTAACAGTTCTTCAAGGCTTCAAGCTGAGATCTTTACCAGGCCTGTGACCTAAGATGCTTTTTGGCTGATGGGGAGCTGCTGCAAACTTGTGCTCCATGACAGAGAGAACACTGACTCTTTAAATCTGATACCCTCCAAATACTGTTGGTCTCTAAGGTACTACTGGACTTGAATCTAGCTGTTCTTGTGCAAAGTGCTTTCACCAGTATCACAGTTATCCTCTTGCCCCTCCACCTTCCAGATTGAGGGCCAGGAGCTCTGCTAACTGGAAAAGAACGTACCCACAGAATCTGTGCTACAGTGGTCCTGCACCATTGCCATTTAGTAATCCAATATTTTCATTCCATTCTTCCTCCAAGGAGCTCAAGGTGGTACACATGGTTCTTCCTTCCTACGGGGTCACCATAGGTTGGCTGTGACTTGATGGCATTTTTCACACATACACATACACACACACACACACACACACACAATTTGATACAATCAACATGATATTGATATCTATTAAGCAATGTGCAAGGACTAGGATTATAGAATTTTTAATAAGTATAGCATATTACACATGACACAGAGTGAACCTACAAGGAAAAAATAGTATTACATCAACAGAATATAATGCAGTGACCAACAGGGTAATACATGCAGCAAACCTGATAATAAATACATCTATACACAGTGGTATAGTTTGCAGTCCCTTTCCCTTTATAAAATGCCTTCCTGAACCATTCTGCTATAGTATAGCCTTATTATTTTTATAGAAAAGCCCTCCTGAAGTTAACTGTTTCAAAGTCACCCAGTAAGTTTCACAACAAGTAGAAATTTGAAGCTTGGTCCCAAGTACTGATACCTGACAGCTTACAACTGCACAAAAATCAGACAGGAGAATGGCATGTAGCCTACAGCTAGGCAAAGTCTGAAGCCTTCTTTCAGTCTTAGGAATCATAGAATCATAGAGTTGGAAGGGACCACCAGGGTCATCTAGTCCAACCCCCTGCACAATGCAGGAAATTCACAACTTTCTCCTCCCACACCCCCAGTGACGCCTACTCCATGCCCAGAAGATGGCCAAAAAAAATAAAAAAGCCTCCAGGAACTCAGGCCAATCTGACTTGGTGGGAAAATGCTTCCTGACCCCAAAGTAGCTATTGGCACTACCATGGGCATGCAAGAAAGGACCCTGAGAGCCAAAACACTGCTGCAAACTTTCCTGCCCTCCCTCTCATGATCTACCTAAGGTCATAGAATCAGCATTGCTGACAGACATCCATCTAGCCTTTGCTTAAAAACCTGCAGGAAAGGAGAGCTCACCACTTCCCGAGGAAGCCTGTTCCTCTGAGGAACCGCTCTGTCAGGAAGTTCTTCCTAATGTTTAGCCGGAAACTGTTTTGATTTAATTGCAACCCATTGGTTCTGGTCCAACTTTCTGGAGCAACAGAAAACAACTTGGCACCATTCTCTATATTACAGCCCTTCAAGTACTTGAAGACGGTTATCATATCACCTCTCAGTCATCTCCTCTCCAGGCTAAACATACCCAGCTCCTTCAACCTTTCCTCATAGGACTTGGTATCCAGCTTCCCTCTGATAGAAGTGGCTCTTCTTCAAACAGAAGAGCCACTTGTTGGAAGAAGGCTCCTTAGCCTGGAAGAACTTCCTCCTGTCTAAATTAGAAAATATGCCAACATGATTACAGAAATATCCTATGGACAGCAAGATTTTAGATGTTCATTATATTAAGATCTCCTAATCACACAAAGAACACATGAAACTGCCTTCTACTGAATCACATCATTAGTCCATCAAGGTCAGTATTGTATGCTCAGACTGGCAGGGACTTTCCGGGGTCTCAGGTGGAGGTCTTTCCCATCACCTATGCCTGGTCCTTTTAACTGGAGATGCCAGGGATTGAGCCTGGGACCTCCTGCATGCCAAGCAGATGCTCTTCCACTGAGCCACGGCTCCTCACATGGACATTGTTGGGTTCATGGTTGCCGAAAAGTGAATTGTCTTCAATCGAGTTTGTATTGTGCTCCCACACATTTTTGTGCCACCAGGTGGCCTTCTAAATTGTCTCTGTGCTGTGAGGACAGAAGGCAGCAGTCATGAAGCAGATGGGGAGAGCTGTCTGGGTCTAGTGCTTATATGATGATGCAAGGAGTGGAGTGTAGCTCCGGAGCTGGGAAAGAGTGGAGGGTGTGAACAGACTTGGGACCATCCAGGATGCTCATATAACCTGAGCTAAACCTGACTCTCTTTAGCTCGGAAGGATTTCTGTGGTGTGTGTGTGTGTGTGTGTGTGCAAGCACACACCTATACAAATGCAAAAGGAAAGAGGACTCACAGCAAATTTAAAAACAAATCAAAACCATGAAACAGTGAAAGCAAAGATGGTCAGTGTGGGACATGCTCCTTTGGACAATAAAGCTGACCTTTTGCTTATTCAAGTGTTGTGGGTGTCCTCCACTGGCACTAAATGGGTGATGATGATGATGATGATGATGATGATGATGAAGTAGTAGTAGTAGGTGGGGCTGAGAGAGTATGACTAGCCCAAGGTCATCCAGCTGGCTTCATATGGAGGAGTGGGGAAACAAATCCAATCCATCAGATTAGCCTCCGCCGCTTATGGGGAAAAGTGGGGAATCAAACCTGGTTCTCCAGTTCAGAGTCCACTACTCCAAACCACCACTCTTAACCACCACACCACAATGGCTCCCTACATACAGTACAACCCTGAACAGTAAACTCATGGACTTTAATGAATTTAACTCTTTTTAGGATAGCACTGTCAATATCCCAGAGTTACAGTTCTATCCCCTGCTTGTTCCATCACAAGGGACCATCTTGAAGTATGTGGTGGTGCCAAAAGGAAATGTGCACCCTCCTTTTGGAGACAGAGCACCCCATCTTATTCCAGTGCTTCCAGATTCTCTAGAATTCTTCACCATTCCAACCATCAAAGACTTTTCTTCTTGGCGAGACACAATACATTATCCCTCAACAAATTAGTCAGCAAATTCTTAAATATCCCAAATTGAACAGAGGGTCTGCCCAAGTGGAAAGGCAGAGACAGAAACACTTACCCATTGTTTATTCAGTTGTGATTTATATTCTTCTAGAAGATTTTCTTTTATTAGTCCATGGATTTCACACTTTCCTGTATGTTCTCACAACTACCACTTAATCTATCCTGTCTGGTAAAGGTAAGGCTGTTACTCTATCTGTAGTTTATTATTTAATGGCCGCTTTGAAGATACACCGAAAGTAATAATCAAGTTACACCTAAATGCACATTTGCATACAGCTGCTCTTTTTGCACTGGAACTGGAATAAACTGAGGTTCCTCATTAATCGGACAAAGATCTCTAGAAAATACATTGCTTGATGAGAGTTTAGCCATTCACTTTCATCCAATCTGTCTGAAGAATTTAGGCCCAAATTAGGTGTTGCATGTGACAACATGGTCACAAGTAATACAAGTCTGGACACGGCTACCATCCCGACTTGCTGTTACACTGAAGAACTGTTCAGTTTACCTTAAAATAGCTCGGTTGCACCACTAGAGGATACTAGATGGCTTTTTAATGGGATTAGACAGCTCTGGGCATTTAGGTTTGTTAAAGGTTAGTAGCCATGTTAGCTAATTCGATTTTCCACACTGAGTTTGTCTATATACTGGATGCTAAAGGACAAACAGTGGGGGAAGAAGTCAGCATGGTGTAGTGGTTAAGAGTGGTGGACTCTAATCTGGAGATCCAGGTTTGATTCCCTACTCCTTCACATGAGCGGCGGACTCTAATATGGTGAACCAGGTTGGTTTCCCCATTCCTACACATATAGCTTGCTCGGTGACTTTGGGCGAGTCACAGTTCTCTCTGAACTCTCTCAGCCCACATACCTCATAAGATGTCTGTTGTGGGGAGGGGAAGGGAAGGCGGTTGTAAGCCGCTTTAAGTCTCCTTAAAGGTAGAGAAAAGCGGGGTATAAAGACCAAGTCTTCTTCTTCTCCTCCTCCTCCTCCTCTTGCAGTCCTGGAAATTAAAAACAAAAACCCTGAATGAGATAGACCTGTTAACTGAACTCTTCCTACATTCCTAGTTAGACACTGCGCTTGACCTTGTTACACTACTAGAGGTGATCTGTCCCAGATATTCAAGAAGTCATCAGCTCGAGTGCACAACTGGAAGATTTATGATCGCACACCTAAAGGCAACCTGAGATTGCAGCTTGGTCTTCACCTGGCTTGCACCTCATGAACCCAAGACCATTTTGACAGGAAAATTCCTTTCCCCCCAGTCATGTTCAGTGGTACTCTGAGTCATATTTCAAGATGTGCCCCCCTCGCCTGACATGGAGGAGGACCACAACTGCACAGATGGTAAGTCATTAGTCATGAAACTATTTTAATAATAAAGAGAGAGAAATGAATACACCCTGATTTGTTACGATGAAAAGGTTAGCTTTCCCCCACACAGATACATATTTATATTCGTTTCATTAATTCCTCCCAAACAGCCCCTTTCATGCGGTCCATATTGTCCTCCAACACAGATCTATCCTTTGAATAAAGTGATATAATGGTTCTTTCTACCTCCTGCAGATGAAAGATGTGGGGGCTGGATCTCATGCAACAGTTACATTAACATTTGGAGGGATAAGTATACTGGTATAGTTTCATCTTTGGCTAAAGTATCTCCTGCCATCGTTTAAAAGTTTCCTAGGAAATAGCTTCAGTTTTCTGAGCCCATGTTCTATGATGTTTAGAGCTGGGAACAGCAAATAGCTGAGTTTATCTTCACCTCATTTCTGTGCTGGAATGCAGAGAGCCAGCATGGTGTAGTGGTTAAGAGTGGTGGCTTGGAGCACTGGACTCTAATCTGGAGAACTGGGTTGGTTTCCCCACTCCTCCACATGAGTGACAGACGCTAATCTGGTGAACTGGGTTGGTTTCTCCACTTCTCCACATGAAGCCAGCTGGGTGACCTTTGGCTAGTCACAGCTCTCTTAGAGCTCTCTCAGTCTCATCTACCTCCCAGGGTGTCTGTTGTGGGGAGGGGAAGAGAAGGTGATTGCAAACCAGAGAAAATGGCCATTTTGGCAATTGGGCTCTGTGGCATTGTGGTCCTCCCATCTCCAAACCCAAACATCAGGAAACAGGTCAGTGGCTGCATTCTGCTGGATGAGAAGGTAGACACAATGGATGCTAAATCTTCTTCTGTTAAACCTGCTAAGGCCTCCATGTCAATTGGGGGGGGGGATTTCTTCATTAATTGAATTTAATGGAGGCTGCAGCACCTACAGACTGTTATCTGGGGAGGAAACAATGCTGCACCACTCTTTCATGACATTCAGCACTAACCCCAATGATTAGGGTTGCCAACCTCCAGGTGGTGGCTGAAGATCTCCCACTATTATAACTGGCCTCCAGGTGTCAGATAATAGTTCTCCTGGAGAAAATGGCCACTTTGGAAATTAGACTCTATGGCATTGAAGTCCCTCCTCTCTGCAAATCCTACCCTCCTCAGATTCCACCTCCAAAATCTTCAAGTATTTCCCAAACCGGAGCTGGCCACCCTACCAATAAAGAAGGTAACAGGGAGGGAATAAGGGCACAAACTTCCCTCGATCCATGTTAGTTTGGGGAGGGGGATAAGAAGAGGCAGCCCCTGTGACCCATTTTGTGGTCCCTGGGATAGGGTTACCAACCACCAGGTACTGGCTGGAGATCTCCTGCTATTACTGATCTCCAGCCGATAGAGATCAGTTCGCCTGGAGAAATGGCCACTTTGGCCATTGGACTCTATGGCATTGAAGTCCCTCCCCTCCCCAAACTCCACCCTCCTCAGGCTCCACCCCTTAAACCTTTCACTGGTGGCGAAGAGGGACCTGGCAACCCTACCCTGAGATGAGGCCTGTAATCTCAGACTAGCACAACAGCTCGAAGTCTCTCCGGGAACTTGTACTCGTTTTTTTAAAGTGCTGAACTTGATTCGACATCACAGCAATTGCGGTTCCGACTGCAGCAAAAGGACATCTTAGGATTTCAGTTCAAGCAAACGGTTAATATGAGTGAAAATGGATTCACAGAGCAGCTTTTACTTCTTTTCATTAAAGAATGGTTAATTCCTTCCTGTGCGTGTGTGTCTTTAAATGTGTGTGGGGCTCAGAGCAAATCTTTTCACCACAGGCCAGTGATGGCTTTTGGCACAACATATAAACTGGGGCTGGGTCTACGCTCCGTCCTTCTTAAGCAGATTCTATTTTCACGTCGGCACTAGGGTTGCCAGGTCCCTCTTCACTATCGGCAGGAGGTTTTGGGGGTGGAACCTGAGGAGGGCGGGGTTTGGGGAGGGGAGGGACTTCAATGCCATAGAGTCCAATTGGCAAAGTGACCATTTTCTCCAGGTGAACTGATCTCTATCGGCTGGAGATCCGTTGTAATAGCAAGAGATCTCCAGCTAGTACCTGGAGGTTTGCAACCCTAGTCGGCACCTCAGCATCCCCTAAGCTGTGTCAGTGTCCCACTTTCCATGGACACTACAGCAGTCACTGGGAGGGGAGGGGGGTCCTCTAGAGGGAAAACTCCAAACGTCTGATTATTTTGGACTGCAGAGCCTTTTGCAGACGGTATGATGCCGTTATGAATAGGGAGATGCTGCTTTTGGTCAAGTGGTCAGGGAGGCCGGTAGAAACGCAGGTAGCTAATGAGGAGCATGGCTAAACTCCCTCCCACTTAGTCATGTTTATTTGCTTATGCTAAAAAAAAAATTACATGTGGAGAAAAATAACATCAGCAGCTGTCTGCTTTCAGCTTGAAATAAAGAATATGCAGAAGGCAATACCACCTGCGAACACCTAATTACAGCCCCTCTCAATCTGTTCCATGGCTACTGTGGAATAGGGAAGGGGGAATCATAGATGACAGATTTTATCCAAGGATCAGAATGAGCTTCACAAACAAGCTTTTGCTAAACCTCACAAATATCCACGTCAATAGGGTTTGCCAACCTCCAGTTGGTAGCTGGATATCTCCTGCAGTTACAAATGATCTCCAGCCGATAGCGATCAGTTCACCTGGAGAAAATGGCCGCTTTGGCAATTGGACTCTATGGCATTGAGGTCCCTCCCCTCTCCAGACCCCTCCTTCTTCAGGCTCTGCCCCCAAAATCTCCAGGTATTTCCCAACCCGGAGCTGGTAACCCTACATGTAAAAAAGCCACAAAGGCCTCTGGGTTTTGCTTTGTCCCTCTTTGTACATCAGGTGCCTCTGAGAAGGCATCATGCCACTGTACAGTTTAGTGGGTAAACTGAAGCACATAGGCCATTCATCCAATGCAACATAAATGTAACCTTCATATCTGAAATGTAGTCTAGGTCATATATGGAGGAACAAGTTCAAAGCGACATTTCCAGTAGTATACCTAACAATGAATAGGGTAGTCAGGTCCCTTCAACACCGGCAGGAGGTTTTTGGGGCAGAGTTGGAGGGTGGGGTTTGGAGATGGGAGGGACTTCAATGCCATGGAGTCCAATTGCCAAAGTGGCAATTTTCTCCAGGTGAAATGATCTCTATTGGCTCGAGATCAGATGTAATAGCAGGAGATCTCCAGCTAGTACCTGGATGTTGGCAACTGTAACAATGAAACACTCCTGATAAAGCACCTATAGGACTGGGATTTGGGGCAGGGTCATTGTTATGTATTTTACCTTTAAATCTCTCTGGACACATTACTATACAGAAGTATGGCTTACAGTCTGATAAGTGTACCTTGATAGCCTGACCAATGTCTTTAAAGGTCCCCCTGTCGCGGTCCGTGCCGTTAAGGTAACCAAGCTCTTAGAATTGACCCCTTCCTGAAAAGGGATATTTTATCTTATTCAGCCTGCTACCCACTAAGCAGGGATCAACACTTTCCACCTCTTGCGAGATAGACTTTCTCTTGAAATGTTCCAGTAAAAATATGAAAAGAATATATGAATAAAAATACTATTTATTTCACATAAAGTATATGCATGTAAATGGTTACAGAAATAAAAACTATATTAGTTAGTTCAACAGGAACAAAATACTATCTTATGTATGCAAGCAACAATCTCTATGTCTCTATATAAGAGTTTCCCAAGTATATATTTCATTCAGGAAATAATATAGTGTACAGAAATCTTGTAAAATAATGGTTAGTGCATTGAATAAGTATTCTAATTCAAATTATTTAAATATAAGACATACTTTACCCAGTCATGTCATTGCAGAGTTTCTGTAAGGATTCTATAAGTTCACTTAGAATAGTTAGATTTCCTTCAGGTATTCTCTAAGTATTACTCTGTTATTTCAATGCCTTTAGTAATTGTAAAGGTAGGAGAGATCTCTTTGGTTCCATAGTTTCATGTTAGAGCTGATACTATAGCTCTTCCAGCAGTCTGTTTGTGACTGAAGGCATGAGACCATAGAGTCTCTATATGTTTGAGGTTTATGGGTCTGAAAAGGGGGGACCCCATATCTCAGGGGCCCCTGACCCAATGTCTACAAAACTTGGGGGGTCTCGCAAGAAAGGTCCTTTGAAGCTCCGCTGAACGTTTGGGGTCTCTACCCCCAAAAATGCGCCCCCTGCAGCCACGAAAAGGAGCGGATGTGTGCTTTAAATGGAATAAAAATGCACATTAAGGGGAGGATCCGTTTCGGGCCCCATATCTCAGGACCCCCTGACCCAATGTTTAGAAAACTTGGGGGGTCTCGTAAGAAGGGTCCTTTGAAGCTCCACTGAAAGTTTGGGGTCTCTATCCCCAAAAATGCGCCCCCTGCAGCCACGGAAAGGAGCGAATGTGCACAAGCACCCCCCCCCACACACACGGGGATTTCTCTCTCACACACAAACAGATACTCTCTCTTTCTTTTCCCGGGCCGTGCAGCAGCTGGGCTCATGCACTCAATCGCTCAAGCTGATTAGCCAGAAGAAGACCCAGCTTGGCCACCGATTGGCTGCAGGAGAATGCTGCTTACTAACTGACGGTTATGCTGCTATGCTGAACCCCGAATTTGCTGAATTTATTCGGCGAACATCCCGAATTTGCTGAATTCGGCTCCCCGTTTTCCCGCCTTTTTGGAGTTTGGTTCCATCTGAACTAAAAACCGCCAAATCAGGGGAAATTTGGCTGTTTTTTGGTTTGGGACGAACCGAATCGACAACCCTATTGTACAGACAGTTATTCCAGACAATCAGTCTTCAGAGAGACAGTTCTGGCACAGTTCTGGAGAACTGTGAGAGTTCTCCAGAAATAGAGACAAGTATAAATGATTGTTCCTAATTCACGCAAGAATCAGGTTCCTAATTCACGCAAGAATTAGGCTGCCAAGGTTTTACATCTTTGGTAGATGGAGGAAGTCCACAGGTCAGTAGGTTTAGACCATCAGGATCTTCTCTAACCTGTAGTCAGAGAAAGGTCTCTATTTATACCTTTTCAGAGCCTTTATCTTGTAGATGTGCTGGAACAGGTCCTGTCAACTTTGGTTCTAGAATCCCTTAGCTAAAGCTTTCTGTAAATAAACAGTATCTTAGCCAGGAGTTCATCAATAGGCTTTATAAACAGTACTATGCACTTGACTGCCATCTCCAGTAGTTAGTAGATATGACAGTGTCTATCACTCCTTGTCAAGCAGTATGTTTTGCTTAATCAGATAAGCACACCTGCAGCTGTGACCTTTATCTGTGACAGCTGTAGTAAATGACTATAACAGCAGAATCTGAGTTTGCTTCTACAGCATAGCAAGTAAGCCTTGAGCTTATACAGTCAAAGGTGTTCCAGTCTATGAAGTGACATCATCTTTTTAACATGTTTTAACACATTTCTATCCTTATGAAGCCTAATGGGACATGTTTTCATATCAAAATCCTGTTCACATATGGTTGCCTGCTACACCCCCACAGGTACGGTGTATCCTGGACAATGGGCACTATGGGAACTACATCTTCCCTTATTAGGCTTGCCAACCTCCAGGTGATGGCTGGAGATCTTCCTCTATTACAAGACAACTGACCTCCAGGTGACAGAGATCATTTCCCCTGGAGGAAACACAGTACCCCAACCCTGCACCTTCGAGTAGGGTTGCCAGCTCTGGGTTGGGAAATACATGGAGATTTTGATGGTAGAGCCTGGGGAGGGGAGGGCTTGGGAAGGGTAGGGACCTTAGCAAGGTATAATTCCATACAGTCCACCCTCCAAAGCAGCCATTTTCTCCAGGGATACTTATCTTGGTCATCTGGAGGTCAACTGTAATAGCAGGAGATTTCCAGGTGCTACCTGGAGGTTGGCAACCCTACCGTCAAATCTGCCTCGGGTTTGGCTCACAGCATGCTCATCAGTTGCAAGCAGGGAGTTGACTGTGCAGCTACCCATGAAGGGACCTCTGAACAAGTATGGATCCCTTAGCAACCCCCCCCTGAACCTCTCCTTCCCCACAGAGCTTCTGCCATGATGGGAGAGGTAAGAGGCATTCTAAGAGCTGGGCCAGGGTGGCTGGTGAGGAAGAAGGAGGGGACCTAGAGTTGTCAGCTTTGAGCTGGGAAATACCTGGACACTTGATGGTGGAGCCTAAGGAGGGTGGGGTTTGGGGAGGGGAGAGACTTCACTGGGGTATAATGCCATAGAGTCCATCTTCCAAACAGTTTCCCTGGTGGTCTAGAGGTAAGGATTCGGCGCTTTCACCGCCGCAGCCTGGGTTCGATTCCCAGTCAGGGAATGTGCTTTTTAGGGGAGAGGCTGTGGCTCAGAGGTAGAGCATCTGCTTGGCGTGCAGAAGGTCCCAGGTTCAATCCCCAGCATCTCCATTTAAAGGGTCTAGGCAAGTAGGCGATGTGAAAGACCTCTGCCTGAGACCCTGGAGAGCCGCTGCCAGTCTGAGTAGACAATACTGACTCTGATGGACCAGGGGTCTGATTCAGTGAAAGGCAGCTTCATGTGTTCAAAGTGGCCATTTTCTCCAGGGGAACTGATCTCTGTCACCTGGAGGTCATTTCTAACAGCGGGAGATCTCCAGCCAGCATCTGGAGGTTGGCAACCCTAAGGGGACCTCCCCAGCCCAGCTGTGGTGGCAGAAGCAGGGGAGCGGGGTGATGGCTACAGCAGGAACCTAACATCCCAGTTCCTCTTGCCTGCCACTGGCAGGATCACCAGGTCCACCCCCCACCCACCTGTCTGTAGCTGCTTGAGGTTGACTACAACAAGATGGGGAGCAGGCTGGCTCGGGGAACAGGCCGTCCCGGCAGCTGAGGTCTGTGTGCTCGGCTGCTGAACCTGCCCACAGCTAAATTAACAGCACCCCAAGTAGTGACTATTACAGTGCAAAGACGTTTTCAGAAGAGCCAGCGAGGAGGCTTCAGTTCTGGAGACCTGAAATCAAATGCTAGTTCAGCTCTGAGGAAATCACTGCCTCTTGATTTTCTATGCTCTAATCTGTAGAAAGGGAATAACAGCACAGTGTGGGTACAGAGACTCTAATTAACTCTGCACAACTGGTCTGTAATGCTGAATCCAATTATGCACTCTTGGGTTCCATTCATGTTAATGGGACTTGGTTATATTTTAATTCTACCCTCTCCTATGATGGTCAGGGGAACCACCCAGGGTTATTCCCATTTTATCCTCGTGAAGTGACTTGCCCAAGATTACTCAGTCAGTTTTAGAGTTGAACCAGCTGGGAATTCATAAGGACTTGCAGCGGAGGGGGTGGGTGGGTTTCATCCCCCCCCCACTGCTTCTTCTCCATATGCTATCACCACTTTCTAGCTCCAGCGCCGGCAGCTTCTCCCTTTTCTCTGTTTCCTTTCTCCCCCACTTACTCTTCTCAGTTCCCTCCATATGTTACCTTACCTCCAGGTAGGGTTGCCAACCTCCAGGGGGTGGCTGGAGATCTCCCGGGATTACAACTGATCTCCAGGTGACAGAGATCAGTTCCCCTGGAGAAAATGGACACTTTAAAAAGTGGACTCTATGGCATTATACCCCCTTGAAGCCCCTCCCCTCCCCAAATCCCATCATCTTCAGGCTCCACCCGCAAAATCTCCAGGTATTTCCCAACCCATACCTGGCAATCCTACCTTCAGTCCTTCTAGGGTTGCCTACTCCAGGTTGGGAAATACCTGAAGATTTTGGGGGTAGAGCCTGAAGAGGGCAGAGTTTGGGGAGGGGAGGGACATCAATGGGATATAATGCCATAGATTCCACCTTTCAAAGCAACCATTTTCTCCAGGTGAACTGAACTCTGTCGCCTGGAGATCAGTTGTAATAGCAAGAGATGTAGCTGGAGGATGGCAACCCTAAGTCCTTCGTTTGTTCATCTTCAAAGCTTCTCCCCATTCTCTTCTTCCTTTTATAGCTCCAGTCCCATTTTCCTCGTTTTGCTCCATTTTCTTCCTCCTGCTATAGACTCATTTCATCCCTCTTTCTCGTCTTTCCACCTCCTTTCCCCCCGCAACTCACCACCAGTTTCAAAGTGAAACTTTGGCAGCCGTTTTTGATTACCTAAGCAATCCAAAATGGCTGCTGAGGTCTCACGAAGAACTCTTACAAGACTGAAGCATTCATTTTCTTTTACCCCACACACTTTTTAAAAAATATGTAATTTTTTTTATGCAAACTCGGTTTGCAAAAACACTTCCCTTGCCTGTCTATGACCCTATTTTGCATATTATTTGACCTGGAATCTGGTGCCATTAGATATATAGATGGGGATCTACAGATTTGGATATCCTCAGACAAACTGCTGTGCTCTAGTAGCCCTTTGCCAGCCTAGCTGCCTTTGGCATTCATACAGTGAGTTCAGACCTTAAGCTTAAGTGAATAAGTAACTAAGGGACTTTATGCATACTTAAGTTTTCTAGAACTACCTCCTGAGAGCTTGTGTGGAGTAGTATTTAGAGTGTCTGATTAGGGGAGAAGAGACCTGGGCTGTAATTCCTAACTAGTCATGAAGCAAACTGGTAGCAGTGATTTGATTCGATTCATGATAAGGCTAACACAAAAAATGAAAAAGTCATAAAGTGTTCTACTATAAATTTCTGACAGAGTATTCATAATCACAGCCGCAGGAGATATTTGTTGGTGACCAAAACTCAGGAATAGAAAACTGGTGTGCAATACTGTGTAACTAGGGTTGCCAGGCCCCTCTTCGCCACCGGTGGGAGGTTTTTGAGGCAGAGCCTGAGGAGGGAGGGGGTTGGGGAGGGGAGGGACTTCAATGCTATAGAGTCCAATTGCCAAAGCAACCATGTTCTCCAGGGGAACTGATCTCTATCAGCTGGAGATCAGTTGTAATAGCAGGAGATCTCCAGCTATTACACATTGGGTTGCCAACCTCCAGGTAACGGTGCCATCCAAAGCAGAGTGACACCCTTATAAGTCCACTGAAGGAAAGGGTCTTAGAAGGGCGTAATTCTGTTTAGGATGGCACTGTAAAAGGCTGAGCTACAGATCATATAGTGCCAAGTTTGAACTGTACTACTCTATAAACCCAGCAGGCAGCCTTAGGCAAACTATCCTAACCAGAGTTAATGGCTCCCCCAGCATCTGCATTATGGGAATAATGATAGTCACTTGTGTGTGCGTGAGTGAAGTTTCGTCAAGTTACAGCTGACTTATGGAGACCCCAGCAAGGGGTTTTCAAGGCAAGTGAGAAGCAGAAGTGGTTTGCCATTGCTTTTCTCTGCAGAGTCTTCTTTGGAGGTCTCCCTTCTAAGCAACGACCCTGCTTAGCTTCCAAGATCTGACAAGGTCAAGCTATATCATGCTGCCTTCCCTCCCGATAGTTATTTATCTTATCTGATTGTTGTAAAGATCACAAGACAATTTATTTATTTTTCATTCATTAATTTAAGAATATTTCTACCCTGCCTTATCTCAGCAAACTGAAGGCAGCTAATAAAGCAAGAAAAGCTGCAGAGCACAAGTTATCATAAGTGTCCAACAAATTAAAATCAGTACACAATCAAACATGGGTCAAAGCTAGGGTTGCCAACCTCCAGGTACTAGCTGGAGATCTCCTGCTATTACAACTGATCTCCAAACAACAGAGATCAGTTCCCCTGGAGAAAATGGCTGCTTTGGCAATTGGACTCCATGGCATTGAAGTCTCTCCAAACCCCACCCTCCTCAGGATCCTCACACAAAATCTCTAGGTATTTCCTAACCCGGAGCTGGCAACCCTATGAATGCAGCAAATGAGGGCACCTACTGAACCCACTCTGGTAGGGCCATTCCAAAGAGATGAACCTATCAGTCAGAATGCCTATGGCCTAATTGTGGTCAAAGTCCACAAAGCTAAGTCAGGTAAAGGCTGTCTGAGGAGTGCAACTGGGGCACAGGAGCATACCGTGAGATGTAGTTTGGGAGTTATGAGGGCCTCAGGCCATGAAGGGCTTTGAACTGGGCCTGGAAGAAGACAATCTACTAATGCAATTGATGCATTGTACGTTCCAAACATCTGACCAAACATACAGGAATATGACTACTGCAGTCTGAACCAGTTGAAGCTTCCAAGATGTCTTCAAAGGTGGTAGATGGACCCCAGCTAAGCACTCCGCCAACCCAGCCAACGTCACCTCAATCTTACCTGGATTAAGCTTCAGTTTCTTCACACTCAGCCACTTGACCATAGCCTTCAGGTCAGGCCAGTGCCCAGGGCCTTTAAAGCTGCCTCTGGAGTCTTGGATGATGAGATATAAAGCTGAGTGTCATCCACACACTAGTGATAACTCACCCTATAGCTCCTGACCATCTTGGCGAGACATTTTACATACAGATTAAAAGGATGAAATGGATCCTTGCTGCACCCCATACAAAATGTTCCAACTATCAGCATAACTTATGGAAGATCTTTGCTCCCTGTCAGCAAAAAAAATGAGTGAAACCAATTCAGGACCATCACTTTAACCCCAAACACTGATTGAAGTAAATCCACCAAAATTTATGGATGACTGCATCAAATGCTGCTTATGCATCTAACAATATCAGCAGTAGAAGAAGAAGAGTTTGTTTTTATATGCCGATTTTCGCTACTTTTTAAAGAATCAAACTGGCTTACAATCTTTTCCCCTTGAGCTCCCCACAACAGTCACCTTGTGAGGTAGGTGAGGCTGAGAGAGCTCTAAGAGAACTGTGACTAGCCCAAGGTCACCCAGCTGGCTTCATGTGTAGGAGTGGGGAAACCAACCCGGATCACCAGATTAGAGTCCGCTGCTCATGTGGAGGAGTGGGGAATCAAAACCAGATTAAAGTCCACTGCTCCTAGCCACTACACCATGCTGGCTCTCCCTTAGCCAACTGTAGATGGAGATAATCCACAAGGTGCAATACGGTTGTTTCAGCCTCAAAACCCAGTCTGAAGTCAGAGTAAAATGGGTCAAATAAGATGTCTCATCCAGAAGCGCCTGCCATTGCTCTGTCAGAACCTCCTCAATCACCTTGCCCAGAAAGGGGAGATTGGACACAAGAAGATAATTGCCCACATCCCTCTTATCCAAAGATGCTTTCTTAAGAAGAGGTCTAATCACAGTGCTTCAAAGTGTGAAGTGCTTTGTGCCCTTGAAGTACTATGCAATTGCTAATCACTCTTCCATGTTCCAATTCCTAGTAGATAAATGGTGGTTTAAGGACCACTTAAGCAAAAAGGTGTAAGTAACTTGTAAAATCCACCCTGAACCAAAGGGAACAGGTAGATCAAGATAAACGAAGATTAGAGCAGCACTCTCCAGTAATTATTTGAAGGGGGGGAAATCAGAATTCTCCCCATTCTAAAAAACCACATTCTTTACATGGAAGCTATCAATTCACAGCCATAATAGCCAATTTAACACCCATTTTAAAAAAGGTTCCAGGGGGGACCCAGGAAATTACAGGCCAGCTTGCTTTAAGTCTGTTCCAGGTAAATTGATGGAAAGCATAGAACTGTCAAGCATATAGAAGGGCAAGCCCTTTTGAGCAAAACCCAACACGGCTTCTGTAAAGGTAGGTCCTGTTTCACTAACCTTTTAGAGGTTTTTTTTTTTTTTTTGGATAGTGTCAATAAGCATCTGGACAGGAATGAGCCTGTGGACATTGTGGATTTCCAAAAGGCAGTAGACTCTAATCAGGAGAACAGGGTTGGTTTCCCCACTCCTACACATGAAGCCAACTGGGTGACCTTGGGCTAGTCCTCTTGGAGCTCTCTCAGCCTCACCTACTTCACAAGGTGTCTGTAGTGGGGAGATGAAGGGAAGGAGATTGTGAACTGGTTTGATTCCCTTTAAAAGGTAGAGAAAATCAGCATATAAAAACCAATTCTTCTTCTTCTTCAAGGAGATTACCAACAAGACTGCATTGACACAACAATACAGCACGGATCTCCAGGCTGCAATCTGACAACAAAAATTGGCAGACAGGATTAATGGCACATATTTCTTTTGGCTGTTGGCTCCTGATGTACCATTGTAAAGCTTATGATAATTCTGCCAAACTGGCTATGTAATCGTCTCCCATTAAAATAAATATGCTGCTGAATGCCAGCGTAAGCCTATGGCTCAATGCTGTTACTATTATGGATTTAATGTAACTAAAACGATCAAGAATTATATGCTCTCCATCTGGAGTTACAGTCGAATGAAGTATTAATATTCATTTGTATATTGACATCATCATGAATTCGATCTAATCACTGCTATCCAAGTTTATCAATTTGCCATCTGGGAATGAAGGTTCGACTATATTTTTACTAATGTAATTATATATTGATACGGCTGTCCATGTTCTTAGTCTATGAAACCCTTTTTGTGTAATAAACTGGGTTGGTTCTATACCATTGCACATATTTTGATCCATTCCCTTAGAGTCATATTTCACATTTGCTAACCTTGTGGGGTTTCCATGCAGCTGGACTCAAGTGGTCTTTTCCAGAGAGTGGAAAAGGCAGTTTGAAAGAGAGATGGCTGCCTGTGTTGTGTTTATACACATCTTACCTTTACCTCAGGTAAACTGAGAATAAAGACAAGTGATTTCTACTCCCTTTTGTTGTTTTGAAGCAGATAATTTGTGTCAGTACCACCTATATCACACAGAATATATGTCTCTGATTATCTGCATTTTGTAGTGCGGGGAATGTATTGTTTTGGACACATATGGACCTCACCATTGGTCAGATCATTGGTCCACCCAGCTCAGTATTATCATTCTGACTGGACATGGTTCTTCAAGGACTCAGGAAGAAAAAGGTCTTTCCCAGTATTTGCTGTGGCAGAATACATTTCAGTTCTACCACAGGTTGTGGAATTTACCCTGCAAGCCCAATTATTAAATACCAATGAGGATCTTCCTTCTCCAGCCTTGTTCCACCAACTCAAACAAAAATAAGAAATCCACTGATGGAAAAGACTGGTGGAGCTATTTTGCTCCCTTCTTCCTGTTGCCTCCTGACCCACATGGCTGTTTGTTCATGTGGGTCCCATGATCTCAGGAACCAACTTTCCTGGAGTTGGATGGTAGGGTTGCCAGCTGTGGGTTGAGAAGTACATTGAGATTTTTGGGGTGGAGCCTGAGGAGGGCGGGGGTTTGGGGAGGGAAGGAACTTCAATGCCATAGAGCCCAATTGGCAAAGCGGCCATTTTCTCCAGGTTAACTGATCTCTATAGGCTGGAGATCAGTTGTAATAGCAAGAGATCTCCAGCTAGTACCTGGAGGTTGGCAACCCTATTGGATGAGATTCCTGATGGGAAGGAAACAAAGGAAAGACCAACAGCTGACAGTGCCTTCCACAAATAGCTCACTGTCTCCATTCTTAGTTTTGCTGGATGTGTTCTTCTCTTCCCTCAAAATTTTGTAGATGTGTGAATTTTTCAACGTATGTCTAAATTACATGACACTCACGTTTGGTTCCTTTTAACCAATCCATCCTTTAAAAACCATTAAGAACAAAATACAGCTATGTTATATCTTCATAATAAAAGATCCCATAGAAAACTATTATTTGAGTATAAAATTATACTGAAGTATCCACTACCCAGATACTTAAAGTGTTTGTGCAATTATTTTTAATAATATTATGTCTTTTTGCCGAGACTTTATATATTAAACCAATAAATTGGGTGGAGAAAAAATATCAAGCACTAATAAAAAAAGGAAATGTATGTTCTTTTCATAACTACCATGTTTCGTAATCATGCCAGTGTGAATTCAATAGAGCCAATCTATTTCTGCTAGTCTCTGTCTTGGCTGAAATCAATTTTTCAAAGGAGAAAGCAATGAGAAAAATTGCAAATGTTAATGTCTATTTGAAATCAATACAATTCATACCACAGTCACCTAAGGTAGAATGAACCCAGGGTACTTTCCATCACTTGCTTTCTTTTGCTCCTGATGTGCAGGTGAAAACATTTCTTAGATAAGGGTGAGTGGGCAACAACAGGCCAAATGAAGTGGGCATATGTAAGGTAAGGCACACTGGAACAAACAATCCTATCTTTAAATACATAGCGACAGGGTCTGAACTGACCAAGACCAAGACTGAAAGAGATCTTGGTGTTGTAGTGGAAAGCTCTAAGAAAATATTGACTCGGTGTACAGTAGCAATGAAAAAGGCAAACTTCATGCTGGGGATAATGAGGAAAGGAACTGGACATCAAGTGGCCGATGTTGTGATGCCCCAGTATAGATGCTCCAGTGCAGATTTCTTTGGAATAGTGCATGCTGTTCTGGTCACCACCATATCTCTAAAAGAATATTGTAGAGCTGGAAAAACTATAGAAGAGGATAACCAAGATGACTAAGGGGATGGAGTATCTTTCCTATAATGAAAGTCAGAAGAATTTGGGACTTTTCCATCTAGAAAAACAGACTGCTAAAGGGGAGACATGATAGAGTTTTATAAAACTGTGGAGAACATGGGTAGAGAGTTCCTTTTGTGCATCTCACTTAATACTCAAAGTCAGGTACCCAGTGAAGTTGACCAGATGACCTTGGACAATCACTCTTTCAGCCCACCCATTCTCATGGGGTTGTGAGGATAAAATAAAGGTGGGGAGACCGATGTAGCCCAAGCTCACCCGATCTTGTCAGATCTTGGAAGTTAAGCAGGATTGGCCCTGGTTAGCATTTGGATGGGAGTCCACCAAAGAATACTAGGGCCTCTATGCAGAGGTAGGCAATGGCAAACATCCTCTGAATGTCTGTTGCCTTAAAAACCCTATGGGATCGCCATAAGTTGGCTGTCCCTTGATGGCCAAAAAAAAAAAGATTGATGCATGCCACACTGAGATCCACACTTGATTCTCTCCTGCAAATGCCCCCAGGTCCTTCTCCCCTCAGCGATGCATGTTTCTCCTTTAGAGGCTCAGCTTTTAAAAGGAGCATACTGAGAACCCATATTTCTTTTGCCACATCCCATTTGACCATTCAGTTGCTATTTGGGCTCTAGGACAAAATCCTTCCCCCCCCCCCCCCCAGCAGCTGAAAAAACCTACAAATCTTTTTACTTGCATACCAATATTGGCAAGCAGTTGACTTCCTATTTGACGCTAATGTGAAGTGGCTGCTTGAGGTTCCTGCGAAGGATGCAGCAAATTTGCTTCTTTTTTCCAGCAGAACGTATTTTATTTGATGGTGGTTCCTAACTTGAGCTTGTGATCAAAATGTTAGCAATTTGGAGATGCTGCCTCAGGTGCTGTTGGGAGAACACAGTTACTGGAGAGACTTGTTAGTCATAAGAACATAAGAAAAGCCATGCCGGATGAGACCAAGGTCCATCAAGTCCAGCAGTCTGTTCACACAGTGGCCAACCAGGTGCCTCTAGGAAGCCCACAAACAAGACGACTGCAGCAGCACCATCCTGCCTGTGTTCCACAGCAACTAATATAATAGGCATGCTCATCTGGTACTGTTGAGAATAGGTATGCATCATGACTAGTAGCCATTTTGACGAGTAGCCATGGATAGCCCTCTCCTCCATGAACATGTCCACCCCCCTCTTAAAGCCTCCCAAATTGCTTTTGGGTTCAGAAGCAAATGAAAGAAACAAGCCCAGGATCCAGGAGGGTCATGAAGTCACTCAAGAAACTGTATAAATGTTACCATAATGCCACTGAAAATGCAGAAATCTGCATGAAACAGGAATGCGCCCTGTGCATAAGAGGGAAATTCATTTCTCACTTTCTTACTATCAGAAAGGCATGCTGTTGGCAGTGATGCATCAGTAATGCAGTTCAGTCATCTTTCAAAATGCAGGCAGCTGTAATCACAGATTCAGTTAGGACTAGAGAGCAATGCACACAACCCCCTGGCTTATAGAGTGGGCCTACAGCAATTTCCTGCTTGTGGCAAACAGATTGTCTGGCTTGAGCCAAAAGCAGAGCCTAGAATTTTGCATGCTGCTATAAACTCCCACAATGTGGGTTGAGTGGTGGAGTGGAAAATGTCAGGTTCTGCTTCTGATGAATAATCGGTTGACCCATTCACGGCAGCAAGGAGAAACAGTTTCCCCTTCGGAAGGGTATTTGCCTGCGTCATCCCTAAGACTGAAGAAAAGACTGAGCATACTCAGAGCAGACCTGTGGAGAAAAGAGATTTTCTGGGTGACAACAGCACAGAACAGATGCTGAGTTTTGTAGCTTATCGACTCTCTCATTTTCTGCCTATAACACCAGTTTGCTAATGTAGGTGGAAAGGAGGCTGGGGAGGAGTTGTGGCGCAGTAGAGCATCTGGTTGCCATGCAGAAGGTCCTAGGTTCAATCCCCGACATCTACAGCTAAAAGGATCAGGTGAAAGTGATGTGAAAGATCTTGACCTGAGACCCTGGACAGCCACTGCCAGTTTGAGTAGACAATACTGACATTGATGGACTATTGGACTGATTCAATATAAGGCAGCTTCATATGTGAATTCATGTGTGAAGATTTCCCCAACCAGTTTAAGGCCAGGAAAAGCCTCACCTACTGTACAAAGTGCAGAACAAGGGAGAGTGATAAGACAACAATCTTCAGCTCCTCAGAAGGACATGCTAGCCTTCAGGAACACAACACAATGTGGACTGAAGAGATAGTTCTGTATTGAATGGGTCAGGAATTCAGAGTGAGGATGATCTTAGGCCCTGCCTTTCCAAAGAACAACCAGTTTAATTTGGCAAGGAAATCCCTGCCATTCTATTTCTGCTTTACTGGGAGTCAGAAAAACCAGGAAGCTGTAGAGGACATAGATGGCTTGCCTAACTACATTTAAAGGGGCCTGGGGAAGTGAGGCTGAAGAGGGGGGAGTTATGCGTAGGGTTGCCAGGTCCCTCTTTGCCACTGGTGGGAGGTTTTGGGGGCAGAGCCTGAGGAGGGTGGGATTTGGGGAGGGGAGGGACTTCAGTGCCATAGAATCCAATTGCCAAAGCGGCCATTTTCTCCAGGTGAACTGATCTCTATCGGCTGGAGATCACTTGTAATAGCAGGAGATCTCCTGCCACCACCTAGAGGTGGGCAACCCCATGCGGCAAGTTCTCAAAAAGCCATACAATTGTTTTGCCATTGCTTTTTTTAGAGGAATAAATGTTTCTGTGACTAGATATGGTGCATATTCAGAGGACACTATGATGGCCTCATTATTGAATTAGCTTCATTGGCTTCCTCTGACACCATCTGTAGGCAAATCTGATGAGCTACATAAAATTGTGACATCATCACTTTTACTACATGGTCCTTGACTAGCTAAGATCACTCCAGGGAACTCAATACGTCCTTAAAAAAAAAAAAGTGTTCAAGCAGAGAGGTCAGACAATACCCACAAACCGCCAGGAACAACTGTGGGAAAGAGATACAGCTTGTTCCTTTGGGGAAACTTCAGTTCCCAACGACAACAGCCTCTCTTGCCCTCAGATCAACAGCACTGATGACAAATCCGAACATGATCCCAGTTTCTCCATCACATCAATTACGCTATCAAGCCAAGCATCAGGACACAGCAACCCACGGGGACTTCCAACAATGGTAAAACCAATCTAGAGATGAGAATGGATTCAGCAACTTAAATTCCAACATGACTCGCGTGGCTTTGCAAACGTCAAACTTTTTGCTGAACGGCATTTGTCACTTCGTCTTTCTCGGTTTTCATAACGTTTTTTTTTTTTTTTAACAATTGAAGTGTGTTGTTTAAATCGTGTGTCCTAGAACAGGTTCACTTTGGTTTTGGAAAGTTACATCATCACCTTCTTCAACGGGGTATACGTATTTTGAACACATTTTCAAGGTTAAACAAATAATTGTGTCAGTGAGACATCAGCCATGGGGCTATTAGCTTGGTGAATCCATAGCATTTTTGGACCCCTGCTTCCTCCCTATGTGCACCAGAAAAAGACAATATAGAATTGTGTTATCAGGTCAGTACACTGTGCAGTTAATGGATATATAGGGCACTTTCACACAGCCCAAATAAGGTCCACTTTCAGTGCACCTTAACGATCATTTGCAAGTGGATTTTGCCAGTTCACACAGTAAAATCCACCTTCAAAGTGCATTGAAAGCGGATTGAAAGTGCATTATTTGGGATGTGTGAAAGTGCCCATAGGTATTTTTGTCCTAAATGCATCACTAGAAGTACTTAATCTATTAAGCCCAGCCTCCACCTTGACTTATCCCCTTGCCATCGACTCTAAGTAGGGGCGGAAGCACCAATTCTTCTCGCTGTCTCCCTCAACACTCTTTAAAAGCATGGCGGCAAACTGCCTGGGTTGTACGAGGCTTCCTGAAATCTGAACTCTTGCCAGATTTAATCCTTTTGCCAGACTCTAGTCACCATTTGGGGTCTTGGTTGCCAGGACAACCAAAATGGAGGCTGAGCTCTCATGAAAAGAAGGAATCTTGTTGGAATTTAGGGAGTTCTTGGGCACAGGTGTCTTACCACAGTGCTTTCAAAAGGGCCTGGGGAAGTGAGATATCAGGCATAGTGGAGTTAGGAGAGGTGGAAAAGGGCAAGAAGGTATGATGGGTTGCCAGGTTCCTCTCCGCCACCGGTGGGAGGTTTTTGGGGCGGAGCCTGAGGAGGGCAGGGTTTGGGGAGGGGAGGGACTCCAATGCCTTAGAATCCAATTGGCTCTGGTTTCATCTTGTGCTTGCATATGAAATGCTAGTTTGAACATTTACAGCTTAGACCAACTCTTTGACCTAAATGGTCTATGTCAGGGGAGTTGAACTAATTTGCTACGAAGGCCGGATATGACATATTGTCACTTGACCAGGCCAGGCCATTCCTCGCCAGTCCAGATTGGGAGCAGGGAGGGGGGGTGGTTGCCTCAGCTGGCAAGCCTGCAGTGGTCTTGCCAGCCCAGATCAGGACTGGGGGGTGGCTGCCTCAGCTGGCACTCAGGCCGGATAAGAGCTCTCAGTGGGCCGGATCTTGTCTGTGGGCCGTATGTTTGAAACCCCTGGTCTGTGTCCTTGAATTACCTCATCCTTTTCTCCCCACAACTCTGTTAAAAAAATCCAAGCATAGGAACCATATGTACATTAGGAGCTTTATAGGGCAATAACTGGTTCTGTTGTATAGCTTTCAACCTCTTTCATATTGCATTTGGTTGCTTTATGGGCAATGGAAGGCTGAATGTGGTTATTAGTTAACTGAAGAACTGCTCCATGTTTCAGCCTACAGGCTTTGTGAGTTTCTTCTCCGCTTACTGTAACTTATGCCACCATTGGAATCTAATTTAAAGTATTCTGTGAAGTCTGATTATAAATTATTCTGCATTATGCTCAGAAGGGTAGAGGTTGTGAAGCTGATTATCCTATATTAGCAAAACAGCCCTTTGACTCCAGTGTTTCGTAACAAAATTATCTGATAATAGGCTTCCTGCTGCTGTCTGAATGCAGGGCAGGGGGAACTCCCGCAGTATGTTTCAGAACTGTGAGCATCGAATACTGCATGGGCAGAGACCCTGGGTGAAAATACGTGTTGTTACACCTGAGATGGGGCTTTCACCAAAAACATCTGGGGTATGAATCCTCAGTAGTGTGCGTAAAGGATGTAGGGGTCTTAGTAGATCAAACACTGCACATGAGTTAGCAGTGTGATGTGGTAGTGAAAAAGGCAAATGCAATTTTGGGCTGTATCAACAGAAGCATAGTGTCCAGATCACGCCAAGTGATAGTATTGCTTTACTCTACTCTAGTTAGATCTCGCCTAGAGCACTGTGTTCAGTTTTGGGAACCACAATTTAAGAAGGATGTAGACAAAGTGGAACATGTACAGAGGAGGGCAATGAAGATGGTGAGGCATCTGGAGACTAAGTCCTATGATGAAAGGTTGAAGGAGCTCAGTGTGTTTACCGTGGAGAGGAAATGATTGAGAGGTGATATGAACACCATCTTCAAGTACTTGAAGGTCTGTCATATAGAGGATGGTGAGGAGTTGTTTTCTGTTGACCCAGAAGGTTGGACCAGAACCAATGGGTTGAAATTAAGTCAAAAGAGTTTTTGGCTAAACATTAGGAAGAACTTCCTGACAGAAGGGTTCCTCAGTGGAACAGGCTTTCTCGTGAGCTCTCCTTCTTTGGAGGTTTTTAAGCAGAAGCTAGATGGCCATCTGTCAGCAATGCTGATTCTGTGAAGTTAAGCAGATCATGAGGGCAGGAAGTGTTGTTTCAGTGTTTGGCTCTTGTGGCCCTTTCTTACATGCCCAGGGTAATGCTGATTGCCACTTTGGGATCAGGAAACAATTTTCCTCTAGGCCAGGGATCCTGGAGGGTTTTTGTTGCCATCTTCTAGACATATAGTAGGGGTCACTGGGGGTGTGGACGGAAGTAGTTGGAATTTCCTGTAGTGTGCAGGGTGTTGGACAAGATGACCCTGGTGGTCCCTTCCAGCTCTATTGACCCAGTTTGTTGTTACCCTTCCGCTGTAGTCCTTCAGCATTCAAAGTCCACTCTGCTCTATCAAGAGCAAACATGGATAGATAGCAAGTCTGACCTATAAGACAGGCACAAAATCAAAGGTCCAAAGTTGGATCAAGGAACCATGAGCAAGGCACCAAGAACAAAACTAAAATAAAAATTCTAAACAATATGGGCAGGGGTCTGAGTGGGCCAGAGCTCAATTTACCAATCAGCTATGTGGTTGGTGATGTCAGTTGACCATGTAACCCTGTTACTAGCCATGGGACCGGGGGGGGGGGGGGTCAGAAGTGTGATGGTGTAACTTAACTTATCTGCAGCTAGGTCCAGCCCACCTCTCACAGGTTTGGCATCTCAGGATTACATCTTGTTAATTAGATGGAGTGTGGTTTTGAAGTTCTCAGAACTAGAAGGGCATCAGGCTAAGATGTTCAAAGGCTTGTTAACTCCCCTGCACCTGGAGCTTCTTATCTGGGTTGCAAAAGGTCATAGCTTGCTACGTTTCAAGCAACAAGCAGTTATTTTCCAAGTTAAACTTTTCCATTGTAGGCCCGAAGCCCGAACCAATGTTTGAGAGAACAAGAAACTGCATTAAGGGACTAAATTCAGATTTATTATTAATACGACAAAGCCATTAAAATATTCATATCAATTACAAGATAGAATTAAAAGATACAGTATCTAAAACGATAAGATATATAATTCTTAAATAAATTAAACAAATTATTATTAGCTAAACTCCTCAGATTAATATAACATTTTCCGTTTTAGGTTAGATTGCCAAGGCCCGCTTTGTCTGATGGATCTTGTATATTGCAGCACAGAATTTAGCTATTTGTTTCATCGTCTGGGCTGACCCTTCCCACAGGAGATTCCTCAACCTCCCTTCCTCAGAGCTGCGTTAGATTAAGGAGAGGGGAAATTAGCTTAAATCTTGCTTCCTCATAGAAAGAGCATCTGAAGAAAATGTGCGCAACAGACTCGACTTCACCCGATTTACAGGGACACCCCCATTCTTATCTTGGTAACCTCTTGAATCTGGCTTCTAGAATTGCTGAAGGTAGGGCAGAACTTCTAGCTAATGAAATGAAAGGAATGCTAACACATATCTATTGCTGATTAGGGCCAAAAACGCTGGAGAGCTTACAAGCTTGTTTTGGTGTTCAATGTCAAAAAGCTTCTGCCTAACTAATTGCTTTACTTGGTCACAGTTGAGCTCTAACAGGAAGTGGGTGGAGAATCCCAGGCTTTTGACTCTCCTTTCAGTCTGTTGCCACCATCTGGATTTAAAATCATCACCAACGAGTAATGGCAGAAGGCCTTCAGTTGCCCCCCAACACTTTCAGCCAGAGATAAATTGAGAAAAGACCAATCCTAGCCTCCATCTTTAACATCCCGGTCTCCAAACGCACACAGCGTTAAGGGACTAAATTTCTTGACACTCACTTGTTTTCATTTTGTATTTTAAAAAAAATATTTCTATCCCACCTTTTCCACAAAGGCTCAAGACACCTTATAACAAATCAAAGCACATGATAGTAAATATATATCAAAGCACATGATAGTAAATATACATACATACATATATATATATACATATATATACATATATATATGTATATACACCCTCCCCCCGTTAGTGACAAACCCAGAATGCCAGATTTCCTGTATTATTCAACATTTGTTTCAAGGTCAACCAAAGGACCTCCTAAATTATACATGTTCCTGAAGGCCACCAAAGAAGGAGCCCATCCAACATGTGAGGGCCATTCCACAGGATCAGGGCAGTGACTGAAAATCTGCATGACTTAGCTAAAGAGGACCTGAGTATACCTTGGAGAAGGCATAGAGGGCAATGGTTGCTACGAGGAGTATAACTGATGTATGGATTCATATAGGAAGAGACAACCCTTCAGATGTGTTTAAGAGTTTGGGAGAACTCAGAATATTCACTGTTTTGTGATGATTTTGTTGGTCCTCATAAAACATATTACACAAATAGTTTTTGGAATTGTTTGAGGATCAACACAGCTAACAACAATTTTTGTCAAGGGCAAACAGTTTCTTGCAAATTATAAATGAAAAGTATGCAATGATTATAGGAGTTGAGTTTGAGCACAAGTATACAGATAACAAATTATGCAAATCTTGTTCTTGCAGGTTTATCGCTTAGCAAGCCATTGTATCTGACTATTTTTTCCATTCTAAAATAAATATTGTCTAGACATTAGTTACCGTGTCCACAATAATGCACAAATGAAAAATCTGGGATCAGAAAGCCCCAATCAGTGACTAGAATAAATCAACTGAGGAAGAGACATAGCAGGAAGCTGCTAGATATATGTACTCTATGATGGATTTCTTTTGTAAGAAAGAACTGTCTGTACATATCTTAAGTTCTTCCCCTCATTCAGAGAGCCAGCATGGTGTAGTGGTTAAGAGAGGTGTTTTGGAGCAGTGGACTCTGATCTGGAGAACCGGGTTTGATTCCCCACTCCTCCACATGAGCGGCAGAGGCTGATCTGGTGAACTGGATTTGTTTCCCCATTCCTTCACACGAGGCCAGCTGGGTGACCTTGGGCAAGTTGCTAGGGCTGTCAATTCGGTTCGGCCCGAACTGAAAATCAGCCGAATTTCCCCTGATTCGGTGGTTTTTAGTTCGGGAGGAACCGAACTCAAAACTGACGGGCAACTGGGGGGGCCGAATTCAGCGAGTTCGGGAGTTCGCGAATAAATTCGGCAAATTCGGCCATCAGTAAGCAGAATAACCGTCAGTAAGCAGCATTCTCCTCCCCCGGCCAATCGGTGGGCAAGCTGGGTCTTCTTCTTGCCAATCAGTCAGGATTGAGTACTGGAGGAATCAGCTGATGTGCGGCCCGGCCAGGGAGAGAGAGAGAGAGAGAGCGAAATCCTCGTGTGTGTGTGGGGGGGTGTTTGTGCACATTTGCTCTTTTCTGTGGCTGCAGGGGGCGTATCTTTTGGGGTACAGACACAAAACTTTCACTGGAGCTTCAGATGAAGCTTCTTAAGGTACCCCCCAAGTTTTGTAAACATTGGGTCAGGGGGTCCCGAGATATGGGCTCCCCCCTTTTTTCTTTCCATGGCTGCAGGGGGCGCATTTTTGGGGGTACAGATCCCAAACTTTGAGCGGAGTTTCAGACCAGTGTTCTTAAGATACCCCCCAAGTTTTGTAAATATTGGGTCAGGGGGTCTCGAGATATGGGCTCTCCCCCTTTTCCCTCCCCCTTTTTCCATTTATGTGGCTGCAGGGGGCGCTTTTTTGGGGATATAGCCCCCAAACTTTTAGCATAGCTTCAGTCAATTATTCTTAAGATACTACCCAAGTTTTGTAAAGATGGGTTCAGTGGGGGCAGAAATATCGCCTTCCCCCCTTTTCTTTTTCCATGGCTGCAGGGGGCGCATTTTTGGGGGTGCAGATCCCAAACTTTGAGCAGAGTTTCAGACCAGTGTTCTTAAGATACCTCCCAAGTTTTGTGAACATTGGGTCAGGGGGTCCCGAGATATGGGCTACCCCCATTTTTCTTTCCATGGCTGCAGGGGGCGCATTTTTGGGGGTACAGATCCCAAACTTTGAGCGGAGTTTCAGAACAGTGTTCTTAAGATACCCCCCAAGTTTTGTAAACATTGGGTCAGGGGGTCTCGAGATATGGGCTCTCCCCCTTTTCCCTCCCCCTTTTTCCATTTAGGTGGCTGCAGGGGGCCCTTTTTGGGGGATATAGCCCCCAAACTTTAAGCATACCTTCAGTCAATTATTCTTAAGATACTACCCAAGTTTTGTAAAGATGGGTTCAGTGGGGGCAGAAATATCGCCTCCCCCCTTTTCTCTTTCCGTGGTTGCAGGGGGCGCATTTTTGGGGGTGCAGATCCCAAACTTTGAGCGGAGTTTCAGACCAGTGTTCTTAAGATACCCCCCCAAGTTTTGTGAACATTGGGTCAGGGGGTCCCGAGATATGGGCTTTCCCCTTTCCCCTTTCCCCTATTGGGATGAATGGATCAGATCCTGTGCATCTTCTCTAGAGCAAAACGTTCAGTGCCTAATTGGAATCATCTTGGATTACAAGTCCTCTCTTCAGCCCCTCTTGATGGAACAGAAGACAGCCACAGTAAGACCCCTTTGGGGGCTTTAATCTATAATTTTCTCCTGTGTATGTGTGTGTGTGTGGGGGGGGAAAGCAGAGTCTGTGTGTGTGTGGGGAGGGAGCAGTTTCTGTGGGTGGAGGGGAAGCCAAAGGGGGCTTTCGTCGGTTCTGCCTGGGGTGTGTGTTCCCCCTCGAGTCTCTAGCTCCCTGGTTTGAGGGGGGAGGTTTCAGTTGTGTGTTGCAAAGGTGTTGTTTAACAAGGTTGTGTTTGCAGTTGCTTTGCAAACATCTCAGTTGTTGTCGGGGCTGGGAGCTTTGTGCGTGGGCGGCAAGCTCTGCTGAGAGATGCACATTAAGGGTGGGGGGACCCCTTTCAGGGCCCATATCTCAGCCCCCCTGACCCAATCTTTACAAAACTTGGGGAGTCTTTCAATAAACGTCCTTTGAAGCTCTGCCAAAAGTTTGGGACCTCTAACCCCAAAAATGCCCCCCCAGAGCCGCGGAAAGGCGCGATTGTGTTTTTAATGGCTTTATTCGGCCGAATTTGTTTCCGAACTTTGAATTCCCGCCGAATTGAACAGATCCGAAGTGGGGGAGTTCAGACTTCGGCACGTACCGAACCCACAAGGGCCAAATTCGGCCAAATCCGAACTGTACCGAATTTTTTTTTTGACAGCCCTACAAGTTGCAGTTCTATTAAGAGCTCTCTCAGCCCCACCTCCCTCACAGGGTGTCTGTTGTGGGGAGGGGAAGGGAAGGTGATTGTAAGCCAGTTTGGGTCTCCCTTAAGTGGTAGAGAAAGTTGGCATATAAAAACCAACTCTTCTTCTTCATCCCTATAACCTTCCTATTTATGGGCCTGTGTGTTTTGTTTTTCACAGAGTGTGTGTATGTGTGTGTTTTAAAACTTGTCATTTATTTAATTGTTTGCATAAGTTGGGCGGAAAGGTGCTAAGAAAATGTTTTCAATTAATATAATAAATAAACTTATAAGACCACTTATAACAAGATAAGGAGCCCCGTGGCGCAGAGTGGTAAGCTGCAGGACTGCAGTCCAAGCTCTGCTCAAGACCTGAGATTGATCCCGACGGAAGTTGGTTTCAGGGAGCTGGCTGAAGGTTGACTCAGCCTTCCATCCTTCTGATGTCAGTAAAATGAGTACCCAGCTTGCTGGGTGTAAAGGGAAGATGACTGGGGAAGGCACTGGCAAACCACCCCGTAAGCAAAGTCTGCCTAGAAAATGTCAGGATGTGACATCACCCCATGGGTCAGGAATGACCTGGTGCTTGCACAGGGGACCTTTACCATTTTTTTTAAAGGCCTGGTGTCACATTGAATAGTTATAGTAATAGTAGCGCTCTGAATTATGGCAACTGGATTCCACAAGTCAGTTTTTTACAGAGAGAGTTCTCCCTCCATAAAGCTACACATATAGAGATTCAACACAAGTATTTATCAAAACTGATCCCGGTGAGCGGGCTGCCGACCGTCTCAGAAGAGGAAAGACCTTTCTGCCTCAGAGGAACAAACGCCTCCAGCAAGGAGCCTTGCTTTGACCCACACATTCATATTTTGAAAACAAGATATGCTACTTGCTTCAGCTCGATTGTTTTTCTTTATGCAAAATTGTGCAAATTTAACCACTTAGGAACCCCTCCCTCTTTAATAAGATGCAAATTGGGTGTTTGTATGTGCATCCCATCAGACATTCTCCAGGTGGCATCTCCACCAAGATTTCTCAATCTCTCTCTTCAAGTTGGGGGCCACATAGGGTCAATAGCTCTGGGTAGGTTTGGTTCCCCCTCCACACACACACACACACACACACACACACACAATGTTGTCAGAAGCTTACACTGGGGAGAATATAACAGTTAATAAAATATCTGCTGGTAACCAACACTACCTTTTTACAAGTCCTGGCATCTTGTAAACCTTCTCGCTTTAGAATTTCTCTCTCTTCTCTTTTTTCAAGGGCTCCCGTTGTCATACTTACATACTTGCGTACATGACAGCACCACGGCATGGGCCGGCAATCTGTCAGACTTTCTCCCACCTGCTTGTTGCACATATTCGCTGGGGAAGCAGGGAGGTTTTTTTCTAGCTGTTAAAAACAGAGACTTTAACCTTTAAGATACACAGGGCACAAAAGCAGCAACATTCAGACTGAAGGTGGAAATGGGGGCGGGGAGAGAGCAAGCATTCTGCATTTATTACAATTGACCCTTCAAAATTTCATTAACGGTCGGCACGTTAAAAGTGATCATATATATGTTTCATGCTTGGTGATAATTGAAAATAATATTAATAGGAAACAAAATGATAAATCCGTTCAAAAACAAGTGGGTTAAATCATACGAATCGAGTAAAATTCGTCTGGTGATCAGTTAATAGGTTTGCCAGGCCCCTCTTTGCCACCAGCGGGAGGTTTTTGGGGTGAAGCCTGAGAAGGGCGGGGTTTGGGGAGGGGAGAGACTTCAATGCCATAGAGTCCAATTGCCAAACCGGCCATTTCTCCAGGTGAACTGATCTCTATCGGCTGGAGATCAGTTGTAATACCAGGAGATCTCCAGCTAGTACCTGGAGGTTGAGGGGAAAAAACCAGCACAACTCAATATATTCAACAATTCATTAACAACGTGCTAACAGTGAAAAACAACCACAAGGTGTAAAAATATATACAATTACAATTATTTACAATTAATTATCAGAAGCCTAATAGCAAAGTCCAAAAGTCTATCAGAGGCAAATTCTCTTCTAATCCAAATGTCGTCGACAATGTCAAAAATAGTTGGCACGAAGTCCGATCCAAAGAAGGAGGAAACTTTAGACTTTGGATCGGACTTCATGCCAACTATTTTTGACATTGCCGACCACATTTGGATTAGAAGAGAATTTGCCTCTGATAGACTTTTGGACTTTGCTATTAGGCTTCTGATAATTAATTGTAAATAATTGTAATTGAATATATTTGTACATCTTGTGGTTGTTTTTCACTGTTAGCACGTAGTTAATGAATTGTTGAATATATTGAGTTGTGCCGGTTTTTTCCCCTCAGCTTTTGGTTACCAGTATTGTGAGTATTTTTTACAGTACCTGGAGGTTGGCAACCTTCTCGTTTAAGTAAATTCCCCTTTTGATCTTTTCATTAAATCAATGTCCCTTTTGATCTTTTCATTAAATAAATGATGGATAAATAAATGACCCTGTGTAATCAGGCAGCACTTATACAGACCGGTATTCCCCCACAACCCAACTAACATGGGTGACAGGTATTATCTTAGCATTCTGCATCTCTTCCACACAGGAGGCATTCACCATCATGGAACACAGGCATAGTTTCAGTTCTGCATTCCATTGCCTTTGCAGTGGGAAGTTTACAGCATGCACCACCAATCACAGCCAACCTGACCCACCTTATTGTCCTGCCTTTTTGTTTTGTTTTTTGCTCCTAGAGAGCAGAGGCAGCCTGCCCAGCAGACAGATCGGGAAGTGAGTGATGGATTCCTCAAATTAAATCGGAAACCATGTGGTTTTGTTCTTTAAGTATTTCTGACTCTCTCTGTGTTCCCACGTTCTGCATCCAAACCCTACCTGAACCTCAAAGATATCTCTCACTGGTCATAGTTAGCAGGCCTCCTAAAAAAAAACTACTCAAACCATATTTATTTAGTTTTGAGCCCCAGAAATGATGCAGGAAGTTTTATGGTTCGCCACCAAGTTAAGCAGTCACCCAGTGCTCATATAAGGAGCTGTCTTTTCTTCAGACCAGTTGTACATACGAACATAAGAAAAGCCCTGCTGGATCAGACCAAGGCCCGTCAAGTCCAGCAATCTGTTCACACAGAGGCCAACCAGGTGCCTCTAGGAAGCCCACAAACAAGACAACTGCAGCACCACTGTCACGGTCTCTGACATAATTATGGTATTTTGTGTACATGTGCAGAATTAATTCCATGTAGAGCTTGAACACAATACATAAAACTGAACCACAAACTGTAGAGGTTTGTGTAATGAAAAGCCTGGCAACAGCTTGCAAAATGCAAATGTCCTTAGAACAGGCTGACAGAATTCTCTCAAGGTCTGAATTCTTTCAAGAGCTAACTAACTTACCCTGGACTTGTCCTTGAAGGGAGAAGAACAAAGTTATTCTTCACTATCTGCCAGAAAGGTGTATCTGAAATTACCCTTTCTGATTCAGCTGCCAGCTGTCAGCTGCTCATATCTCAAGGCTATAGGTGCAGTAAGCTTCCTGCTTTCTATAACCTCAAGGCTGTAAGTGCAGTAAGCTTCTTGCTTTCTATGACCTTGCTGAAGGTTTCCTACTGACCAGATGGTTACATGTTACAATGTGAGCAATAATTGTGTTTTATGATTTATATAGTTATATATTGTATTGTAGATCTCTAAATAGTCTCATTTAATGCATATTGTACGGAAGATGAGAATGGTATGAAAATTGAGTATATGGCGTGATCATGGAGCTCAGAAATGATTGTTTATACTTTAAGCAAAATAGACTGAAAGGAAAGGAAGCCCATATTTGGTCATGGGGAGAAGCTAATAACCTGAACAGCTGCAACTAAGACATTATTGCACTGCTCATGTTATCTGAAAGTGGGGAGAAAGATATCCCTCCTGATGGTAAAATTAACACTCTTAATGAGCCTGAAACAGTATAAATACAGCTACAGTAAGCCCAGAGAATAAGAACCTTCCAAAGAAAAGGCTGACTGGTATGTATGGCTTAAATACATTACTCTAGACTTTATGAATTAGATACTTTGAACTGAATCAGAATAATTTGACTGTTATATTTTAGTAGTTGGATTTTGAAACTGAATAGTATGTAAGACTTGCTTGCTTTTACTTCATACATTGTAAATACATACATTGTACTTTGACAAGAGTTTTTATAGAAGTGTTAAAGACTTGATAATCTGCATTTACACATATTTTACTAGAAGTATATCAATAAAAAGACTTGCTTTTTAAAAGTAGGTAAAGTTGTTGAGTCCTGATTACTCGATGACTGGCTGAATAAGATAACTTCACTTCTCAGTAAGTGATACATTCTAAGAGCCTGTCATCTGAACAGCACGACCCGCTTCACCACCATCCTGCCTGTGTTCCAAAGCACCTAATATAATAGGCCTACTCCTCTGATCCTGGAGAGAATAGGTATGCATCATGACTAGTATTCATTTTGACTAGTAGCCACGGATAGCCTTCTCCTCTATGAACATGTCCACTCCTCTCTTAAAGCCTTCCAAGTAGACAGCCATCACCATATAAGAACATAAGAAGGGCCATGCTGGATCAGACCAAGGTCCTTCAAGCCCAGCAGTCTGTTCACACAGTGGCCAACCAGGGTCTGATTCAGTATAAGGCAGCTTCATGTGTTCATGTGTTCAATATTCTGGGATCCTATACTCCACTGGCTATACAGATTGAGAGGGAGGGTTGGGAGCAGTACCTGGACTTTGTCACTGACTCTATTGATAGGATTATAAAATAATCCGCCCATTGTGCAAGTGAGTATAGGATTTCCATGAACTTCTTATTTCTCCCAGTAACATTCCAATTTCCCCATTTCCCCCCTCTTGTGCTGGTGGATCCCTGCTGGTATCAAATTTACACAGAGGTTATCTGACAAAGTTATCTGATGCTGGTGTACCCCCTCCCCCCGAGAATAATGTTGTGCTCTTGGAATAATCCTATTCAGGCCTGCAAATATAACTTGAGTATAGAATCATTCTGCAAACCGTTATTCTATGATAGAACTCTCTTGTTAATGCCCAGAAATGTCAGAATTGGGAAAGCTAAAAATTTACATAAATAAACATGCTGTAATGTGCACATCATAAAAGTACTATTTGTATTTCAACATGATTTGCATCTTCTTTGAAGCAACAGATTTTTATGCTAACACATGGGATTACATAGGCAGCCGTGGTGATTTCCTTCTCTCTTTTTTGGTATTGAAATTGATTCAGAATGAAATGATATACATTACTGAGCCACTCTTGATAGACAATTGTCTAATTACTTGCACAATGGAATAATTCGAAAGACAAATTCAAAGAGGGTGAAGGAAAATTGCATTTTGATACTCCTCGGGCATGAAATCTATGATCTGGGAAGTGAAAGACAACAACTGGGATAAAATCCCAGACTGGACTCAACAGCAAACGACAAGGTAGATCCGTACAGATTACAGCATTATCGAACAAGCAACAGACTGTGCGCATGCAGGTCAAATGGAAACCAGATGAAAATAATTCAAGAGAATAAGTTGCCGGGGTTGAAGCATGTTTAGGAGCAGCAACCCTCCCACTAAGTCAACGGAGGAAGGTTTACATCCAGTGCCTCTTATGACAGTGACAAATGACTTTGACAACAGGGTCCCATGCAAAGAAAATGGATCAGAAATGTCTCCTAGATTCTGCAGGAACCAGAAAGTGGAAAATGACGTTGAACATTCCATTGCAACTATCATGCCACGATGCTTGTAAATCATGCAATAAGTACCGAAAACTGAAACCAATAACAGGGCACCATCCAGACTCATCTTTGCTTCTGGTATACAGATTCTGAAAAGATTCTGAAGTGTAAGGGTGTGTCACTGGCCACCAAGATTAAGTTAATTCATGCCATTGTATCCCCTATTACTATGTATGGGTGAGAAAGCTGGACATTGAAGAAAGCTGACAGGAAGAAAGTAGATTCCTTTGAAATGTGGTGTTGGAGGAGAGTGTTACGGATACCTGGACTGCCAAAAAAACAAAACAGTGGGTTATAGATCGGTCAAGCCTGAACTGACCTTAGAAGCTAGAATGACTAAACTGAGGCTATTGTACTTTGGTCACATTATGAGAAGACAAGAGTCACTGGAAAAGATAGACATGCTAGGAAAAGTTGAGGGCAGCAGCTAAAGAGGAAGAGCCAACAAGAGATGGATTGACTCAATAAAGGAAGCCACAGCCCTCAATTTGCAAGATCTGAGCAAAGCTGTCAAAGATAGGACATTTTGGAGGACATTGATTCATAGAATCGCCATGAGTCAGAAGCGACTTGATGGCACTTAACACACACAAACATACAGATTTCACAAGTGTGTTGGTTGGTTGTTGGACACCATATACAAGATCAGTTTTAATTGGAGATGTGGGATATTTCTAGGGAGTGGGAGGGTTGTTGTAGAAAGAATTCTTTAATGGGCTTAATTTAAGATTTTTTAAAAATATATTTTGACCCGGGTGTGAGCCGTGACTCATGTTTTAAGACACGTTTTAGGCTTCCAAACCTAGACCCATTAGACAAAGCCTACTTGTAACCAATATACTTAACCAATATATGGACATACTTGATGAACTGCACCTATGATGGCTTGGTGGTCTTGCTGCTATCCGACACAGCAATAAAGAATCAGACAAGCCATTCTCTCCATCCACTCTGAGGTGCCATTGCTACCTTTCTGGGAGGACAGGTAATGACTACTAAAGCACTTTGAGTCCACGTTCAAATGCACTATAACGATGGCTTGCAAATGGATCTTGCCATTTCACCCAGTAAAATCCAGCTGCAAAGTGCATTGAAAGTGGACTGGAAGTGCATTATTCAGCATGTGTGAAAGTGCCTCTAGTCTGATCCTGTATTCTTTTGTCCCAAGCCAGTGACCAACATGCTCCCTAAAGTATATTTGGAGCTGCTTGATTGCCTTAAAGCAGGCGTGTGGAATGTCAGGCCCAGGGGCCATTTAAGGCCCGCGAAATCATTTGGTCTGGCCCTTTGTGGGTCCTGGCAGTACTCTAGCTCAGAAGGATCTAAGACTGGTGATCCGCCCTCTCCCACGGACAGGAATAGCCTCTATTCAAGGCAGATGTGAGTTTGCTTTGCCGAGAAAAGGAACTTCTTCCCCCCCCCTTGCAGAAGAGTGATTAGCTATAGAGCGGCTAGGACCGCCCAAGAAACTGTGTTAACCCTTTCCCACCCGGGCCATGGAGAAACGTATTCCCTCTGTACTGCAAGGCTGGAGGCAGAAGTGGCGACCATGGAGAGGTTAAAAGGAGGCAGAGCGAGAATGCATGGGGGGGGGGCGGTGAGTTCTTAGCCAGAGTGTACTCATTTCATCCCTGCAGGTGGAGGTAGCAGGAGCCGGCTGTACAATCCGGCCCCAACCATGTGGAGCAGGAGCAACTCCGGCGTGTGGCTGGACGGCTACGCCTGGCTGGTGCAACAGACTATCCTGTGCCACCAGGTGGGCGAGTGTGCCACTGGTTGGATGCCTGCCTGCTTGCCCGCATGGGGGGTGTCATCTGGGGCAGCTGCCTGCTTGGGGCTTGGTCAGCTAATTTTTAAGTTGATAATTTTGTATGGCCCGCGAATGATGTTATAAATATCAAAATGGCCCTTGGCGGAAAAAAGGTTCCCCACCCCTGCCTTAAAGGAAAGGACAGCTACAAATTTACAGAGGATATGCCCATAAAGCCCTTTGTTGAAGTAATATTGAATTGGTTTTGTAGGTAGAGAGGACCTCTGGGTGCCTGAGTGGCAGTCTCCACCATCCAAGACTTGTGTTAATTCAGTATAGAACATGCAATTGAAAGCAGAAATTATTTTCTCAAGCTGTTGTAATACAATTCTGTCTTAAGAACACACTGAAATTCGGGACATTTCAGAAATTACTCGCAATGGTTCATGGTGATGCTTTTGCAACCAAAGGTCCTCAGTCTGCTTAACAGCCCTTGAACATGTGTACCTTTATTAGGGATGCTACAAACTATACCATGAACATAGTCCATAGCTGAGCTGAGTTTGGTCAAAGGTGTTGATCAAGCATGAGATGATCACCCAGCCTGTTTGGTTTGTGCCTGCTGAACAAGTTTTTACTGGGTTTTTGCAAAAGTGACCGTGTGCAAAAAATGCTATCAATTTGTTGGACAGCCATGAGCATCTCTAGGGACTATTTGGACTGACTCCCAAGGGTAGGATTTTGTTAGAGCACTGCATTTATGCATGACTGAGTTACGATTTGTGATTGATATACGATTTGTGATTGATTTAATTGTCTATTTAAACTATTGCCTGCTGAGCAGATAAGAAGAGTTGGATTTTATATGCTGACTTTCTCTACCACTTAAGGAAGAATCAAATGGGCTTACAATCACCTTCCCTTCCCCTTCCCACAACAGACACCCTGTGAGGCAGGTGGGGCTGTGAGAGCTCCAAGAGAGCTGTGACTAGCCCAAGGTCAACCAGCTGGCTTCATGTGTAGGAGTGGGGAAACAAATCCAGTTTACCAGATTAGCGTGTGCCATTCATGTGGAGGAGGGTGGAATCAAACCCGGTTCTCCAGATCAGAGTCCACTGCTCCAAACCACCACTCGTAACCACTACATCACACTGGCTCTCTGTTTTCTTTTGTCCCACAAGGGGGGTAGTAGACTGTATGAGAACACATGTACACAAAAAGTAAATTGCACCATAGTGCGTGGTTAGGAAGTAATATAGTGAAGCAACCTGCTGAACAGCTGTTAACAGGTCTATGAACAGTTGCACTGGTTGCTGAAAAATCAGCAACCTGTTCGTGACTGGTGAACAGGACATGAGTTAAACTGGTGGGTGTTTCAACATCCCTAACAAGGCACAATTGGGGCTCTTACTGGTATGTGGCCCAGCATGCCACAATAACTGGAAAAGTCGGCTCAGGCTGACACCGGCACATAAAAAGTCGCATGAATACATTGAGCACGAAGGCAAGCCTACCCAGCTAATCTTTCTCGAAATCTCCTTCTGAGATGTAAGATGTGATTGAAGCCCTGTAGATATCAAGATCCCCTGGGAATCCGCCTTTTCTGTGCTGAGATGCATTTATGGAAGTGGTATCAGCAGTGTTTTAAGAGTCTAGCGGAATATTGATCTCGGGCGTCTGAAAGTACACACACGACAATCAGCCATCTGAGCACCAAACAGTGGTAAACTGAAATATATGTTCATTGGTTCCTACTGTGCATTGCTATTGAATTTTCCAGCCATCATAGACCATTTTTTCCTCTCCTCGAATTTATGTAGTTTATTGAGGGAGTAATAGAAGAACCAGTGAATAAAATAAAAAATATATTCTCTCCTATAAGTCATCCAAATGGAATCGGATTTCGTCAAAGGTTGAATAGAGCTCCACTCCTCATCCACAGTGTTAACATTCACATCTCCCTACCAAGATTGTTTATCCGATAAAAGCTCCTCCATCTCGGGTCTGATATTAATGCATAAATCCAAGAGATGTGTCTAGGAAAACTCATACAATTTGAGCAAACAAAAAGATAAATAAATTACACAGAAGACTAAAGCAGAGTAAGAGCCTTTCGAAGCTAAGCATGACTTCTTGGCCCCCTTTGGGAATAGTGGCATAAATAAAATTTAGGGCAAGCGGAGCAAATATCAATTCTGAGTTCACAAAAGAACATAAGCATGGAAGGACAAAGGAAAGCCATGATAGAATCTCAATGAATTAGACAGAAGGGATACATACAAAGGATGATCATTTGTGGTTCCCTGTCAGCCTGGAGAAAGGTAACAATTGATCGGCTTTAGGATTCTCTTTTGGGCCCAGTGCCATTTATAGGGTTGCCAGGTCCCTCTTTGCCACTGGCTGGAGGTTTCTGGGGCGGAGCCCGAGGAGGGTGGGGTTTGGGGAGGGACTTCAGTGCCATAGAGTCCAATTGCCAGAGCGGCCATATTCTCCAGGGGAACTGATCTCTATCAGCTGGAGATCAGTTGTAATAGTGGGAGTGCTCTAACCACCACCTGGAGGTTGGCAGCCCTATCCATTTAATGTCTTTATAAATGACTTAGATGAGGGAGTATAGAATGTGCTCATTGAATTTGTGAATGATACTGAACTGGGTGGGGTGGTTAATTCTTTGGGAGGTAGAAGTAGATTCAACTGGACTTCGATAAGACGGAGGATTGGACCCAGGTAAATAAAGTGAAGTTTAATAGGGACACAGGTAAAGTCTTGCACATGGATAATAGAAAAAAAAACAGTTGTATAAATATTGGATAAGTGAAATCTGGCTCAGTAGTATCACCAGTGAAAAGGATTTGGGGAGGGTCTAGCAGACCATAAGCTTAATATGAGCCAGCAGTGATGCGGCAGCAAAAAAGGCTAATGCAGTTTTAGGATGGATTAACAGTAGTGTCAAGGTCACACAATGTATTGGTGCTACTGAAGGAGTTGGGAATCTTTGTGTCGGAGAAGAGACGCTTGCAGCGTGATATGATTGCAACTACAACTACAGTTGTATCACAAGCTCTGTGTGTGCCGTCAAGTCACAGATGACTTATGGCGACCCCATAGGGTTTTCAAGGCAAGAGACGTTCAGAGGTGGTTTGCCGATGCCTGCTAATTATGTGATTCTTTGAAGAGGGCTCCCACTAAGGAGCTGAACTCTCATTGATTTGAATGCTATTTCTCTGACACATGCTGCAGTTCTCTGAATGCTATTCTGGTCTAAACTCGCTAATTCAAGCAGTGTGATTTGGGAAGAATGAATCTCGAATCCGAACATGTTCAAGGTTGGGAGCCCTGAGTGTGTGTGTGTGTTACATCCTATTTTGATTGCTGTGTTTTTCAGTAACGAAACTTGCAGTGGCAAAAAAGCTCAGCATAATTTCATAGTGGACCATGAACATAACACAGTGCCTTGATAAAAGCATATTGGTGATGAATTGTAGATTTTCATTAGCCATCGAGTTAAACCTTAATGTGTTCTTGATCACTGGTGTGGAAAGTTAGCATTTGAAATAGTTCAAGGCGGATATCTTGCTGTCTGTCGCTAGAACAGTGTACCCACTCTCTCATCTCCTCCACCAGCCAAATTAAGAAGCCACGCATGCAACTTGGGTTAAACTGAGCTTGTTTATTTAACAGCTGCTCTTAGGATTGCCAACCCCAGATGGTGGCTGGAGATCTCCCGCTATTACTACTGATCTCGAGAGATCAGTTCCCCTGGAGAAAATAGCCACTTTTGCAGTTGGACTCTATGGCATTGAAGTCCCTCCCCACTCTAAACCCCGCCCTCCTCAAGCTCTGCCCCCAAAATCTTCAGTTATTTCCCAACCTGGCAACCCTAGCTGCTCTGCATCCTGCTTATTATCCCCATCCCTACACTTTTTACTGGGCTGCCCAAAGGTATCTAGTGTTGTCAACAATTCTGCTCTGGCTCAAAGCTCAAACAGGCCAATGAGCTGTACTATGTTTTTCCTAGCCTACACATCAAAGGACATGCCATAGGGAACAAAGTGTGCTTTGTGTCCCCCCCCCCACAGAGTAGGGTTGCCAACCTCCAGTGCTGCATGATTTGTGTACGGTGGAACTGTCTCTATTCTAGGCTGCAAGCCATAATTGGGACATTTTTGGTTGCAATGTAGAAGTGCATTCATTGTACCTATTCATATGCATTGTATATGGACTATGACTTAGGCTACATGCCATATTGAAACGTCTATGTTATGGATTGTTATGGTTTGTGTGTCTTGTGATATGTGTATATATAGGAATAGCAGTCATGCACACTTAGGAATATAGCGTTGGAGCCTCACCAATTCCATGACCAGGCCTATTTAAACCACACCCAAGGAAAAACCGATGACATAAAGCAGGTGAGAAAGGGTTCCTTCTCATAATCTGAGACAGGCCACAAAAAGTGACTAGCTAGTCCCACAGTGGGTGGGAGGAAAGGGCTGCTCCGGAGAGGTCAAACATGCTGAAATACACACTTAACTACTCTAATGTGTACTTGGGCAGCTGAAAGTCCAATTCATACCATCTCCCTCCCCCATCCTTTTTGTGTAAAGGAGACAGGTGAAAAAATTATTTGTTTGCATTCCAGGGCTTGCAAGCACAAGCCATTGGGATCCATAGGGAAATTTCTTCCCAGGGCCTGTAAATGCCAGAAATTTCTCCTCTGAATCTCAGGGCTGGCATTCTGCCCCCCTCCCCTTTACTCATATGGGCCATAATGGAACTGGTGCTGTCATGGTGTGAAGTCAAGTGGTTTTGCATGGAACAGTCTAGTTAACTCCAATCAAGATCTCATCTGGCCCCCTCCAGTCTGAGTTGTGCACTCCTGATATAAGCTTTAAGGTACATACATAAGAAAAGCCCTGCTGGATCAGACCAAGGCCCATCAAGTCTAGCAGTCTGTTCACACAGTGGCCAACCAAGTGCCTCTAGGAAGCCCACAGTTTACTACTATTTTAGTTCACCAGTATATTACCTTTTGTAAAAAAAATTTTTTGAAGACTGATGAGTGTTCAGCGGTTTCTCAGTTTTGCAGTGATCCCAATGAGCTCCCTGCAAAAAGTCCTGCAATTACTGAGGAATCACATTCAGTATACCAACTGAACAATATCTCTTTCTCTCTCACTGGCTACTAGCTAAAAAGCCAAGGGAACACCATGTACATATGTATCTGAATTATTTTGAGTTCCCTTCTCAGAACCGTTCTTAGAATTCCCACAGGTTCTATACTCAAATATCAGTGTGTGGGTTTGACTTGAGAGCTTGTTTAGGATACAGTAGATTCAAACCATACAGAAAATTTTAGGTTCAATCTGTGAAAAGAAAAACTGAGGGAAAGAATTTATAGCCCTGCCTGAATGGTATGGGATTTTTAAAATGTATTTTTAAAAAATTCTCTCTCCCAAGCCCTCAAAGTGATACGTGATATGAATTCAAATGATAAATAAAATGAGAAAGCCACTGAAGTAGAATTGAGTCAAAACTACTTGCACATTCTGGCTGTGTAGGAAAAAAATGCTCCCCCCATTTTGGTGACTTTCCTTGTTGGGAAAATGGTCGCTTGGTCCTTTCTGTCTGTATAGCATTTTTCACCATGTGGTCTCTTCTTGTTTTGGGGTGGGATTCCCCATGTGTTTCATCTAGGGTCGTTTATGCATGGGAGTTTTACCTGAGGTTTGTTGCTCACTGGACTTTCACTTTCCTGTTGGGAATCTATGCACCAGCAGTCTCCAAGTTCAGATCAGGAAGCATTTGAATCCCCACCCCTTGAAATGCTGCTTTGTAATTGGCTGTAGTGAGAGAAACGTTCCCCCTGATACCCAATTGCAGCATAAAAAAGCATTTTAAGAGCATTAAAAAATTGAGCTATTTGAAAGGAACTGGGGGGGGGGGAGAGATAGAGAGAAACCCAAGACACTTTTTAAAAGCCTTCTGCTCAGAAAGAACTCTGAGGAAGCAGGAAATATTTGAATCCCTGCCCCTTGTAATAGGCTGTCTGCTTGCTGTGAGAGAAACCAAGCTTCTGTGTCTGGCGCTTTGCC